>NC_086231.1:32477141-32792141 GCF_036321145.2 Pelmatolapia mariae | reverse complement strand
TTCTGTAATTTGACATATTTATTTTTTTAATAAAAGCCCAGCATGTCATACTAATAGATTACAGCAGCATTTCTTTATCATGCGGAGAAACTGCGATGTATTGTTGAAATTATCACAGGGATTTAAAATTAAGATCAAAGTGGGCTGTGTGTGGTCCACAGTGAATTTGACATGCTTTTTTTAAATACACAGATATCATATATGATAGATGATTGTATAATAATGCCATCTTACCATAGTATAGTGAAGTCCTAAGTACATCCTTATACAGTCACTTGCATAGTGTCAGACTCATTTTCTGGCTTTTGGTTCCCTTGACTGTCACAGGCAATTTATTATTCCGTCTTGAAAAGCTAGTTTATTTACTGCAATCAAAATGACTGAAAACAGCAGCTTTCACACACAGCTTCTACGCGAGCAGAGTTCAATTTGCCTTCATTTCCAGATCTATTTCAAGTCACTGGGTGCAGGACATGACCAACGTGGCCCAAAAGAAGGTAAAACGTAATGAAAAGCAGGGACGTAAAGTCTTTCCACACAATGAATCTTTGTTTCAGTCTGTCCCCAAAGGCCGTTTTCTCCTACATATCTGTCCATGAGTGACCTGGGAAATGACCCAAATCTGATCACTGTGATTTGTCTCAGGAAACCGACCCCCACCTTATTCTTCGACTTCATAGTGACACCCCTGTGTGCAAACACGTTTTCAGAGTAGTGATAAATCCACTCGACACCCTTCAACTGTGGCCCTCCCCCATCAGCTACACTTGGCGGTAGTAAATTCACGTTTCTATTGAGCAGGAAAGGAAGAAAGGAGTGTGGCTGAAGGTTGGAACTGGGGTTCATCTCCCCCCCCCCCCCAAAAAAAAAGGGGTCTGGACACAGTGACCCCAAACTAGGTAAGACGACACCCAGATGATTTTAATTAACCTTGGGCAAATTTAGCAAATGCAGAGGAAGCAACTCTGATCCCACAAACAGCAGACTCTTACCAATGCCAGGAATGGGCAGGAATCAGCAGCTCACAGCTGACATGTTATACTACACTGACTTCGCTGGGAAAAATATAACAGTGGATCATGAAGCTCATAAAAGCATAATTAAAGCCAGAGGATACAACTAAAACACCAGCGACAGACCTTTAGGTTATGAATCTTAAACATCCCACTGTTTGCAAATTCTTGGCAAAGAAGGGGAAATCGCTGTGTCCTACAGTCAGTGAAGGGAAACTGTGTTTTAGTGGAAGTGCTGAATCATTCCAAGTTTGGTCCCGTGGCAGCTCCAAATGCAGATCTTTGACTTTTCATGGGAAACTTTTAGCACTGATTGTATTTCTACAGCTAAGAGAAATCACATGGCCATGTAATGCAAAACAGTCCACATATCAGAGCTGGCAGGCTGGGAGGAGAAAGTCTGGAGTGTGTGTTCGCTTTGTGAATGGGCTGAGGCACAGCCAACTATCTGGCTGGAGCCTATTCAGCAACAAGGATGCAGGATTAATATACAATGATATGTTATTGTGCCAAGAGCTAGGAGTCATTAGTCTAGATCTTTACCCCAGTGCACGCATGTTCTGAGCTGTAAACAACCTCTTATTCTTCCTCAGTGAAGGAGAGGGGGATGTGATCATGTCTGACAGCGAAAAAGACTGACAAGCTGGAGTTCGTGAAACATGTAAGCTCATTCAGTTCTGCAGTGGATCCAGATCACGTTTTTTAACCCTCCGAGGTCTGAGTCATCAATGACATTAACCTGCCTAACCTGAACCCTGCATGGTTTTATATGTAAATATATACTGATTGTGCCGGGTTAGGGTTGAGCTCAGGTTTAGGGTCATCGCCAAGATACCCAGACCTCAGATACTGGTGGAGGATTCACTCTGAGTGTATCAGGCTTATATCTTCATATGTTCTTTCTTAACTTCTTTAAATAAACGACTATTTTATAAAGAACTATAGAATTAGAATTATAGAAATTCAACCCAGACCCTAATCTGCATCAAAATATGTTTGTTTGTTTTTTAATTTTACTAAATTATTTTTCCCCAAGTCTTGACAATCAGGAAACAGAGAAACAAACAAAGAAATGATTCTAAATGAAACACTTTCTGAAAAATTCAGTGTTGCCTTTCTCAAAAACGTAGGGCTAGCAGAGGGTCAGGGTTAGGGTGTTAGGGTTATCACCTGTGACAAGTAAGACCTCAGAGTTAATTGATGGCTAAAGCCTTTATTTTATGCTTTGCTAAGAATTTGTGATTTGATTAGATAAATAACTTTGAAATTTGCATGAAGTTTAATTCTGTTACCACTTTTCTTCCCTGTGTGTCCAGTTATTTAGTACTTAGTAACATAAAACCAGAGGACCTCTATTCCCACGTTTTCTGTCTTTCTACACTGAAACTTTCAAAGTAAATTAAATAAAAAAATTCAAACAACTTTTAGCTTTTAACATGCACCAAACAACCAATCTATGGCTTGGTTATCATTTAAGTCACAGGTTAAAATGACGGTTTGTCAGCAACAGCGTTACTTTTTAAATGAAGATTGAAACATTTAGGCGTTACAGTCTTCCTATTAAAAGATTTCCATTTGGGGATTTATTTCAGATGAGTCAAAGGAAAAGAAAAACGGGTGGAAGTTAAACCACATCTACACCTGTCCCAAACCCTTCGCCAATAACCTTGTGATGTTAGGAGGGGTTTTTCTTCTTTGCTCGTTTGCTTGCTGGGAATTGTCTGACTGTATAAATGGATATTGCTTTTATAGTTTTGTTCATGTAAAACAGTTTAAAAAGAAACAAGCCTTTAAAACTGCAGTATTTATATGTATTTAGTTCATATGCGAACTAGTCATGATACTACAGAAAATGAGCAAATGATCATTTTCCCCAAGTCCACTATTTTAGCATCTTTCAGCTCCTTGTTTTGGTTTTAAGGCCTGCAAATTGTGTTGAATTCTGTGATTCACTCTCACCACTCTAATCTACTTTGTATTACGTTACAACTGGAAGTGTTTTATTCTTTGCTTAATTCCCATCGCCACATGGATAGTGTTAGTAAGTTAACATAACAGAGCTAAAAGACGAGTGAATACTGGATTTGCATTAGCTACGCAGCCAGGAGCACGATTACTAATAGCTTAGCAATATTGACTTCATCAAATGACAACATGTCGACTTCTGTTGGTCTTCCTGGCTGCAAAAAGTCTGAGCTTTTCTTGGAATAATTAGAATTGTTGTTGTGTGAGGGACAAAACTATGGTAGTTTAGCTTCAGGTGGCTAGAGGTTTTAACTTGTGTTTATTGGATCAGGTGGTTTCCTCTCACCCATAAACAGCCAGCTTTAGATCCGGGACACAGATGTTGTCATCTCCACAATCGAGCTGAATCTGGGCCTGAAAAAAAAAAGACCGAGATAAATGGAATAAATAGGAGCAGTAACTTAGATTTGGTTCCTTGTAAAATCAAAAGGTACAGGGAGAGAAAAGCTCTGGAGGAAGTGGGTGTTGACAGAAGCCAGAACAACAGATTTGTGATTTAATGAAAGGATAAGAGAGGATACAGACTATACATATCCTCTATATACACACAAAAAACTGTAACAATATTTGCATCTACCAGATGCTGGGAAGTTGTGAGAAAACATGACCCTTTAATGTTTGTAGGGTAAAAGTAATACGTGCCTTACATGTATGTGGGAAGGAAGAAAAGGGAGAAGGGAGAAAATATGGTGGTGGAAGGTTTAAGAGAATCAAAGGATTGTAATTCCATCTTAACAAGTATAACATTTTTGTGGAAAAGTCTTTTTCAAAAACAGAGAAAAGCTCATATTTTAAAGGCAGTAGGGATTAATCTGCCCTTTAGTCTTACGTGACAGATGACCACAGTACAAGATAAATGTTATTTGATTTAGAAGTATAGTTTTTGTTTAACGTGCCCTTGAGCATTTTGCTTTATTCCCTCCTTTCTCCCTTTTTTTCTGTCTTCTCTTCTCTGTTCTTCCATGTAGCTTTACTGTCATCGTAGCTGTGGCATGTCTCTCCAACATATGGGAATCATTAGATTCCCAAAGAATGCAACAGAGAGCAAAGAATCAGCCTGGCAATGGTTAACAGTGTCTCAGTGGAGATCCCTGCTTCAAGTTCCTAGTTTTGCATTTATTTAGGACCCACGATGCTATCGGCCATTTAATAACAAACATGCTTGAGTCTAAATGCTATGCAGGTATACACTTAAAAACTCCCCCACAGTCACCTGTGTTTGCTAATATGAGTTCATTACGACAGCCACTGGATTTATGTGCACAGACATAGAATTGGAGGATGGATGCAGAGCATAACAGAACTTCCCCTTCATCCGTTTTGGTTCCAACTGTAATAAAATTTAGCCAAGACCATGTAGTCAAAGTTCTTCCCATCTGCAGTATTTTCTACTTGGCAGCATGGCTCTGCTCTGGGACATTCCTGACTCAATGACAACAGATATGACACTGATAGAGGAGAAGCTGAGGTGGAGGTGGGTGGTAAAGCAGCTTGCAGATGTGCAGAACATTACAATGGCAAAGTGACCTTTGACCTTATGCAACTCAGTTCTTATGTGGGTAAGAACAGAGTTTAACTGAGCTGCTGTAATTATAGTTGCCTAAAATAACATTTTTCAGGAGTTACCATCCACGTGCATTGATAAAATTCATTCATGTAGTCCATCCATCCATTTACTTTGGCTTATCCAGGTTGCAGCAGCCTAAGCAGACACCTCCCTCACATTCTGATAGTCTACACTCTTTGAGATCTTTGAGTTTGGCCACTTACAACTGGACACAGCTGCTTGACGGCCCAGTACTATATTGCGATTCTTTATTCCTTTCTAAATAAGTACTCTGGGCCAGCCTTATATACTGGGAGTCATGAGAAGGAAGTTAGAAAGCAAGCAACCTTAGGTAAGATATAAGGTCAGAGAATTAGGTCAATATCATCCAACATGTGTGAATGTGGTTAAAAAAAGAGTGGAATATTTGTCTGATTTGGCCTGTTGACTGTTTGTGTTGGTGAGTGCAGTGCTGCTTATGGGGCGTCGCTGTGACTGTACCACTGAGAATAACATGCTCTGTAATACACTTACTAAGATCAAGTGATGAGCTCTAACCTATAATCTCTTCCTTCTAAAAACTCTTCATCTGTCGTTCACTTTCATCTCTTCCATCCTCGCAAATGTAAAGCATGTTTCCCTCCAGCTCTTAAAGGAGCAGGCTATTCTACTGCCATCAACTTCATGTTACAGTGAAAACTCCAAACAGCATCACAATTAGATCTGGCATAAGTTCAGTTTCAAAACAATTTACTGGAAATTAATGACATGTGCCATAACCCTTGACCCGGCGACATTATACAAAAGAGAAGATATTAACCTCCTGAAGTCCTCATCGTCAACAACCCTAACCTTAAACCTCATCCCACCCAAAAGGTTTTTATGAAATTGATTTCCCAAGTCTTGGTAATCAAGGGACAAATAGACATAATCATTTTCACAAACACTGTCCTTCTCCAAAATATAGGGTTAGGCTTAGCACCAGTGATGGCTTAGACCTCAGAGGGTTAAAACTATATGCCGTCAACCCTTCTTTAAATGTAAATACAATATACATATGCTTGATATCGAAGACACAGTATTTCATTTTTTGAACTGCAAGACCTTTAAGAGCACATCAACAGCTTGGAAATGTACTGAAGAGACACATTCATCTGGACCCAAACACAAAGTCTCATAATGGTTTGGAAAGAAGGTCTTTCTAGCAGATAAGAGACTAATTCTGTTCCAATGGAAGTCTGACTCTTTCCCCCAACACAAAAACAATGATGATAAAATGAACTCATTAACTGGACTAGTCATTGACAGCTCAGCAGACTGTGTCACTCTCACTAAAAATTATAATATAACAAAGCAATTAGAGATCAGAAATTAATTAACTGGATATTAGTGAAAAGCCATTAATACAGTGAATAATGAGCTCTGACATCATTTCAGTTTTCTGCAGTATCACTGTAGTTGCTGGTGTGGTTGTTGTGGGCTATTGTACTGTCACCACACCCAGCAATGTTCTAACATGAAATGCATGGCAACATCACTGAAGCATTATCAAGTTTATTAACAGCCTTTACACTCTGATTAAGTTTCCTTTAGTCCTGCAGTTTACTATGTATAAGCCTGTCTGGATGCAGTAAAAAGCAGTGAAATTGATTTTGTCTAGAAAGACGTAGCAGTAAATCTGTCCACAGCATTAGTGTCTATGGGTACACAGCTCATGGCAATTACTGACAGCTGCCTGAGGAAATTTTCACTGGTGCTAATTTGGCATTATGTGAACACAAACTGTAGTCCACAATGTAAAGCATTATGGGACTTGTAGTTCTAAAACATGTCTCACAAAAAGTATGGCAAAGAAAAATAACAAGTGTTAAACCCCACAAACGCTCAGTGGGGTCACTTTACTATGGGGGCATAGTAAAGTGGGGGCATAGTACTATGTTGGGGCAAATTATCATGTTGGAGTACACATCCTTCACAGCAAAGGAGCAAAGAAAATAAAAGCAATCAGGGGGCATCTGTGTGCTGAATTTACTTGCAGTCTGATGCAGATAACCAAAGCCACCATAGGAAAAACCCAGCTGATGAGGTGTGACTTTGCTAACATACAGTAAGCATAGTTTAGGTGGCTTACTCCTTAAAGCTGTGTTGGAAACTAAAGGAAGAGTGATATTTCTAATTGATTAAGAAGTCTGCAGCTTTATCTAATTATATCATAAGGCCAATAAATCTTACTCCGTGTCACAAATCTGCTTCAGTGGAAGCATACAACTCAACAAAATCTTAGCTTTTATGCAAAGGACGGCTAAAACGGGAGGTCAACAGATGAACCTGGTAATTTTTCCTTTAAGGATTCTGAACTCAAAAGTTTGGTGTACTCAATATTACAAAACTCCAATTACAAGCACATGTAGTGCACACTTACACACCCACATCACACACTCACTTCAGCTTATATGCCTCACATAAACATGTGCACATTTGCAGGCCCTGGCTCTTGCCTGGTGGAGGAGACCACTGGCAACATACATAAACAAACCACAACCAGATGTCTGTGAGCTGAGCACCACCCCACCCAAACGGAGCTGTCAGTCCCCCCTCTGTGTTTTTGCAGAGCCATGACTCGCAAGTCCTCCATAAACCTTCCAACTCTTCTTATATGAAACGCGCGCAAAGGAATTGCCAACAGAGACCAGAGAGCAGTAACCATATGGGCTTCACTACTATAGAAGGGCCACATATTTATGTGTTTTTGTAAATGCTAGCCTCTGTCCTTGCCAATCAAGTCATGTTCCTATATGAAAAGTAAGAGTGAGCCGTGACTTCACCATGTATGGAACAAACATGACTTTAGGTTGTTTGGTAGAGCATCCTCATTCCCCTTCCTCTCCCTTCATCTGGTAACATTTGTCGTGACCATCTGGTTAAACCCTAAGAAGCACGGCGTGTGGCCATATAAGTGGTGTGGTCTAGGATTTTGGTGTGGTAATGTGACATACAGTACAGACAGACTCTACACTTTTACAGAAGCACACACTTCTTATTCTCAGAGACTTTAGACTTCAAAGACAGTTTTCAAACATAGCAGGGTTTCATTAAAAACGCATCCAAGACACAGCAGAAAAGGGAAATGTTATGAACCCCTGGGATGCATCACATGGTTGAATTTGTATCCATAGTTAATATACCTGAGTTTGGGGTTTTGTTTATTCTAGTATTTGAAGTTTCTTGCATTGCCTCTATTTTGGGTCCCGGCCTTGTTTATTCTTATTCTTGTAGTGCCTTTCAGTTTTGTGATGTACTTATAGTTTGCTTGTTCTCTTTAAGTTAGCCTTCATGTCTTCCTACTGATAGTTTCCTTGTCTCTGTGTTTAGCTGAGTTCTTTTTCCTAATTTACTTGATAACTAGTTGTCTTGTGTGTCTTGCTTTCAGTTTAACTTCCTCCCCTGTGATTGTCTTGATTACTTTTTGTCTTGTTTTCCAATTCCCAGTTAGTCCTCAGTGTGTATATATAGTTCTGTCCTTCCCCTCAGACAGACACATAGTCCCTCTAAGCATCTGTCTATCTTCCCCCTTGTTCTTTCAATTTTTTCCTGGAACTCTTGGATTTCTGCTGTGTGCTAAATTTGGTGTTTTTGCTTTTAAGCCAGACTTCAAGGTTATTTTTTTCTTATCAGTCTGCTTTGCATCCTTCCTTTGGGTCGTTCACTCTACAAAGCTGACAGAAAAAGAGGAGAAAATAGGTGGGACAGATGCCATGTTCACAAAAACAAAGTGCAAAAAACAGACTTTGCAAGTAAATATGCGGCACACATGAAGCATGCGATCTCCACTGAAGCTTTCATTGCAAGATTTCAATAAATGTGCACAGGCGAGGCTCGACCATCGTGTTTGGGAAGGTTTTGGGAAGGTTAAATTAGGAAGGAGGGTGCTGGTAGTGCATTTGTTTATCCATAAGTAAATGATATACTTTTTGTATCATGCTGTTAATGGCAGAAGCACATACAATCCTCTGCACAATGGCTGGTTAACTCAGGAAGTAGTCCTAGTAACCAATACCACATGCTAGAAAGTCTGGGAAAGGTGTCCAGCAGACAGTCAGATAACGTCCAGACCACAACACGAGTTTCATTTTAGAAAGATAGTTGAATTGTAAGGCAATGTCTTCACTGAAGTAATCATTAAAAATTCAGTGTTTTCAAAGAAACTGCACTAAAATTATTGTCACCAATAATTTTGGGTAAGCTGAGGCTCCTCTCGCCTTTTTAATAGTGCAGGATATGGAGAAACTGCAATCCGCCTTAAAATTGCCCCACAGCTTGCTGTAGAAGCATCCAGCTGCAGCCTTGCAAACCAAGTTCATGACACCACCGCCCTCACCATTACACCAACTTTAACCCTATGCATGACACACCCACTTCCCTACAGCGCAGCTGCAATCAGATATATGTGGTTTGTGTTGCCCACTTTCTTCTGAAGTGGTTTAATGAGACCTGAAAAAATACTTTATCTCAATGACCAATTCCTAATACTCGCATTAGCAACAGAGGGTTTAAAGAGGTTTTGATTTGTATTTGCTGTTTTGCTTAAAATGCCTGATGTTGTGCTTTACAGGCGCTACTGGCACCACCAAACTGTAGCATTTCGGCTTTTAATTGCGAGAATAACATTATTATTATTATTATTATTATTATTATTATTAATAGGCAACATCTTCAAACTGCTTGTTTAACTCTACCATCCCTGCATCTGTTTCTACATGCACGCAACAGTGTATTGTCACAGCGTTTTGCATTATCCTATCATTAGATGATGTACATACCTTCTGCTCTATGAGCTGTTCTGTCTCGTAATTGAGGATGGGTCTGAGGCCATGTTGGTCTAGCGAGGCCTGTGGATCCAAACTGAAATTAAGGCTGATGTAAATGGGGGACAGTTTATCCCGAAATTCTTCCTCAGGCTGAAAGAGAGAAAGAAGCAACTGCATTAGAAGCTGAGAAATCTGTATATTTAAATAAAAGAAAGCTACCAAGTGCGATTTCTGAAAATAAGAACAGATTTTACAGCAAAAACTGGCCTACATTACTTTTTCATTGTAGTAACTAATGTCATGTGGCTCGCTCTGACTCCTTAGCATACCCGTCTCCTTAGTGAACCAGTCCCATGGATCTGATGACTGAACCATCCCTTAATTATACTGCTACAGGCTCAACTTCTTTTGCTCTCAGTCTAGCTATTCTCTCCTTTTTTCCTCTTTCCCTTGTCCCCCAAACATTTGCCTCAAACAGCTGACCTTCCCTGAACCTGGTTATGCCGAAGTGTCTTTTCCTGTTGAATGGGAGTTCTTCTTTCCCACCATCACCAAGTTCTTGCTCATAAGGGATTGTCAGTCGGACTGTTGGTTATCTTATAGTATAAAGCACTTTGAGGCAACTGTTGTTCTGAATTGGCACTATGCAAAAACATAAATTGTGTGAGTGAGATCAGTTTTAGTAGATGCAGATTGATTGGTTTTTTTACTGCTTTTAGAGTATTTATAGGATATATGTAAGTTAAGGATCTTTACCTGACATTTACAATAACCCCCTGCAAGCTAAGCTCCACAAAACTTGTGCTGAGAAGGAAAAAAAATACCAGTGCTACTGCTAGCTAGCTTTTAGGTTAGCTAACAAAATACCAGTGATACTGTTAGCTAGCTTTTAGTTTGGCTAATGGGGGATTCAAACCTGTATTCGCTTATTTCAGTGTAGGCATTCAACCACATAGAGTGAAGGATTCTGGGTATACAACATATGCAGTCATTCAAATGACCAACAGCTCGATGTGGCTGATGGTGTCTATAAGTGGATGATTTTAATTTTGATTTTGAAAGGTGGACGAAGCAAGAAGCATGAAAAAAAAAACCAAAGAATTAAAATTAAAACAGCATGAAACACACAGAAAAGTGGCTTTAGTGCACCTATTTTTATCACTTGGTTTCACTTCAGCTCTTTGTATGAAAAATCAGTCAGCAAAGCTGTGTGTAGGCTATGTGTAGGACAAAGGTACAACTGTGTTTGAGCCCCAAAACTGTTGATCAGAGAACAACAAATTGGCTTGTTTCTGGTTATGGAGAGGCTGGCAATATCAACTTGTTATGCACTGAGGTAAAGTCAATACAACCAGAGGTTATAATGCACGCAACTGAGGAACGGACCCAAATTGCTAAGCTAAATTGAAAGGGATTTTGATATTATAACAGCAGTGATATAACAAGCTAGTTTTTAAAGTAATATTACCTTTAAAATGGCCTGAGCGTGTTTAAAGTTAATATCATGTTGCCCGAATTCCCTTTGCATAAACACAATGATGTGGCTCTTTTAAAGTACAGAGTACACAGACAGATAAGTGTTGACTGACACAAGTGCATGTTTGTCAGTTCCTACTCTGGTCTCTTATCCTGTCAGAGACCAAAGTGCTCTGCTCATTATATCTTACAGTGAACATCCACACGTATGACATAAGCGCCTTTGTCAGGCACAATCTTTGATCAGGTCACCACTAAGTGATGAGAGGATTGGTACTGAAGCGGTTTCACCTCACGTAGCACTTCAAACAGCAACTTCAAACCCTGTTATTAGGAAATGACTTCAACCTCGGTATTAGCTGAAAGTTAAGTGCATTCACCTGGTTCTGCAGGTGCAAACCAGTCTCTGATTAGACGGCTCCAATGAAAAGCAGCAGGGCTGGAGTCTTTTCCAAACATTAAGAAGTAGAAAATTTGCAAAAATTATTAAAAGCATACTTATGAAATGGTTGGTCTGAAGAATAAGGGCTGTTTGCACAATTACTTTCATGTTTGTAAATGATGTGTGCTTGTTCTCCTGCCCAGATGACAGCATGAAATATGAGCGACTATTTGCAGGCTTATTATCATAGTTCTGCCTGTAAGTACATTTCTGTCCCTGCGTGTGTTTATATCTGAAAATTGCTGGGTGTACTTATCATTATAGCCAATATCTCCTCACCAAAATGCAATTTGCATATCTTTTAGCCTTTAAATTATTAAATGTTTTTCATTCCTTACAAAAGATTTGCAAAGCTCATGAATGATTCAGATTCACTGTTTATGTTAACTTTTGTTAGATATGTTGTCCTTTTTTAATGTTTTTATATGTTAACTATGGTACCAACTTTCAGTACGTACATGCATAAGAAATACTGGTCAGTAATCTTACTAGTGGTTGTCATAAAACACAAGTCATTTTTTTCTCTCCCTCTTTTTTTGTGGTACAAATTGACAGGAAATGTGGTGAAAGAGATCAGGGGAACGGCATGCGCCAAAGGTCCAGATGACCATCTGAACTAGTTATATTTGATGAGAAACTAGAATGAGACTCAAGAGAAAGATTCAGAAAGGTAAGAGAAAGACCGTAAGGCTGAGGTTTCTTTGCTTTATATTGTTGTCACAGAATAAAAATTAAGTTTTTGTTGCTGAATTATTCGGTTCATGGATGTATTTCACTGTATTTTTTGTACTTTTCAGAGGCTCCAAATCGAGTTATGAATGCTTTATAAGCAATCATGCTAATTATTTAGCTTCATTCATTTCTTATTCATTGAGGAGCATCTCATGTTACAGTCACACAGCAGCACAACCAAAATTATTGTGACAGAGTACAAAGAACTTGCAGTCTTGTTACTGATGAACAGCAGCTCTGTGAACATTAGCAGTCAGTTGTGCTACGGTGATAAAACAGCTTTAAGACTGAGTAGGTCGGTTATCAGTTTGCAACTGAAGTTGGCGTTTACTCACAAACTGTGATAATATGATGAGTTACGGTCATTTATATTCCCCAAATCGATCGTGTTTCTCTTTCACAGCAGGGAAAAGGCTCGTTGCTACCACCTTTTTACCCCTCCTGGATAACGTGATATAATTTACATGATATCATGATATCACGGAGCAATAAGATTTCTAACTGGTTGTAAACCTTTAACACTTTCTGTTCTCCAGCTGACTGCTTCCCACTGGCCTTACACAGGATGGCTCATTGGTATAATTTTATCTATAAATCTATTTGTGGTTTACTCCCCTCTTATTCATCAGACTCTTACAGAACTTGGAAAGAAGGCATTCTCGCTTTCTGCCCAGTCCTCATTGGATGCATTACAGAAGGACTCGCAGCTCTCTCAGTTGCAGGACCTTGTAAAATCATCACTATGGGAACTTGTTCCTGTTTTTGAAATGACTGTGTAAACATTAGGCTATTCTTTGTTGTCGCAATTTTATTATTGTTGTAATTTTAATATGTTTGTGTGAAACAGGTCTCTCTTGTAAATGAGACATTGAGTTTCAGTGGGACTGCCTGTATAGATAAAGGTCAAATAAAATAAATACAAATATGGTAAAAATCAGAAATATTTTCCCATCTGTTGTAAATCTGTTATCATCTACATATACAGAAATTCATATTAAGCAGAACTTCACATTAACTACTTATCATTCAGAGTGTAGACATAACCTCGTAGATTTGAAACAGAAATGAAGACATTTCTCCAGAAATAATGACATGGGCGCTCAGAAACGTCTCTTTTATACAGGAATGTAACCAGAATGCAACCAGTTGGCAACCAGTTAAGTGAAGTACCCTATTACAAAGAGATCTGTGCAGTGCAGACTGCAACTGCAACATGTTATTTGCAAGCCTTTGCCAATGGAGAACCTGAACGTGATTGCAATCAGACCACAACAGTTTGGAGACATGTTGCTTCCCACTACGTGACCTGTGCAATTCCTTTGACATGAAAAGTGGCTACCCAGAAGCTGAGGGTATTGTATGTTCAACCTCTAGGCGACCAGTTGGTTTACAGCTATTTCCCCTCAAAAGCATTCAGTGCAATCATTGGGCAACCGCTGATTTTTCCCAGTCACAAGGAGGCCGCAGTCCTATATCTTCTCTAGTTTGACTAGATAAATAAATTCTACCTGACCAAAACAAAAGGTTTGCTAAAAAAAATCAAATGGAAAACATTCGCTCAATCTGCTTGACCTCGAGGTGCAAACACAGCTTGTGTGACTGACCCGCAGATAGATATTGCTGTTGTGACACAGGGGCTTTCTGTTGGTGAGGTTAAAGGTCTTCACTAGGCTGGGCTGCTGGCTGTCCAGGAACAGAGTCCTCCTGATAGACTCCTTCTGTTTCTGCTTCCCACTGTCCAACTGCACCTCTGCCACGAAGCCTTAAAAAAATGTATGACACACACAAAAGTGAACACGCACATCATCTGTACATCTATGTTTCACACAAATATGCCAATTGGTGCAAAGCACATACACGAACGCATATGTGCTCAGCCGTCTGTGTGTTTGCCTGGCCACATGCAAACACACACATATGCAGGAGTAAATATTATTATGGCAAACAGCCTTTGTGTGCTATTTTGTTCTCTGTACAGAAACATAGAGAGCATTGCTGCAGACCACATGACAACAACTATGCAGAGAACAGAGACAATACACACCCACTCACTTCAAATAAACACACACGCACTTTTCTAAACTGCCGGAGCCCACCAAGTTACCCTGTGTTTACACGATTGTTCTTTTATCTTGATCTTAACTGCCAAATTGACCACAGTGAGGGCTAGCATACTTGTGGCTGCACAAAGAAAGCAAGGTAATGGGGACCATCTGTGCGTTTGTGTGTGTGTGTGTGTGTGTGTGTGTGTGTGTGTGTGTGTGTGTGTGTGTGTGTGTGTGTGTGTGTGTGTGTGTGTGTGTGTGTGTGTGTGTGTGCGTGCCTCACCTAGATGAGAGGGGAGGTGCTTCCCATTAGCCAGCAGGCAGAAAGTGATGCTGACGCTGGAGGTTTAAGACAGACACAAATATTTTTTAAAAATTAGCATGCAGAGCTAGCAGGGATGCCTTGACTTTATTTGAGCCATAGCTCTGTCTTCCTCAGAAAGTATCCCCTATTGACAGATTTATTGTTTTGGGGTTTTTTCCCTGCACTAAGACAGTGTGCATTAAGCATCTACAGTATGCCTCTATCAGGCAGCTGTTCAGTAAATAAAGTGAATAATTATGGCTCTTCTCTTAGGGAGACCAAATAAAAGGGTCCTTTGATGCTACCTGTGCTTATCCTAAGTCAAAATCAAACTGTATCCTTTTTTATTGTTAATAATTCATTAAAAAAATCTAGTATTGTGCTTCTTAAATGAGAAATAGCAGAACCAGTGTATCTAAATTGACGCTGTGCAATAAATTCAGATACAGATTAGAAGGGGCATACATAGTTCACCAAATTCAGTCTAAGACTGTTTGCAACCTTCTGAAGACCAAATTCTGAGGAAAGTAATCTGATGACAGAAAGTACTCCCTCTCTTAAGTTTAGGATTGTATGTATTAAGCAATAATTTAAAAAAGCATATCTGATTCTTAGCAGGTCTTAAAATTAGGAAAATTCAATCTCAGATGAACCATGAGAAGATGCACAGCACCACATTTACAGAAAACATCTCATAGTAACTGCAGCACCACCAAGCACATTGTTGAGTTGACCATGAACTGGTCTGTACACCAAAGTATTCTAGAGTCAAATGTGAGGTCTGTCTGACAACCAAAGTGTGGCCAAAATCGGGTCATGAAACAGGTCAACGATCGCAAGCACAGCAGCAAATCTACAACAGAGCGGCTGAAAAAGAAGAGAGTCAAGGTGTTACAGTGGTCCACTCAAAGTCCAGACCTCAACCTGGCCAAAATGGTGTGGTGGGACCTTAAGAGAGCTGCACATAAACAGATGCCCACAAACCTCAATGAACTGAAGCAACGTTGTAAAGTAGAGTGGGCAAAGATTCCACCACAATGATGCGAAACTGGGCCATACGGAAAACGATTACCAAAAGTTATTGCTGCTAAAGGTGGCTCTAGACACAGGTGGATTTAAGTTTTTACACACTGCATTTGAGCTTTTTTTAAAAAATAATAATAATAAAATAGTTTAGTGTTGTTGTTTTGCTTTTATATTTGCCTAACTTTAAAACCTGGTAAGTACCAGATGTTTGTTATTATTACCTCATTTATATAACCTTAGAACTGAAATACGGTAGATTTTCTGTGTACCGTGACTGTAACATTATACTGGAAAAAGCAGAAGGTGTGATGGGAAACGATGCTCACAGAGGGAAATGGATGGTTGGATTAACCAGTTAAAACAAGAAGATCCACTGCTCAGCTCCTGCAGTTAGCAGGTGTGGCAGATTGGTAGAGATCAGAATAAAACACTGGAATGCTCCAGTCTTTAATGTGCAACATCCCCAGACAGCTTTCAATTAGATACGAAAATGTTGTCAGTTTGATCTGATTCTAAATGAATTCCAGCCATCCTTGGCCATTTACTTACATTTAAACCAAAGTAAACACTGACTCTAAATGTGCTGGAATAATAACACAAAGTCAGCACTTAACAATTACACTATGTGCTTGAATGGTGCACATAAAAGCACAGGAAACAAGCTGCTTGCTGTGTAAATCTTGGCGACACCTGGGAGCTGCTTGGCATCTCGCTGGATCACGTATCTTCATATGTTTTCAGGAGTTTTGTTGTTTCGTTAGTTCTACTTCTCCTCTGATTGTACACAGATTTATTTATGCTGAACGGATAATTGGAGGTGAGCTTCCCTCCCTCCAAGACATCTACAGGAAGCGGTGCCTGAGGAAAGCGGGGAGGATCATCAAGGACTCCAGTCACCCCAGCCATAAACTGTTCAGACTACTACCATCAGGAAGGAGGTTCTGCAGCATCCGGTCCCGTACCAGCAGACTGAGAGACAGCTTTTTCCATCAGGCCATCAGACTGCTGAACACGTCATAGACACCTCACCCTCACTACTGGAACTTCAACATTATGCACTCCATACTGTACATTAATGCCACTGTTTTGCACATGTCAACTACCAACCTCTGTATATTTTATATATCTTATTTTATTGTTTACTCTATTTCATTTGTAAAATATGTATATATACACTCACATACACACACACACGTAGAGAAACATATTTAGTATACACATCCAGTAATGCATATACTCTTATATATTGTACATATATTTATTACTTTCAGATTTAGCCATTCTTATATTTTGCTTTTTTTACGTTATTGTATTTTTGCACAACTCTGTTGCTTGTGAAGCTCGCACACAAGAATTTCACTCTCATGTACTGTACCAGTGTACCTGCACATGTGACGTGGCAATAAAAGTGATTTGATTTGATTTGATTTATCCTCTCTAGGCAAACTTGTGATTTGTAAGTTTGGGTTATGTTTGACTTCACCCTCACAGACATGGTTAGGCACAATTCATCTCAGCTGGACACATGACCAGCTGATATGCAGCATCACCACGTTCTACAATCCTACTCCCACTGCTTACTCTAAAGTCTTTGTTTCATTGCAACCCCCAACCGGTCGCAGCAGATGGCCCCGCCCCTCCCTGAGCCTGGTTCTGCTGGAGGTTTCTTCCTGTTAAAAAGGAGTTTTTCCCTCCCACTGTCACCAAGTGTTTGCTCATAGAGGATTGTCTGATTGTTGGGGTTGTCTCTGTATTATCATAGGGTCCTTACCTTAAAATATAAAATGCCTTGTGCAGAACCAAGAGCAAAAAAAGCTACAGTCTGACACCTCAGACACCCGAGCTTTATTCCTCAGAATTATAGCACATAAAAGTGAGGGAATTTAAGTGAAAAGTAAAAATTCTTGTCATGTTTAATATTAGCTGTTGTAACTATGGAAACGTATGAAAGGTCCCTTTTAGGAGCTCCAGCTTTGAAATGCACACACGTACATGAATGTAGTGTCAAACAACATCTTGTTCATTCATTCCATAAAACTTACAAGCCTTTTCCAACCTTTTCAAAGCCTCCGTCCCCTTCCCAACTCTCTTTTCATTCTTCCATGTAGCTACTCCACCTTTCTCCCACCTCCCCATCTTCTCCTCTCTCCCTCTGTTTCCGTTTTGTTTCCACGGCAGCAAAAGATACAGCAATAAGCATGAAAACAAGACTCGCTTGTATCAACATCAGAGTCAGATACAAAGACACCAGGCAGCTTGGCAAACACCCCACAACAGCATTTAAAGGTTCCACACTGAATCCGATGGTTAAAGTGAACTTGTGGAAAGAGCTTTATTGGGCCTGAAAGCTGGGTGAATTTTACTCCTTGTTTTTCCACTGATTCTAAGAATACTCTGTGTTCAGAGGAGGAAACTGGCAAACATGAAGTCATTTGACATTCTCTTGAGGTAAAGCACTGACTAAGATGTGTGTTACATAATTTAGGAGATGCTCCATAACCTCAGAGAACTCTTGAGTTGCTCTTAAACTTTTTTGGTAGACCATTAAAGAAACTTCCACTACAGCGGTGAGTGCCAAAGGCTCGATCAACCTGTGTATAATCCGCCTATTAATAAGCATATGTTTCGAACTCTGAACAGGAAAATACCTTACCAAGACACAGAAAGACTTTTATTCCCTGTGGTCAGCATGCAGTGCTTCTCCTCCTGGTTGAACATGGTCGGCTGTACTGTGAGAGACACGCTGGCGTTCACTATTGGCCGAGCTCTGATTGCAGACACGGGACAAGAGTGAGTAGAATGGTCTGCATGATTGTGATTACGTTACTAAAAGTTTAAACATACCTGTAGAGGACAGCTTTATCTACCCCAAAAGCACCGACAATCAGGTCTGCGAGAAGAGGAAAGTGACTTAAATCAATAAATGAAATGAAACAAAGAAGAAGCGTTGATAGAGATCTGTTGGAGCCTTTTCTGCAATACCTGGGTACCCGTTTTGATCTAGATCTCTGTTGCCTCGCACAGTAAAGCCAAAACTGGCCGGGAAAGAGCTGAAAGCCCACTGGCCCGAGAGCATCTGAGTGGGGGTGTCCTTCAGTCCTCCAACATGACCGTTGTAGATGAAAACCGACCCCTGCTGGTCGTCTCCTCCGTACGGACAGCCGATAGCCACGTCTGATCGTAAACAGCAACAACACTTTGTTAACTACATGTATATTATTATGCAAGGCAGCACAACGCACTTATATTCCTTCAACAACAAAATAATGAAGAACAATTGTTCTAGGACTGACAGTTGTTTTTCAAGCAGACTTCAGTCATTTGCTGTGTTTATTGGATATTTACATTGTTAGACTTTGGCTGAATCTTGAATGAATGAAGTATAGACTCTGTCAGTGTGTCTGTTAGCTCGGCCAAGTTATCGTTCACATTTGAAAAAGCATCTGAGGCAGTTTAAACGAGTGCTGAAACATGAAATCAGTCACTACACCCTTTCCCTTATACTGACTCAGTCATGTAGGAAATAAACAAGCAAAACATTTGGCTCTTTATGCTGCACAAATGTGAGGATTTGCTTTTCCCTGTTTAAATGATTGGCACTTTTCACCCTTTTCTCTATCTTTTTATAGCATGAAACAACCAAAGAGGAAACTCATTAGACAAATGGACACTTGAATGCAGATCCGTATGAAAGAAACTACTTCATGGAACAGAAACCAAATCTAAAAAAAACAAACTGAGTGCAGTATTATTTCTGGTAGGCAACAAAGTTCACCTCAGCCAGCACTCCCAACAGATCTGCTAATCTGCCAGCCCACAGACAGTTGAGCTGGTACACTTCTTATTTGCACACAAGAGGGCCACTTTTGGCTAAAGGCTTCACCACAGCAAGTAGCTCTGCAGATTTTGTTTCAGAAACATTTTCATTTATATTTGACAACGCCAAAGGCATTTGTGTCTCTAGTTAGAACTGAACCAGGAACCTTCTGCTTGCCAAGAAAACCACTACACTACACTCTCATGTCATACTGCCAAAATCTCATATAGTGGCTCCTTTAAGGGTGCTTTAGCATTGATCCTGTTTCATTTGCAACCCACCTTTACCCCAGATTATCAATTTCATGCTATTTCTGACTTAATCAAGGTTATGTCTTTTGTCAGTTAGGCCCTTTCTGTTTCTGCAGCTCTCCCATCACATATGCCTAGAATTTCAGGGAGGAACAAGAACAGAGCCGTGCATCTGAAAATAAATGACTCCAGATGGAAAAATAATCTTACTTTAACTAACGTGGTCTCAAAAGAAAAGGTGGCATGGTGGTGACTGACGCCTCAAATTTAAAAAAAGCCTTCCTTTTTCTCCAGATGCACTAGTTTCCTCCCACAGTCCAAAGACATGCATGTTAGGTTCAACAGTGCGCCTGTGAGGCTGTCTGTATCTACTGTATGTGTTAATGGTATGATGAACTGGCATCTTGTTCAGGGTTTAACTCTCCCTCTACACCAGGCTCCAGTTTCCCTGCACCAATAAGCTGTGTAAGTGGTTAAGACAATGGGTGGATTTTCCAATAGAATTACATAAGTTATAGTAAAGTATGTTCAGAAATGGGGTTATGACCTATGGTGTAACAACTGAATTATTTTGTCTCGTTCTGGTCTATATTCAGCACATTCTCTATGATGCAAATTTACCATTGAAACCATCTTGGTTGAGGTCACCCAACGGGGCCAGAGAGGTGCCAAACCGGCTGAAGGCCTGAAGACCCAGGAGGTGAGACTGACTTGGTTCCAGCTCCAGAGGACCCCTCTGTAGATACACATACACTTTTCCCAACTCCTCCAGACGCCCGTTAGACCCCCGATGCATGAACAGCGGCGCTCCCACCACCAGGTCATCCAGACTGGAGTTATGGGCAAAAAGCAAATTATGAAGCTTTATTCTTTCCCCGTGAAGATAACAGGAAGACCCTGTACCCTCAATTACACCTCCATATATATCAATAAAGAGTTGTTTTGATGACCAGTAAACTATATAGGCAGAGATCACCCTGATTAACGTCTGATGCACCCCAATCATTTTGTTCTGGAAGCAGGTCTGACAGAAACCACTCAGTTTAGAAAAGAGTAACAATAGCTACCCTTGTACATGAATTAATTACCAGAAAATCCATTGTTTTTTAAATTTAAAGAAAGAAATTTGATGTAATGTATGAGTTTTAATTTGTATCATATTTGCTACATCCGATATTTTTTGTAATTGCAGTTGTTTAAAAGGTGTTGTGGAATTTGGGGGGTTTTCAGAGGAAAAACACACTTGGCTTCACAGGGTTAAATGAGGACAGGATAAGAAAATTAGGACATTAACACAGACAATAAGATACAAAGATTTTAATTTGAGTCAAAGCCACATAACCAGAAAATGATTTTAGGTGCTCCCCTTTTAGTATTTGTCTTTAACACACAATGAAATGAAAAAAAATGCACGTTCCAAAATGTAATCCTCCTTTTGCCTTTTATGTAAATTTAGGAGTTTGCAGCATTGTGACTCAACTTGAGATTAACGTAATCAAATGTGATTTGCGGTGACTAGCTAAAAGGGCAACTCATATAAAACTGCACTGACTGTTAGCTAGCGCCGATAGCTGATTTTTGCGTGTGTGGATTTCATCTGGAAATAATAAAGTCTGCCACTACATTTACATTTGAGCTTTCTCGCTAAGCCACGACTACTTCTCTCACAGTCCAGTCATGGATTTGATTTAGATGCCTGTTGTATTCAGTTTCATTTAGCACTATGTCACACTACAGTTGCTAAATATGGCCTAACTGCCCTTTCACTGTGACTTCCAGTAACATTAACATTCTGGAAAAGCCTCTTATTCTACACAGATACTGTACAGTATGTTGAGTCTTTTGAGTGAGGTTAACACTGTATGTGACATCATGACTGAAAGTGTAGAGCGGAACAAAGAAGGGTGTGAGCTTTAGAACGTTCTCAGTGTTTAACTTGCTACACTGTGACTCTTCTACTAGTAAATTTTGAAATTCTAAAAGAAGAAGGGAATGAGGAAGTGAGAATGGCAAAAGAACCCATTGCACAGAACAAGAATACTCTCGGGGGGAAATTTTAATGACACATTAGAAAGCATGAGTAATTGAACCACTGTGGGAAATGTCCAAAAGTCACACTGTTGACCTCTGTTTCAATTGTTTTTAGTTTCTTGTTTTAGCTGATCATATCTCTCCCATTTCATCACTCACTGCTGATATTTTGTGCCACCACGACAGTCGCTTACCCGTCGCTGTTGATGTCAGTGGTTGCCACTGCGTAGCCAAAGTAGGACCCCATCTGGAATGCATTACAAACAAGACCCAGTTAGCCTGTAATCATACCACAGCGCACAGATCCCTTTCTTTTCTTTCATTTTCTCTCTCTACGTTTCCTTTTTATCTTTCCACCACCACCCCCAGAAGCTTTCTTTTTCAATCTCTCAATCCCACAATCCCCTGGGGTCTCCTCTTCTCTCTTTTCATGGGGTTCAGTGTTGACGCTCCTGTAAGTTCGAGTTGAGGTAGGGGGTCTGGGGATTGACGACTACAACTCCTTTAAAGCACACCCCAAGAAAATGCTTGTGGGACTTGGGCTTTCCGGTTTAATTTCATGCCATGTATGAGCATGTATGATAAATAAGGGTCACGTTACATCCTCGTTTGACTCTGATTTCAAAGTGATTTGTAGTATAGCGTCACTGAAGGGTTTCCAACACTTGAAACCTTTGTGAAAAACAACACTGAATGCTAGGATTGCTTTCCCGTCGTGCACATGCAAAGCAGCTTGTAACATAAATCACTGAGGCTCAGGATAAAGTTCTAATGCAGCAATGTAAAACTCTGGCATCACTGTTTTGCCCTACACTCAAAGTCCAAGAAAACACAATCAAGTGCTCTGGTAATGTTCTTCTGAGGTCTGGTGAGCTGTGGTGAGAACAGCAAGCTAGGAAAAGTCAACCACTGATGGCTTTTCAGTCATCAGTCATCAGCCACAACGTCTGGGGTTCCTTTAATAGCTCTACAAACTGCGTCAGGTTTGTAGAGATGAGGACCAGGCCACAAAGTTCTGTAACAAATTTTGGTTGTTGTATTTCACAAAGTGGCAAAAATCAAACCAATACAGCAGTGCCAAACATGTTACAATATTCACACATTTGTGCTGCTCGTGCCTTTTGCAGAATTTTTTAAATTGAAATCAACTAAAAAAAAAACAGTGAAACAGTCCAAAATGTTTGATCTCCAGTCTTGGTGAGAAAAATTCGACACATCAGTGTCTTTGTGCATTGCAACCCTACATCCAAAAAAGGTTGATTCTGTTCATCTGGATGTAGCCACGTCCAGATGAACAGAATCAACCTTTTGGGATTTGCCTACCTGGATGCATGCATCGAGACATTGCAACCCTACAGTTTATGGGCAAAGCTTGCTAACCAGCTTGGTAGGGTTTGCCATAAAGCTGAAGCAAAGGCTTTTAAATATGAAGTCCACAAACAAATGATGGTGATGTAAATGTAGCATTGTCTGTCTTTAATTAAGAGCCTTTTTTTTACCCATTCATTAAAGCTGCCCTAACCTGAATGCTAATGGTAGTTTATAATTGCCCTTCACCAAAGAAGCTGTCGCTGATGAACAAAGTGGAACACCAAAAGCAGACAAGGTTAGTAACCAAAGGTTAGTGAGCAACGCAGTCAAACTGCTAACTCTGAAGTTTAATTTAAACTTCTTCATTGAATCTATGTAGAGCCTACAATTTAACCTACACCCACTTTGCATTTGTACACGTGACGCTGTACCGCTCTGCAACTTTGCTGCCAAGCGACCGACACTGTCGTTTTCAACAGCAAAGCAACACGACCTCTTGGAGAAAGGCTTTCTGGTGTGTTTTCACAGCTGATCTCTACATCACAGTCTGAGCACCCATAGAGAGACCAGCAACAGAGAGAGGAGCCTCATTAGCCGGGAGTTTACACCAGATCACTCTCACTATGACCTGACAGTTTATCCGGCGCCCTCCACCCTCAGACGGACACATCTGAGCACTTACTGATGACCTCCCAGGCTGCGCTGCACACACATAAATGCACGAACGGCAATATGCTTTACCATGAGTCCACGTGTCACATGCTCTCGCATCAGCAAAGTCTAATGATGTAACTGTTATGTCACAACTCAAACAATATCGTTACCTTTGTGTCACATGACAGTTTGTACAGGGAAAGAGTTTTTAGTTTCTGTATCTGTTCCCCTTCTACAGTTTGTCTGTGACCCCACCCTAAAGTCAATTGAGTGTCAGAGTTGAGGGACAAAATCCAAATTTAGCTAAATTAATAAAACCAAAATGTGTGACAAAAATTGTCCTTTTCATTTACTGGCTTTAACCTACATTTTTAAGCAAATACAATAAACACAGAAGGAAAATTTATTCTGGATGTAAATGAAGCATGTACTCATATTTCCATTCCAGGTCAAAGGAAGGGGCTTCTGCTACAAATGACTCATCACCACCCTTCACCTTTTCCACCACTAGAGAATTGATAAATAGTATTTTAATGATAGTAAAGGGTAACGTTGTAATCTAGCACTTACATTTTCACAGGAAATTAAGTAGGTGGTTAACAGAAGACATTTCACACCTTCAGCTGCGCAGTATTGAAAGTTAACATGTCAAAAATAAAGCTCAATGACTAACTGAGCTAAATATACCAACGTGATTAATCTGTGGGCTTTATTTAAAGAAAATCTGATGGGCACTGGTGCTCTTCAGCTCTGACTGTCTTTAAAAATGCACATCCTGAATCAATATGCTGACCACTGTCTTGGTGTCTGCTAACTCTGGGTTTGATTAACAGCTTTTAGAAACCACGAGCTGTGCGTACTGTGACCTGCAGCTCTGACCCTGGCGTAGGCCTCTTCTCCACAGGGCAAATTCCTTCATCTCCAACCCTCCATTGCACATGCCACTTTAAATATAGGACCATACATGAAAACAGCAGTCAGGCAAAGAAAAACATCCAGTCACACTTGTACGTACCTGCTCCCCTGTCAGGTTTAGCAGAGATTTCAGATCACTTCCATTTAATATGGACACCTATATCAGAACAGAAGAGAGTTAGCCATTAAAACCCGTGCGTTGAGAACCTTCACGTTGCCTCACGTTTCCTATTTGTACTGCAAAAATCAAGAAGAACATAGGAACTCCTTACTAAACCATACAGCATGAGTCCTTTTGGAACTCCTGTGACAAAATCTGTGAAAAGAAAAGTAACAACATAATTATCAGATTTTTTTTTTTTTTTTGGGGGGGGGGGGGGGGGGGGGGGGGGTCTGAATGTTTTTGCTTCCTGAAAGGCTAATAACACCTTTCTGTTACTACACAAACACGTGTATCGAGACAAAGCAGCAATCCCCGCACTCAGCCATGCATTTTGGTTCTCAGTACTGTAAATATGACCCTCACCTTCCTCACCATCCCCGCTGAACTCGCCACTAGCCACAGAGTAACCTGCAGGAGAGAGGACAGAAACAGCTTGAAGTGGTGGACACAATAAAAGTATATTTTTGCCTACATGCCTTAACCCTGTGAGGTGGGAATCATCATGACACTAACACTAACGCTGCCCCATCAGAATATGTCATTTTTGCTTTTTCAGTTGTTCTTATAAGTCTTGGTAACCATGGGACAAAAAAAATCATCATTCTGACTGTCGCTCATCAAAAGCTTATTTCCATTTTTCTATAAACATTAATCCGAAAAAATAATGTAACCCTTTTTATTAATCTTTGAGGTCTAAGTCGGTGGTGACCTCAGCTGTAACCCTAACTCTAACCATCAGACTAAGTCATTTTTTTAAAATACATTTTTTCACAAGTCCTGGAAGTCAGGAAACAAAGAAAATAATCCTTCTTACTTTCATACTATTTGATCCGTGAAAGCAGAACCACAGGGCTATCTGCTGGCCAATTATACTTTGCTTATACCACACTACACCTTTACTTAGGCAATGCTATGAATACTGTGAGGTATTATACACAGAATGACAGCAAATAAACAATAAAAATAAATGTATTCTTGGAAAAAAACTACAAATAGTTTGTGATGCATTGGCAAGACGTAAGCATATATGTAAGGGCCCTCAAAAATGTATATGTCTTTTAAAAAATAGATTTTAAATCCCAGTTGTTTGGATTTTTGTATATATCATGTTGATTTGGCCCCCCAGAATGTGATCTTCCGTTTGCATGTGTTTGTTTCACATCACGTTCAACATACGTCGCCCTTAGGTAGCTTCAGACAACAGAAACTTGTTCGCATCACCACTAAATACAGAGTGATGGTCTTAAACATTACAGACATTCAACTTAACTGACGACAATTCAATCCAGTAAAGCTGTTTTTTTATTTTGTCAAACTTTATTGTAAATTTTCAGTGTTTTGTGGGCATTGTTGATCATTCTTCTGTTACTCAAAGAATAGATATAATTATATATAGATAACAGAATAGAATAGAACTGTTACATGTGTATATCATTCTGTTGTTAAGTCTTTATAAACAACCAACCTATTGTCATCTGGCTATATACAGTGATATAACAAAGACCTAAGAAAACAGACATAAAACAAAAACTGCCCATAGGACAGGTTTATGCTGGGAATGGTAAAGGTGCTTCCTTACCCAGGTAACTGTCATCATAGCTTCCCTGCACCTGCCGGGTTTGAATCTGCCCGGCGACCGACAGCAGAAAGTAGGCAGGATAGTAGGCCTTAACAATCTCCTCTGTAGTGGCAGAGATCAGCTGACCTTCAGAACAGACCAATAACAAAGGGTCGTGAGGCATGTGTATCTTGAACTTTGGTTCCCAATTATTTATCCATTCTCCATGAAGAAGAACAAAACACTGGAGGATATGTTCTAATACATCCATACAGCATCACATTCCTCTCAGCTCACCTTGCCAGTAAAAGCTGCCTGGTCCTCCAAGCACAACCCTCCCATCCTGGAAAACACACACACGCACACAACAGTAGTTTGAGCTGAGGAATCTGTGTGTCACCAGTTTCAAATAAACTGTGCATGTTTGGTGTACACAGTGTAATCTCCACTGCTTTGATCAGCCAAAAGAGAGAAACACTGACCATGTTCCTGCATAAAACTAGCAAACATTTCTCTTACCTTGGTGAAGTCAGCACTGAATCCCCCCTGACAATAGCCCTGTCCAGCAGGTCCATGTCTTTCTGCAGTGAGCAGCAACAAAACATATTAAATATCAATACATTTATTGAACAACAACTTCACGTTGTTCATAACATCTCTGCCAATAATGGAGTTGCAACCTCTGACATCTGTAGTTAGGGGTAGGGTGTCAATTACAATAACTAAGGTTTAAGTTGTCATAAGAGAACCCAAACCCTGGGTAATCCAAATATATAGCTTTGTTACCAAATTGTTATCCTGAAGCTTTTCAGAAATAATCACTCTGACACGCATCAAACACAATTCATATTTCTTCCACGAAGTCCATTTCTTTAAAATATAGAGTTGGAGTGGGGTTACGGTTCTGGTTAGCACCTATGATGGCTTATATCTCAACCCAAATGGCAAAGGTACAATGCTAAAGTGAGTGTGTAGGACTTCATTTGAAAGGTTTATTCAACATTTTAGTACAAATCCAACGCTAACCCTAATTGTGGGTGAGCTGCTGGTCACCTGGTGGATTAAGATGTGAAATCCCCTGAAAGTTAGCTGTTGCTGCACTAGCTTACCTGTTCGGCATGGTGCAAACTCCACAAATCTTTTGAGGTTGTCTACAGCGAGATAGCAGGTTCCTGTAACATCGGAGAAGGGTATGTCGTGTTCAGTCCTCCAGTAGTATCTGGGAGCGCAAGCCTGGAGACCAGAGAAAGAAGACTCAATAAAAAAAATGTTAACTTTACTCTTAAACTTCCTTACAGTTGTTAAGCTACTAGTGCATCGAGTGTGTAACGAGACAAAAAATCTGTTAAGACTCTGGACTTGCTGCCTACAGTAAGAAACTTCAATGGCCAAGTCATAGTATAGCATAAGTCACCTAGCCAAACCAAATCGCCAAACAAACCAAGACGATTGTGAAGAAGTAGAAAAAAAGAGCCACTTGGCGTGTCCTGAGGTTTTGCTCCTGGTCTCTTAAGCTATTGAGTTAGCTGTTGTGTTAAAATGCAATGATAAAGTGTGCTGACCAAACTTTACTGTTGGGTGTGAGAATGTGTTTCCGAAACCCCATATTAAAGAATTACTGACAACAAAGTCTGCACTATATGTTAACAGCTGTTCAATTAAACAAATATGCCACAGGTCACTTCAGCAAAATTATGCAAGCTAGCCAATGAACTATTCTTACCAGGACGCTGCTACCATGGGCACGCACAGTAGCTCCGAACCACTGATGAGACTTGAACTCAACCTGAGTGTTCACGTCATTTATATAAAAATACCGGTCACCTGTGAAAACACAGAAGAAAACCCACTTTTAAAGATTTATAGTTACCACACAGTTTGGTTCTCAGAAAGCAGGACTAGAAGGAAACTTCAGTGATGTCAGGAGTTGCTATTTTAACTCTGATCACCGTGTTGTGTTTGACTTTTGTGCTGTCTGGGCTTCATTTGAGAGAGTTCCCCACATGTTCTTGGCTTTTTACATGGATATTTTATGGCCTTCTTCCCGGGGTCTGCAGTCTTAATCCATCCTCCATGCTATGGCAGACATCAAACAGCTCAAAAGGACTTGGACCTTGTTGTTACTGTAACCCAAACGGTCGTATTTGATTGTCAAGATGTGTTTTAAGAAGAGGCCCTGGCAATACTAAGGCAACGATGAGGAAAGGTTTGGTGGAGTGTAAGGAGAATGTGCCAAGGAGTTTTAATGTTGCAACTTCAGCAACATTACACCTCCAGATTTTTGCTTTTTCAGGGACATTCTGTTAAAATAATTAATTTGGGAAACTAAGACAGTTTTCCAAGTTCAACTGCTTTTCCTGGTCCACAAAACTTTACTCAGCTGAGCCAAGTTGCCTTTATGTCCTTTGGAGCACGTTTAAAACAAGAACGACTTCACTAAGTGGCAAATAAAAGTTGTAGAGATTTGCTATCAGACAATTTCTTGCACACGCATGCTTTTTGTCTCACACGCATAAAAAGGAACATTCAGGATCCCTGATCGCTTAACAAACCCTAACGCCTTCTGCATGCCTGAATGAGAACACTTGTCTTCAGTCCCTGTTTAAGCACTCAAATAATGTAAATTATACTTATAATGTGGCTTTAACTGTAAGCTTAACCGTGGTGATTTTCTTGATATATGTTCCTGCTGTCTCTACTAGAGTGGTGACATTAAACTCTCCTGGCTGCAGTTCAGTGTGCCTGTTTGGTTAATGGAGTCTGGCCTACGTCCTCCAACACACCATTAATCCTGAGGCCTGAAATGGGAAAAGCGAGACTACTGAATGTAAATGTATGTGGTGTGCGACTGTAAGCGTGGTTTTAAGTGTTTTCTAATACACTATATCAAGTTTCCGAGACCATTTGTGTTTGTAAACATCTTGCGAGTGTATATTTATGTGCGCAGAGTTTGCACAGCCACATTTCTCGGTCTGTGCAAACCACAATTTGATATCAGCACGCAGTTGGTCGTGATAAGTTACACCCTCTGATCCTCAAACGGTGGTCCTTATCGCTTCCTGCATTTCTGATGGAGGTGATTGTTTTCCTGGCAGGGCCGGGGGAAAGCCGGGTCCTCTGGGGTCCTTGTCCCCGTAATGACTCTGCGCTAATTAAAGAGCACTCACAACACTGGGCCCCGAGTCGAGGAGAAAAATCAAAGCTCTGTGAAAACACTGCAAACGCAGCTCACGGCCCAAAATGGAAACCTTAGAGAGGGGTGGGGTTGAGGAAAGACTCAGCCACCATTAAAACTCAGGAAAGACATCAAAGGCTAGTTTCAATCAAAACACATGGCCCCTAGATCGGGCGATGGAAGATGGCAGGGAGCCGCACTCCTGACCTCAAGGTCAAGCACAGCGGTGCTTAACTGGGGAAGCTACCCATAGCTTCTCTCAGCCACTTTAATGGCGAGGTAAAGACAGCTGTGCGTTTACTACACATTCTGTTTCAACTATTTCACGGTACCTTTGGGGAAAGTGACATTTTAATACTGTGGAACAATATGACCTACGAGCCACTGCTGTGATTATGATGTAGGGAGAATCGTCTCCCTTGGATTTTAAATATTGAGCATGATTTTTATCTGTGCTGGTGCAAAGAAGCCAACCGTTAATTTAGATTTAACGAGACACCCTACCTTGCTTGTCAAAGCTGATAATGGTGCAGTTATTTTGGCTCCACGGGCACATGTACACAGCTCCTCCTTCAGTGACGTTGGGCTGGCTGGTGTTGGCTTTCGGGGCGCCGATCAAAATGTTGATGCTAGAGCAGCAGAAAAGAAAATATTACCAATTTCTGTACAGAAGCGAAATTCCAAAACTATATCTACATACATTTTTTGGTGATCTCAAGACAGTAAGAAAGTCATGAACCCTTCCTGGCTGTAGCTTCTAGACATGAACATAGAAATGATAACATCCTTTCACTCAAGCAAGAAATCAAATATGTCCATTTCCCCAAATGCTGCACAATTCCTTTAATCAGAACTCAAATGACGACAAAGAGGAAACCAGACTCTGACAGTCTGTACTGTCGGCTATGAAAACACAGCCATAAAGATTTGAGAAGTTAGATCACATTGTTTTGTTTATGGAAGTTTGTAAAGTTCAGCACAACTGTTTCATAGAGGTATGTTAAGAACATTTACAGAGCAATTTGTAGCTATTACCTCAGCATTCCCACAGATCCCTGCCATTACCAGTTACTTTTACACCAGATGTTAGATACAGTTACAGGACGTTGTCTGGCACTACTAAACATAAATCTACAGACAACACCAAGACATAGTCATTTATCCTGCCCTCCATTTTAATACTCTGACCCCAATCCAAATCCTAACCTTAACTCCAGGCCTAGGAAATAAAAATATGCAATTTTTGTTCTCCCAAGTCTTTGCAACCAGGGGTGAAATTAACTGATATACATAAAAAACTGTACATTTTTTCCGAAATAAGTCCAGTTTGCCTCCAAAATTAGTAGTTTCACCTTCTACACATTAGTCCACATCACTGAAGGTTCACTTTATACCCCTCTGTGGTTTCTATTGGCAAACTTAAAAGGCAGTTTTTTCTGCACCTGCAATCTGCTTTGCAACCCACTTTAACCCAACCCCAACTTCATCCTGTGTCTGACTTAATGTCATGTATGTTGTCTGCTAAAAGCTCAGAGTGCTGCATAAGTCCCAGTCCAGCTTTGTCTATTCTGTGCTACAGTCTTGTTTTGCTCTGCCCCACCTCCAGCTTCATGTTCTCACATGAAAGGTAGAAAAAGTCCCAGAACGGAGCCTTTTTCGCAAATATAAATTGGACCTTGGACCTATCCTGGTTATAGTTAAATTTCTGTTCATATATTTCGCCTATTTGGTGACTGTGACCTGTTTGCGATGACAACACGTTGGTCCCAGAGTATTGTAGCTCTTTTTCACTTTAATGAATGGCAATCATCTTTCTCAAAGCCTTGTTTAGGTATGGTTTTAGTCTTTGATTTGTTTAGAAAGACAAAGACATGGTCATTTGCTTTTTTGTCTTACAATGACGAGAGGCTATTTATGCAAATACAGTATCTCAGTGTTTTCACTTAGCGCACAACCATGTGGCAGCTCCTTTAGGTTAAAGAGATATAGATTTCTATCTCTCAGTTATTACTTTCATGCTGAACGTACTTTTGCTTTGTAGCTAGAAAATTAAACAAACATTAGTGAAAAAATGGGAGAGTAGACAAGAAGTATCCTTAGATGGTTGTGCACATTTTCATGATATACTTTAAGACAGTCTGGAAATCAACAAAGCAAGAACACACATTAATGTGACCTATCAAAAGCTGTTCTAAACATTTGCTTGCATGGATATACATAAATATCATGCAAATATACACCTACACCTGTTATTCATGCAGCCCTGCTAAAAAACCCCAGAGCAAATGGCACAGCATAAGACAGTGGTGACTGATGACATTAGCAGATATCAGACAGACTCTGTACTCTCCCCATCCCCCAAAATGTCTTAGGAATATTTACACGGCTGGATGAGCTTTCCTTATAAACCATTCACTCCACAGCCACTAAGGAGTGCAGGGTACAGGCTTTCAGTGGCTCACTTTTTCAAATCAGTATATAACTTTTATTTACTCTCTGAGGTGACTAAAAACACTAGAGCTCCAAATCCTGAACAATAGGATGTTTATCAGTAGAATGACACTATTGAGACCCGAAATTACAGGATTCCTTTCCTTGAACTCATGTTCAACAGGAACAGCTGCAAACAGGAAAGAAGCTCAGGAGCAGTACAACATATAATTTTTAGTGAAAGATTTATGACCTCCATTGAATTTACTCACAGCCACATTATTCCAAAATAGGCTGTGTCCTAATGGTGGCATATTTATACACAAAATTATATTTATTTGTGTAGTTTCACCACATCGGGCCTGTAAAATGATCCAAACAAAGAACTGGTAGAACTGCTCATGACCTATAGGCCTATTGATCCTGTGATAGGCATCAGTACTGTCTGCAGACACAACCTGATTAGCATGGTTGGGAACTGCTGACGTGCATCGCAGTGCTGTCACTGTTCAAATTTCTCAAGATTTTATCTGGGTTCTTATAATAAACAGGATATGGTGTTTGCATGAACTGGACCCCCATACCAAAAATCTGCTGTATTTGGTTAACATGTAAATATACTCACTGAACTCACACATCTGTGTGTGGCCCAGAATTCCCTGAAATGCTGCTCCCTTAGTGTCTTTACACTTATGACCATGAGATCATTACTGAACCTCTATGAGTAATTAGAGCAACAGGCAAGTGTAATAACCAAATCTCCAAAACTGAAACAAAGTAGTGGAAAAAAAGAATATTTTGGTGGCGGTAATAGACTACAGGAAGTTTTAAAAAATCATCTTGGTATTCTAAACGTATGTAAGAAATTTCATTTCAACACTGCAGACTATAGCCTGGATGTAGCCACATTACATTGCCCATTAGTTTTCCTTATAAAGCCTCAATATAGCATTTTGTTCACCAACACGTACGTTTTTCTGGAGCCAGTTTTCAGCTGCTGATATAGATATCTGCTAATCAGTGTTAAGTAACAAACCAATACAGTGTTAGAAATTCCCTTATGACCTCTGAAGCACTGCGTACTATAATACTGGAAGGACAATTAGAAATAAAAAAGAATCAATTTATTATGCAGTATTTATGAACAGGGAAACTATCCAGAGAGCAAAACTGTTCATGTATTTTCCAAACAAAATGTAAACCGGCTTTATAATAATGTTGACTTATGTGTTTTAACAAGCAAGACAAAAGCAAAACAGTCCACTACAGTATCTCACTAAGATGAACATATATAATTAGTATGTAATATATAATTTTTTAAACATCCTTCAGTCCATTAATAGCCATACAGTCAGTGACACATTAAAGGCAATCGCACATAAAGCATCTTAGGTGTTAGGCAGCTTTATTGTTCTCTAGATTTACAGTCATGGCAAAAAGAAAGTACATGCTGTGTCTGTTCTAAGATTTTATATATCAAGACATAATCAGAAATTATCAGTGTCATAAAATTAGGCAAATACTACCTGAGATGACACATGCCATATTACACGGTGTTAGTATTTGCAAAATAGCTGTATGTAAAAAACTAAGGACACCCCATGTTTCAGTAGCTTGGAGACCCACTTTTGGAAGCAATAACTTGAAGTAATAAATAATTGTTTGCTGTATGATTTCATTGGTCTCATATTGTGGACCTGCTCTTCTTTACAACACAGTTTCTGTTCACTGAGGTTTGCATCACAGCATTTCAGGGTCAGTGCAAAAAATACTGATTTGCTTTTTCAGCCATTAAGTTAAACACTTGCTGCTTTGTTTAGGAGCATTGTTACATTGCATGATCAAAATTGGGTCAAGCTTTAGCTGTTAGACCGACAGCCTCATATATCACTTGAATGCTTTGGTATACTGAGCGGTTCATGGTTGAGTCCAGCTGCTGTAGCTGCAAAACAAGCTAAAATCATCACGCCTCCACCACCGTGCTTGTAGTTGGCATGATGTGCATGTGTGTGCTGATATGTTGTGTTTGGTTTTCTACAAATATACACTCCACTCTATGGCTAAACTTTTCCACTTTGGTTTCAACAGTTCAAAGGACACTGTTAAAGAAGCCTTGTGGTTTTCAAACCTAAGCTGTGTTGCCATGTTCTTTTTGGGGGAAAGGGGGCTTTCTCCTGGCAACCCTTCCCAACAACCAATACTTCTTCATTCTTTTTCTAATTTTACTGTCATTAACTTTAACATTTAACATGCTAACTGACGCCTGTAGTGAGTGAGCTCAACTTTGTGAATAATCTTCCTCACTGTAGAATAACGGACTACAAATGGTTTGGAAAATACCTTATAACCCTTCCCATTTATCTCTAAGATTAGTGCTGATGTCTTTTTTCCTTAGCAATATGTTAACACCTGAATGCTCCAGCACAGCAAACTGCCAAACCTTCTGCTGCATAATTCCTGTTAAATAAATAATGACCTGATATGTGATATGTCATGTTTTGTACTTCTGTCACATTCCAGATAGGACAAAAGTTTTTCAGCACATGAGAAGGATTTAACTGTTTGTCTACAGCTCCGAAAGCTGTAGTAAACATAAGATGACTTTGTTCTCCAAACCAAGTCACTCATCTTCATATTCTTAGCCTAATTAAGAAATGCTCCAAACCTCTCTAATTTTTGCATAGTTTTGATTTCCTCAAAAAACTACCCAGAAATGAGTTTGGAAAACCTGTCATCAGCATCCAGATTTTCATAGTACAGTGCTGAGCCACAAGACTGTCGTCCCAAAATGCTTCTCATTACTAAGTGAATGCATGCACTGTCCTAACAGAAAACCTAACGTATAATTATTCACCACAGCACCTGATATGAGCTTGAGAAAGCTTTCCAAGGCTCCCAACAGACAGACAGCAAAGTAACTGCCAGAATGCATGAAACTATCCCATCAGCAGAATGAAAATTCAGGAGTTGCATCCCTTTCCTGTGTTGTTTACTCATCGCAACAAGCACTAGAGTCACAGGAAGACATTCAGCTGCATTTGTCTGCTGTCAGTACGCTTGAATTTGGTGGAAGACAAAATGTGGTATTGTTCAGCATAGGCAGAAAAAAAAGATGTGTGTAAATCAACATCTCAGGAATCACTCCAATATTCCCCCTGACTGCCACAAGCTTAGTTGAGCAAACTCACATAATCTTAACCGACCTCCTTAAAGGAAAATATCTACATTCATTAAACCAACATTGACTTTAGTCTGTGAGCCCCCAGGGATGACAATGGTGTAAGTGAACTCCAGCAAACACTGAAGGTAGCTTTACATTTGACTTCCAATGGCTGCCAGCTACCAGCTGCTCTCCAGTTTGGTAACATAAAGCAGATTAAAAAAAAAGAAAAAGCAGCAAAACTGAACTACTGTCATCATCGAGGCTTGCAAACATAAAGTGCTTTTAGGTGATGTAACATATCTTCCAGAGGCTGTCAGCAGCTGTGAACAGCTGGCTAAGACAGGGCGTTTTGACTGGACAAACCAACATGGATTTGCTTGTCTCCAGGGAAAAATAGAAAAATGTGGTTGAGAACTTTCAGGGTATTTGTTTCTGTCAGCTTGTTAGCAGTTCAGTTGTAACTGGTAAGCCACCAGGACTAGGAAGACTGTGTAGGGGGGTAATGCAGTACAATTTACTGTTAGTTGTAGATAATCAAGGTCGCTCCATCCGCCCTCTATAACACTAACTGCTGACTCTGTTGCAGCACCGACTGAACAGCTTTATCGCTGTCTTGATGCACCGTAGTCAATCTGAAAACTGACTGTGAACGGTCACAAGATCACAGGTTCATTGAACAAAGTTGCATTCATTTTGGTCATGCCCTGTCTCAGACTCTTGCTTTGTGCGCTGTGTGACTCTAGCATTCATCTGATGTACTGACCATAGACAGTACAATATAAAAGATGGATATAATCGCTATGATGTCACCCACCGTTTGTGATGTTCCATTTTGAAGGCTGGATATGAGTTTGTTTGTTTTATCATTCTTGTTGTTTAGAAATCAGATGTGACACATAAGGGGCGAGCCTGGCTTGGAAACCACATGTTCATTCGCTTGTCAATCACAATATGTTAGCAAATGAACATCTGCTAAAATATTTTCCTTTCTAAAATTTGGAATGACCAAAATTTTCAAAATGATTGGCTGAGACCATAAACTGAGCAGGGAAGTGTTATACAAAGGACCAAAGTTCGTTTGTCTTTTTTTGTTTGTTTGTTTACCAGCACAGCTGTCACTCCATAATGACCTTAATGACTGCAGCTTTAAGGCACTTCCATACTGGCTACACGCTGCACACCTGGAAGCTACCTTTTATACTGTCTATGATAACGACACAAGAGTGGAGTTTCTCAGTTACTGCACTGTGAGAAGGCTGACCATTAGCTAGCTTACTGTTATTGAACATTTTGTTTACATGAAAAATATATAACATGTGATATTCAGTCGCACATATTAGAATATTTAGTATAAACCTGTGAGATGAACAATTAAACTAGCACATGTTGAAAAGATGAGGGGGTTTTGTTTAGACCCAATGACAGCACATTGTACAAAAGACTAATTATTGGTGAAAGGCTATATTTATACATCTGGCTACACTGACCTCCACAAACAGTACAGTTCACGACTCAAGTAGGTTATACTAGTACATTAATGTAAAATAAATAATTTTCTGAAAGAAAAAATCCTTTAAACAAATCCATAAATTACTGCTGCTCACTTAAAAATATATATGAAGGAGGAGGGGAGGAGGTAGCTCAGTAGGTAGAGCATTCGCCCCATGATTGGAAGGTCAGGGGCTCAAATCCACCGAAGAGCAACTCTGAGGTACCCCTGAGCAAGGCACCGTCCCTACACACTGCTCCCCAGGCGCTGGATTGGTGGCTGCCCACTGCCACACTGAGTGAATGGGTTAAATGCAGAGAGTAATTTCCGTACAGGGGATTAATAAAGTATACACAAAAAAGAACAAGGCTTTTTTTATGTGATATTTCCATTTCAGCTATAAAACATAGAGCAGTTTAGCCAAACCTGATCACAGTTTGTTTTAAATTGTATGTATGACAATTTAAAACACACTTGTACACAACCTTGCTATAACAGCAGATCGCAACATTTTCTATTTGGCTTATGTTGTTTAAAGAAAGTTGTTTTTTCTTTTCTATTTTCAGCTACTGTGGATTCAAACTGGGAAAACCAGGTTTTTCTTTTCACTACACTGAATGTGTTTTCACTGACTGAGTCCCTGAAGTATTGCAGTGTACTATAAACATTTTAGTTTTTCATGGCACTGGCCTCTCAAACAAATCTGATGCATAACTGCAACTCAGGCTGGTTTTGCTTGATAAACTTCACACATTCTTGGTGATGCTAAAGGCTGTCTGTAGGGGAAGGTTTGATCTTTAACTTCATCTCACCCGGCAGTTCCTCATCTGTCAGTAAAGAACATCGGGAAACCCTTAATGCCCCTTCAGTCTTCATTCAGAATAAGACTTGCATTTTTCTTACTTTGCTGTAGGTTAACCCCCTGCTCCCTCAATCACACACAGACACACACTTGTGTGTCTGTTTCCAATCAGAGTTGGGCCTATATCCAGTGTGTGTGTGTGTGTGTGATGGAGGGGGAGAGAGAGAGATGTATGTGTATGTGTATATGCATGTGAGCTTCATTTCATACATTTCCCCCCAGCCCGTGCTGTTTAAACCTTTAAAGAGCTGGGACAATGGCCAATAACACAAGTAAACACACATTTAGGCTGTGATCCAAACACAGAGATGCGTTTTTAAAATCTAAAATCTGTTTCTCATGTCGGGATTGGTGGCTCTAACAGAAAATACTGCTCTGTGTCTCAGGATGATGTTATAGGGGCGCCAAAAGAGAAATGGGTTACTGCGTAAAGTAACCACAAGGACAAGATTTTAATGTTACACCAGAAATAAAGAGAAACGTTACAAACTGTAAGGAGAGCCGAAAAACTTCCCCTCGTTGACCTGGAGAAGAATCCAGCTCTGTGGCCGTTCCTGACACTTTACCTGGATGAGTTCTTGAAAAATTCCACAGAATAGCCGAAGTAACTCCCCGGGGGTCCAGTGAAGACGACGCGGTTCTCCGTGTCCAAGTTAAAAGCGGCGCCAAGCTGAATCCAAAGCACCACTACAGGTAGAGCCAGCACGGCGCACTCACAGCATTTTCCCCAAGACCGGGTAGGTGAAAGTCCAGGAACGGTACCCATCTCTTCTGCTGCGCGTCTCTTCTTTCATCGAACAGCCGCAGCGCCGCAAACGCATCATGCGTGCTGTTCCTTCCGCGGGACGCCTTTGGAGTCGTAATCATAAACTGGTGTCCTGAATATCCTCTCCTTCAGATGCAACAGGTCCGGTGTAGAGTCCCACAGTGAACGGCGAACTGTAAAGGAAGAGGGTCAGAGTGAGAGGGAGGGGAAGAGTGCGGCCAGATATGGGGGTGGAGTTTTTAAATATTACCAGACAGTCTGGTTCCCAAAGAAAAAAAATGCTGTAAAAAGCTACAAGGCACAAAATCTGAAATATCACAGCAGAACCTCAAGTGGTGGCTAAAGCTCTTTACCCTCAAGGCAAGAGAGAAGTGGTTATTTCAGCATTGCACATTGTAAATAAACAGGTTACTACTGTAAGTTACAGTGACTCCAAACTGCAGTATCAAAACTGTATTTCACTTCTACAGCAAGAGAAAATGTATTTTTCCAGTACAATAATCATACTATAAAAACTTTGCAATTTACAATACTGTAATTCAGTAAAATTGTTTCTTTATTTGATGCAAATAAATATATATTAACATTTCCATATAGACCAACAAAACTGCAACTGATGCTAACACATTTTAGCTAAATGCACATAAATGCTAAATGCAGTCATTTTATTAACGGTTGGATTAATGTTAGCTGAACTTTTTATTTATTCAAATGTAGTCCTGTTAAATCAATTAAACTCTATTGTTGCCTCATTTCTATTTCCAGAGGATTGCACAGGGTTAGAATTAGGGCTATCGTTCTAACCAAAGATGGTTTAGACCTCGTAATTAGCTGCAGAAAGATGCCGTAGATTCAAAAATGACAGTAAAGTGCTGTATTTAGAGTGTGAATTACTAGAAGAAATGTGTACAGTACAGAGCAAAGTACAGTTAATATCTGTAATGTATACATGAATGTAAGGTTTCAGCATTCAGTTTATCCCATTCATCCATTCTCTTCTGCTTATCCATTCAGCATTACGGGAGGCTGGATCCTATCCCAGCTGTCATAGCAGGAGAAGCAGGGTACAACCTGGGCAGGTCACTAGGCTAACACAGGGCTAACAGCGAGTGACAGTTGGCAACCACTTGCTGTAAGTTTTACAGCTCCCCAACTGTTGAATATTTTACAGTTAGCATAATAAGACTATTCTCTAAATGTTATTCCAATCATGTAACAGGATTTGTGACTTGGCAACTAGTTTGGAAGTCTAGCTTTTGCGAAGAGTTCGTGATTGAACGATTAGGGAAAAGTGAATCCCATTACTTAACAGAAAGGAGGAAATTTAAAATGGAAACATAGACATCAGGTAGTGGAGAGCTGGGTTTTAAGCTTTTTGTTATTGCTGCTGCAGTGGAAAATAAGACTATGTGACTGCTAAGAGTAAGCCAACAACTGACGTTTACTTGTCAGACATCTAAAGTTCTTATGAAGGTTCCAGATTTACCTTCATGTTTTTGCAAGATTGTACTCCTTTATGCTGTGCTACCAAATCACAGCTGTCCTCTAATGCACAGCAAGATGCACTTCCAAATCTCACATTAGGTTTCAGCAAAAATAAATTTCCAATGCTGCTACACTAATAAATAAAAGAACCAAACCTCAGTATAAAGCTCTGTGTTGCTGGAGGAGCTGCAGATTGACGTGACAATTCACTGGAACATTGTTACTTTGTTTTCATATTGTCATTTAACACCTCATCATTGTACCAATACTGATTATAGCTGCTCTTAGCATTTACAAAGATCTTCCTGGAAAACATACAAAGAAGAAATGAACTCTTTTATCTTTGTTCTTGCTGTTTTGGAGTTTCACTCATCCATGTGTAGAAAATAGGCTGTATGTTTTCAAAGTCAGACTTACTGTGAGAGTTGTGCTTTTCCTCTACCATGCAGACATGTCAAGGCAATTCAGCATGACTAAACTGGGAAAGCCCACAGAGTTCCACCTTCGGCTCAGTCTCTCGTCACTCTGCTGGGAATAAACTTTCTGCTATCATTGCAGACGTGTAGGCACGTATACACAGTGTGATTATTAGTCTCCTTTGGTCATGGTTATGTGTATGTAAGTGTGTAGCCTATAGTAAAAGAGGGCCTCAGATTTGAAAAACAGTGAGTCACAATGCATTACCTGCCAAAGGCAACAGCGCTTGGACAAAGACTGTTTTCACTCGGTAAAAACACATTTTCACATGGCACAGAGGCAATGAAGTGTGCCTCGTAGCAACTCATAATACAATGCTTAGTTCCCCTTATAAAGTCACAAATGCCAGCTGATGTGGTAATGTGCTGGGTTTTACGTATTTCCTTGTCCAAGAATGTATTTCAGTAACAGATTTAAATAGCACATCCATGAGACTGAAGGTCTATTCATTAACTTTAATGAGTTTAAAACATTTGTGTTTCCTCACAAGTGCCTGTCTCCACCACTCAAAACCTATTATTTAGCAATATACTATAAGTGGAGATGGTTAAAATTAAAAAGGAGTTGTGGCTGTGAGGTGAAGACCTGGCTTAAATCAAGTATATACATTACCATGTGTTGTACAAACTGCCTGGATAACTCAAGCAACCTGTGACCTTTGTTGACCTCTGTTGGCCTGAGGTATGAACTGCAAACTAGCACCAAATACAATGATAAGGGTTTAGTGGCACTGCTAAACACACACTGCTATGTATTTGGCTTGAGAGCCATCTGGTGCTGAAACTACAATGTAATATGCAATGAGGCAATAAATTATTGCAGCAGTTTCTCTCTACTGACGACAAATCACATGCACTTAGTGTTGTTGCAAACAGTTCCACTGACCCATGAAGGTATTTGTCTTTTTGGCTGGCTCTTTATTTTATTTCATTAGATTTTTTTTTTTCATTTAGACATATATTTTTGTAGCTATAAAAATAAATTATTCAACTTGTTTTGTAGCAGTTGTACAATTTGATGCAGGGGACAAATGTGAAGAACACAAGCGACATTTTCTGTTGGTGCATTCAGGTGCCCACTGACACTCTGGATATCTGTAACATGGTACTCATATTTATATTCAGTTCAATTCATTTCAACTGAATTTGATTCAGTTTTATTTATAGCGCACCTAATTACAACAACAGTTGCATTTGTAAGGTAAAGACCCTACAACAGTATACAGAGAAAACCCCAACAATCAGATGACCCCCCTATGAACAAGCACTTTGGCGACAATGGGGAGGAAAAACTCCCTTTCAACAGGAAGAAAATCTGACAGAACCAGGCTAAGGGAGGCCTGATTTTATTTAATTAATTAAAATGTTAAATTTGGTTGTCAGTTTTTAAGACTGCAGCATAGCTGTAACTCTGCTTCTGGAAAACAGTTATTCTAAAGGATTTCTCTATTCAGAGTGGTAAGTTAATTACAGAAGCTGAATACCAAGCAAGTGCTTCAAAATAACAGCTGTGCGTTTAGTTTATATTAGCAGTACCCAGTGCTTGAGATCAGAAGTGGAGACCCCCTATAGCAGAGGTGGGGGAACTCCAGGCCTCAAGTGCCGGTGTCCTGCAGGGTTTAGATGTGTCCTTGACCCAACACAGCTGACTTAAACGGCTAAATGACCTCCTCAACATGTCTTGAAGTTCTCCAGAGGCCTGGTAATGAACTAATCATTTGATTCAGGTATGTTGACCCATGGTGAGATCTAAAACCTGCAGGACACCGGCCAGGCTGTTTTGATAGAAGCCTCAAGCTTATCTTTGACTCTGTGAGGTCATGCTAGGCAAGTTGGCTGGCCAATCAAATACATTAAACCCATTTTGACACTGTGGGCGTTTGCCAAGTGCTGCTGGAAAAGGAAACCAACACTGATATAAAGCCTGTCAGCAGATGGAAGCATGACAGATGTTTTTAGACTTGATCAAACACAGTGGACCGACCACCACCAACACGAGCAGAGGACATGATACCACAATCATCAGATTGCACTTCACACTGGACTCCAAACACCTTGGATTCTGTGCACCAAACGGACTCTAGGACCTTGATTTCAAAATAAAATACAACATTTACTTTCATGTGAAAACAAGGCCACCGAGCAACAGTGCAGCTCTTTGTCTCCTCAGCCCCGGTAAGGTCTTCTGATGTTGTCTCTGGTTCTGAAGTGGTTCGATATGAGGAACCTGACAGCTGCGACCCCTTTGCTAAACATGTCCGTGTGTGATGGATCTGAATCCCAGCCTCAGTCAACTCCTTATGAAACTCGCTAAAGTTCTTGAAACAACATTTATTGACAATCCTCCCAAGTCTGGGTTCATCCCTGTTGCACTTTTCCTACTAAAAGTGACTCAAAATTAATTCTAATAATTTGAGAGAATTATTAGAATTAATTGACAGAATTTCAGATTTTCACAAGCTGGTCACCACAAACATCAAAAAAAAGTAACATTTAACAGGTAATGAATGTAGAATATATGAGAGTTTTCCTTTTTTAATTCAATTACAAAATTAAATAAATACATACATACATAGATGCATTCATTAAGTGGGGTTGGAGCTGGGATACGCTCCAGCACCCTCGCGATCCTGAATTTGATAAGGTGAAGAAAATGGAGGGATGGACAGAATAATATTTCACGGTATTCCTATCTTTTTAGATACACTATTACTTTACTGAAACTATCTTATTAAACAAAGCAATCATCACATCAATCACACTCTCTGCATCTGTGCTTACTATGTGTTTCTAACCTTAGTTTCAAAGCAGAAATAAGCAGAGGAAAGTGTACACAGGTGACCTTTACTGATTTGGCTCGTTGCTGTGGAAAAAAAGACGACGCTCTGAGCTACAAGGAGCATGCTGAAACTGCAAAAGCTCAAATGTCTGCTGTGCCGGCTCTATCTGCAGTCGCTAATTGGAAAGGCCTGAGAACAGAAGCACACACTGAAACAACCTTTTCAGCATTTCTGCAATCGTTTGCAATCGTATGTGCTTGCAGAGTTTAAAGGGTCTCATTTTCCACTGGTCCACTCACCAGCCATGTGTGGGGACATTATTTATGCCTTTTCACAGCCAAAATTACCACAGCCCTTCAGCTTCACCCCCACACAGGACTGTCTGCATCATGTCAGGGCGAAGGTGATAAGAGACATAACACACACACCTCCTAGGAGTGTCTGCATGTTGTCTCGAGCACTGAAAAATGAAGGTAAGGGCACTCTTACCTTTACACACAGAGCAACGGAATTACCACAATTAAAACAACAACATGTCTGCTAATGTAGGAGTTTGGAAATGTTTTTCTAAGGTTATTAGTTAGGTATTTGCCAAGCCTGAAATAAGCTGCCTCAGGACAATCAGACTTTTTGCAACTGTCATTAGGTACCAGTCGATGTGTGCTTATCCTAATTCTGCACACTAGACCAGACAGCCTACTTTAAAAAGATGATGAACTGAAAAGAGTTTCAACTTATTTTGTAATTAAATCTCTCTATTTTAGGTCTTACCACTCATGTCTTACTACTGTTCATAGGTCTCTTTTTGCAAGTGGTTCTTTTCTGTTTCCCATTTTGTTGGACGTTGCATGTTTAGCACGAGCACTTGTAGCTAGGTGGGTCAGCAAAAGCTGCAACCATCAGTATTATTGTATCTCTGTGCTTGTCTCTTTCCTCTCCCCTCATTACATCAGGTGGCTGACCCTTCCTGAGCTTAGTTCTGCAGAAGATCTCATCCTGTTAAATGGGAGTTCTTTAACGCTTTGCTGCTTGTTCATTAATAAAGTGTCCTGGTTTTATCAAGTCTATAACAGCAAAACATTTGCTTTTATGGAGGTGCTCACAGTGGGTTATTAATCAGGTGCATTTGATTACTTATCCTCTTATGTCCTGTGGAAGCAGTAAGGGTATACTTTTTTTCACAGCTTCCTATTCCAATAAAAGCTAAAATTCACTGCTGTCACGTGTCTGTTTGATGCATTTTTATTGTAAAATATTTCTTTATAAAGAACATACAGTATGAACAGTGGTGGTCTAATGTTTTTTCTACTGTGCTGTATCACAGAGCAGAAATCTCACCGATTCCTTGAATGGTTGAGCCTGACCTTTGACCTTTCTCTGCTTCCCGACTAAGCAGTAGAGGAAATAGAATATTCTTACAGGAAGAAATAGAGATTAGAGATTTCCACACTTCGTTTCCACAGAGACTAACTTCTGCAGTCATGGCCTGCTATGTAAAGCCACCACTTCCGTTTAAGTGTTTAATTAGCGTTGATTAGCATTAGTTCTCCATTTATACAGTAATGAATGAGGTACGTGTATGTGGAGGCAGAAGGGAAACATATTTATGAATGAGATCCAGAGGTGTGTGAGGTAGTTTTCCCACATCTCATTTCCATCACTTTCATCCACAATGAACTGATGAAGCTGTGCACGGCACTCCACAGCCTTCCAGAGAACTCTATCCAAGTGGATCTATCTGCCTTGTCAACACAAAACTGCTTCTTAATGAACCTGAGCTAATGCAGCTCTTACCCAAGTTGAACCTACTTGCCAACTGCTCAAGGGGAGCAGCAAGGAAAACTCACACCGCAAACAAGCAGAGCAGCACGAGGCCAGCGGAGAAGAAACAGGCCTCTGATACGGTCTTACCCGGATGAAGGCCCCTCATTGAGAAAAAGACAAGTAACAATAAATTATATTCATACTGGAGCAAATCCCAGAGTCTTCCGCTGTGAATATCACCTTTCAACATTAACCTCTTGGTGACGAAGCAGCTCTATTAATAACAGAAATCCATCAGTGACCAAGATTCAATCTATGAGGGACACTTGGGAGCGTGGTTGCCTGCGGCCTAAACTGTTAGCGTGTATTCCCACAGGTAGCTTGAAAAATATTCTGAACTGAGGCAGCCAGGTTTCTCTGTCAGTCCTTAAATCAGTGGAAACATTTCACTGCAACACAAAGACAGGAAGAAAACTAAAACTTAGAGCAGCTTTTTTTTGTTTTTTAAGGAAGTAAAGAATGGAGCATGCTCAAAAAGGAAATGAAGCATTCATTATATTGTGTTTGTTATGAAGTACAGCGGACCTGTAATAACCCTAACCAGGCCTTCTCCCACCTCCAAAAGGCTTCAGGCAGGTTAACTACGCTAACGCTGAGCCAGTGCAACATACTTTTGGATTCCTGCCTCCTTACTTTGAACTGCATCTTTGCAAGGCCACATTACAGAAGCTAGTTTTGCTAAACACCTGAAGTAAATGTACATTAATTTTCTGTAGCATTCAGTTTGTTGGCATTGGATAGCGTCTATGACAGCATAACAAAAGATTTGTTCGTCTTTTTGGCACTTCTACAAAACTCATAGCCATCAATAGTAGGAAAATGTGAGCAGGCCACTATGCTTCTCCTGTGTTGGTTGAAAAGTTGTAAATCTGATATCAGTGACAGATATTTAGCTATACTAGCCAGATGTTGGGTCCTGAGTCAGCACTGAAATATCCACAGATATTCGTGCTGGCAGGAGGATGAACTGATATAACTCTCTGTAATTCCCTGACGCTTGGGTCCAGTGCCACAAGGTCGTTTGCCTTGAACAGCTGCATTTCCAGTGATTTTAAATGTGGTTTCACAGGGGAAACCAAGGGCCAGTGTGCCCATGAGAAAGTGATAGAAACGCCAAAACAAACCACTTGGAAACCAAAAACTCAGCAACTGGTGATTTTAGGGTTAGGACAGAGGCCGGCAATCTATGGCTCGCGAACCACGGATTAGATTTATGGTTAATTGTAACCAATACATGTACTATATTTATTAATTTATCATCTCCCAACTACATCTGTCATCTGCCCATCTGTCCCCGTCACCCCCTGCCACCAGCGTGTGCTGCTCGTTTTTTTCCGTTGTTTGGTAGGAGGAGCTAAAATGGCTCTTTTGATGTTGAAGGTTGCCCACGCCTGGACTAGGAAATGATAGGCAGTGGATCAAACCACTTTGAGATGCAATGCTTTGGTGTTTAACCAATTTTGCCATCGCATGGTGACTCTGGTCCCCATTACACTGTGTTCAAATAGTAGTGTTCATGTTGCCATTTGTTTTCCTCTTTTGTGGAATGTGAGCGTGCTAGTGAGTCAGCCAATGCAGAACTGAGACAATGGCATAAAAGGCTAAAGGGAAATATTGTGTATTATTATAAGTGGCAGTAGTAGGAAGCTAACATTAGCATGTTTTGCAACACAGCTCTGTACCATAGTACAGTGATGCACACTGCTAACAATGCACTGTCAAAACTGAATCTCAAGTTGTTTTTCATTTTGTTTTCTTTGTTCTTTTTAAATGTATGTTAAGAGGTTAATAGTGCATTAAAAACAGGCTTTTGTTATTTGGCCTGTTGAAACCCACTTTAATACATGTGACACTGAGTATAACTATTATTTATGTGGATATAAGACATCAGAAGCATTCATTACTTTAATTTAATTAAGTTTGTTTACATTTTTAGTAATAAAAAAGTTTTTGATCACAAGACTTCTTCAGTCTCAGCTGACTGCAGGTTTCCCCAACCTTATAAACAGTACATGTGCATAATGACCAAAGCTAGCACCACTGACAAGTGCTAGTTTATAAGGTTAGGGAAGATGACCGGGACTGATGAAGGTCACTTCAGGGACTGAGAAGTGAAGCAAATACAGAAGACTGCTTAGGTTGCAAGAAGTCACAGCCTCTCACATGTTCTTAGTGAGTTATTGGTCTTAGTGGCTAGTTTCAAGTTTTACTGGCTACAACGTGGGGCTCATTTTGTAGACAGTGGTCCCCATTAGATTAAAAATGGAGGGTAAAGCAGAGTACGCTTTGGTACAGACCTACCTTGTCACTGATCAGCGATGTTCCAGCACCACAGAACATTGGCCAGGGTGGGAGTTTGTGTGCAGTAGCCCCATCACCTATGTTCACACTTAGAGTTACAATATGGAGAACCAAATATGTAATGACACCAACATCCTGCACATAATTCAAAATGAGCAATAATCCAGGGGTGTATTTGTCTCTTTATTTCTTCACTTTTCAAAATAAAAGTGTTATAGGAACTCATGTTTGTTTTGGAAACTGGGAGTTCCAACTTGCAATGTTGCTGGAGTGTTGCACAGGGGAAGCCCCAGCAAATTACATTTCTACTTTAATGTCTTAAAATCTTATGTGACCAGCAAATCACATCAGTCTGTGTCATCACACAGAGCTGCCTCGTCACTTTCTCATTCAAACGACAGAGCTGCCAGGCTGAGGGTAGTCTGCCCCAGCTTTTTGTTTGTTTTTTATATTTGACAGATCCCACTTCCAAAAAGCTCTCACAGTCGATCAGTCAATGTGTCTCGAGTTTCAGGTCCTGACAATATTTTCACATTCCTTTCGAGTGAATCACTGCAGCTCTTTCTCGAGCTCAGGCTGTTTATCAACGGCCCTGCAGCGACATTATGCTTTATTTACAACATACAGTAGACGAAACATACTTTGTCAAAATCGTACATCAGAACAACTTTTTTTTTCTTACAACTTTATTAGGAAACATTACACAGGATAATAACATGGGCTTAAAAACATTTTTTTTCACAGTGTCTCATAGATCCAAAGAGAGAGCAAAATGCCTTAAGATTTCCAAATGTCTTTTATAAAATGTTCTTCGGCTTTTGTTCCACAAGTTGCAACATCATAGCATGAGGGAAACCACGTGGGAATTGTGCTCATTTGTTTGGACAGCTTCTGCACCCATAACATATGGGTTCACTCCCTCTCAGTGTGTGTGTGTGTGTGTGTGTGTGTGTGTGAGGCTGTGTGTGTGCGCATGTGAGTCACCAGAAGTGCCTGATGGAAGAAGAAACAGATTACAGACCGAGCAGTGACTATTGCCTCACTCTTCCTTAATGGGTCGGATAAGTTTTTCCGAGAAGATCCCGGAGTGATTTTCTAGATCCTGGTGCTCGTTCCAGCTCTGCTCCCTGACCCCCCTCGCCACACCTTCCTCCTGCAAGACACAGTAAACACATGTGAGGACTCAGGGAAACAAATCCACCCTCTGATTAGATACTCAGTACATGACAGTAAGATTTACTAACAGGGTGAAATGGTGCTTCTGAATTCATTTCCACGCTGTATACACAGTGACTGGGAGACCAGTCCGTGAAAGTAAACTCAAACTCGGCCGTGACCAGAAAAGGAGTGTGAAAAGACGCTAGATAAGCTCGACACGGAAGTTGAAATAGTAATATAAAATTATGAACAACTTAGAAGATTAACAGTTGTCATCTATGGGAAGCCAAATGTGCATTTCCATCTGTTTTTCGGGACTCATTGAATGCCATTATTATTTAAATATCCTGATCAGAGCAGCTCTTAATATGAATTCATTCTGTGTTTTCTGGAAAACAGGCCTGTGCTTCTCCTGTGTACATTGTTTTGTTTTGTTGTTTTCTTTAAATCATTGTCCATTCATGCATTTTCTACCATCCGGGTCTGGGTCATGGGGCAGCATAAGCAGACATTCCCAGACCTTCCTTGATCCCAAGGCAATCTTTCCGGTGTATCCTGGGTGGACATATCTGAAACGCCTCATCTAGGAGGTGCAGAGGATGCATCGCTGTCAGATGACCCAACCACCTTGACCTTTAATGCCTGGGAATCAGCGACACTAGTTTGAGCAGCTCCTTAATAAAAGAGGTCTGGGTGAGCCCAGACATCATTCAGACACGGCTCATTTCTGCCACGTGTCTTACTTGTTTTCTTTCAGTCACTACTCGCAGCCATAGGTGAAGGCAGGAATGTAAACAGAACGTACAAAAATGTACAAGCACCGAACTGGAAGAACACAAGTATCCCCACCCCTGTACTGTACATGGCCTCTCACTCAGAGCAGCTCCAGAGGGGAAGCAGAGCCTCTCACACTAGTTTGTGCCCTTTTCCCACCTGAGAGGTGAAGTTTCATGTCTCTTTGAACAGATTTGGCAACCAGGGATCAGACCATTAAGGCCTCTTCATCTTACAGCTGCTCAATCCAATTTTGCTTACGGCTGTAACAAAAAGCTAAAGCTCTCTCCAATCCCATGCTTCCAACACCTTGTCATTTTAGTGCACAAGTACATTCACAGTATTATTTATCCCACCATTTAGTGCAGAAGAGTTAAATGTGGAACACTGTGCATGCCTTGCCCTCAATAGTGGCAACAACTGGCTTTGTAATAGAAACAAATAAATTTAGCATCCATGATGAAGCTAACTCTAATTGGCTAAAAGCAGATTTTTTGTTGTGCGCTTGTTTATTGTAGTGAATGTTAAAATATCACCTTGTCATTTTAGTGCACATTTACAGTATTGTTTATGCTAACCATTTAGTGCAAAAAAGTTAAGTTAGGGTTAGGGTCATCCTCACTACTGAAGAATTTGGTACCTTGTGTTATCAGAGGAGCAAAATGATGCAAAAGTTCATAAACATGCAATAGGTAGAACAACAGTAGTGACATTTTGCCGTGTTGTCATTTAATGTACATCCTTAACGCGTCATGTGCCATTTCAGACACTCTGCTGTAGACATTCAGAATGCTGAACATAGTCTACTACATTAAACTACAGTGTAGTGTAAACTGCAGTGCATTTTGGTTTGATTATAGATTCTGACGACTATTCCAAGTTGATCAACACAGCAAACTTAGTTGTACAAACTATCACCTACACTGCAAACGACTGGACTGTTTTGATTTGCTGGTGGGTTGAAATACGCAGGCATGTGATAAAATGCACGTTAGCAAGTACCTACATAGAAAGGCCAGAAACAAACACAGTGGCCTAAATCAGCGGTCCCCAACCCCCGGGCCTCGGACCGGTACCGGTCCGTGAGTCGTTTGCTACCGGACCGCGAGAGTTGAGGCTCAGGTGTGAAATGTATGGTTTTCAGGGTTTTTATCGGTTTTCAGCGTTATTTTGTTATCGTTTTTATCGTTAACTCGGTTTTCCTGGGTCTTTTCACGTGTGTTATGAATAAATCTTCTTTTTTCGGTACCGGTACTAGTTTTATTTTGTTGTATTTATCCGCGACACCTTAAAGGCCGGTTCGTGAAAATATTGTCGGGCACAAACCGGTCCGTGGCACAAAAAAGGTTGGGGACCGCTGATCTAAGTGACATGTCCAGGTCCAGAATGTGCAATCTCTAGAGTGCAATGGGAAGTAAGATATGGTTTACAAGTACACACTACACAAACACACCTGTTGAGTGTCAGCAAGAACCATGATGACGTCGCCCTCTTCAAACTGGAGCAGGCCTTCTTCAGATGCTGCGTGACTCTCTAGCGCCACCCCCTGGTGTAAAACAAAGCTGTTTTATTCCACATTACCACACAGCTGTGACGTTTAAAGGCTTAGTTCACGCAAATTATTAAGACTCTCCAGGTTATTTTAGGGGGACTATACTGTTATAGAAATGTCAGCTGTAGCTGCTTTAAGATTAAGTGTGTACCTTATAGAGGAAGCCTGGTGGAGTGGGGGAACCCGAGTCATCTCCTGACTCTAACCCTTCGTCCAAATCCTCCTGCTCCTTAGCAGGTAAGAGGGGGCTTTCATTGGAGCGGAAGGATACACGAGGGGCTGGAACCGGTGGCGGTTTGGTATTGGCCTCCTCTGATGTTGGATCGCTCTCAGCATCCTTATGTGGGGCATCACCACCAGCAGAATCGGAGGGATCAGTGACCTCCTGGCTTGCTGCTGCCTCTGACTTTGGTTCTTCCTCCTTGCTGTCTTCTGACTGGCTTTCAGCGGGCTCCGACGCAGCTGCTGCCTCTGGATTTTGACTGCTCGTGTCGCTCCTGTCGCTGTTGTCATTGTCACATAGCGACTGCCTCTTGGGTGAGCCGGTGCCACTCGAGCTGAGATCGGAATCTGATGAGCTAACACTTTTCGAAGGGACGCTGCTCTCTTCTGCTGGGATGCTTTCTTCAGCAATGCTTTGAGTCTTTGGGACAGGGGAAGAGGGTGCAGCATCTTTGCCGTTGTGGGAATGCACGGAGACGTGGTCAGCTGGGAAAGCGGTGTTGCAGGGTATGGGATTGGATATAACCAGGGACTTTCTCTTCTTTGACTTGCTGCTTGTGCTATTTAAAGAACAAAAGCACATTATTTGTGACTGAGTTATCATTAACACCCCAGCATACAGGAAAGAAAAAAATAAGTGTTTAAAAGTAGCAGAACTCTTCCATTTAAAGTTCTAGAATTTTCTGTGAAATCAGTGGACTTGTTGCAGTCAAGTATCAGTTTACTATTCTTGACGCTGAAGCAAACTCCTCGTCATTTGCCAAGTGCGGGTTCCTCCCATCTACAAGTTACATTTCTATCCAAAGTTGCACTGAATTTGGTGAGGAATGCAGGCAAAAATCAACAGGCAACAGTCCTACATAGTGTTTTCAGCCAACCTCAGTACTTGTAGAGTTCTGTTTTAGGTTATTTTCCTGTTAAAGGAGCAATGACCGGCAACTGCAACAGAGTTCTTGAACACTCTTGACAAGTTTTTTGCATCAGAACACCTTTATAATTTGATCCAATTCAACTAATACTGCAAGCATGATATGTCAAGCAGACATATCTGGGCCTATAGTATACCTGACATTTAGCCCTAATGAGAATGAGCTGTGGCTAAGATGAGGAAGCCACACTTATCCTGTGTCAGCAGCACCGTGAGAAATAGCCAAAAGTGCATCAAAGAAAAGTGAAAGCATGGGCCAAATATTATTGCATAACATATCTTAGACTCCTCTGTGTTTCATAGTGAAAGATTTTTACTCGTAATACCTAACATGACTCACTAAAAAGCTTTAAATGGTTTTAAATTTGTTATTTTTCCCCCCATACAAAAATAATTAATAAACCAAAGCAGTACTATATATTCTGAAGCCTGTGGTTGACACACTGGAGAAATACTTTAGGATACTTTTAGGATTTTTGAGATTCTCAAAATGCTTTGAATTTAATTTATTTGTCTTTAACTTAAATGATGGTAGTTTTCACACTGAAAAAGCAAGGCCTTCTGGCTTAATGAAGAGCTAAAATGGATCCACATCATCCCCCTCTACAAAGTTTCATTGTCTACAACAGGGGTGGGGAACTGCAGGCTTCAAGGGCCGGTGTCCTGCAGGTTTTAGAGCTCACCCTGGGTCAACACATCTGAATCAAATGATTAGTTCATTACCAGGCCTCTGGAGAACTTCAAGATATGTTGAGGAAGTAATTTAGCCATTTAAATCAGCTGTGTTGGATCAAGGATACATCTAAAACCTGCAGGACACCGGCCCTTGAGGCCTGGAGTTCCCCAACCCTCGGTCTACAAGATAGGAAGCACTGAAAGTGAATGCTAGTTTAAGATTTTGTTGTTTGTTGAGTTACAGCCCATTTAAAGATCCAGTATGGGGGCAAATCGCAACCTGGTTTACGAAAAACACGAAGAACAATCTCCCAGAAGCATCAGTACAGGATGCAAGTTAGAAAAAATTGTGGTCAGAGAAAAAAAAAAAAGTGGTTAGAGTATTTCATTTAATTTGGTTTCATGAAGAACTGAGCATTCTTATACGAATACAAACACTTTTGTGCCACACCCTTGCATGTCTGTGTCATTTATTTCAAAGATAAGACTTTTGCAAGGCTATGTATGCAACACCTTCCACTCGCCTACGTGGTCATCTTATCGCTTCCGACACAGAAACAAACAACTCTAAAAAACAAGTGTCCACATTTGGGCAACACAATGACAGCAATGGAAGTCTCTACTGTGCACGCAAACCCACATTATTTCCCATTGTTTTCATCTCCTCTCAGCTGTAAGAACCATTTTATCATCTTTCAGTTATTATTTTGGTTTCACGGGAGGCTATTTTAAACCTGAGACCGGTGAGAGACAGAGTTTGTATGCATTTCAAGACAAGACATTTCTTAATGCGCACACGGCTGCCACAAATGATGCAACACGTGCAGCAGAACACCCTACCTGTTCAGGCCCTTGATGATGAAAGCTTTGCCCGAGTGTTGAGTCTCCAGTTTCTTCATCACATTGTACAGCTCACGGTTCAACTGTAAACACAAGCACACCGTCCACCTTCAATTCACATTACCAGTGAGAGAGTGAGGAAGTTGAAGGCGATGTGTGACATCTTACCCCGCTCATTTCTTTATAGAAAACATCCCTCAGGTTGGAAATGTTTTCGAAGACCGTCACATAGCAACCTATCCGACTGCATAGACAAAAAGACAAAGTTGAACTTTCAGTTTGTCCACATGACGTACCTTTAAACATATAAGCCAACAATCTACACTACGTAAAAATATTGGTCCACGTCTCTTTCTCTTTTAATTCAGCTCTTTTCAGTCTCTTTGCTACATGTGTATAAAATCAAGCACCTAGCTATGCAGTTTACCCTTTATAAACATTTGTGAAATAATGGGTTGTTCTAAAAAGTTAACTGAATGCCAGTGTGGTACCGTAATAGGATGCTACCATTGCAAAAAGTCCATTTGTGAAATGTCTTCCCTCCTAGATATTCCACAATCAAGTAGTATCATTGCAAAGTGGAAGCCTTTAGGAATCACCGCAACTCAGCCACCAAGTGGCAAACCACATGAAGTATTAACATCAGCACAGAAACGCCACACTGGGAGTTTCATGGCATGGGATTCCACGGCCGAGCAGCTCCTGTAGGTGTAACGTGAAGGTGACCCGGGACTTGTCAATATAGTGTATACCCTGTCATCTCAACTTTGTATCTAATACAAACATAAAAGCACCCAAAATAAAAAAAATCTGTATAAATTTAATCTGAAAGGTGATTTCATATAAGAATGGTCTAAATATGCAAGTCTTAAAAACCTACATCCATATTCTACTTTTATTTATCCACTCATGATCCAGATTCCCACTGAGATTCCACTGAGCTAGTTCTGTGTCTACTTGCTGCTGACGGTGAAACATACCTCTGATGGAGAACAGGCAGCTCCTCGCGCAGCTCGTTATTTATTTCTTCAAAGACATTCTGAGCTTTGTTGAATTCCTCTTCTGCCTGTTAAGGAGGATTTAAATGAAGAAAATACAGTTGAGATCAGACGTCTTTATCAGCTGGCACACTGCACGTCTGTGGCGCGCAGGCTTTAATAGTAATGCTACCTTGGCTATTTTAGCTTCATCCTTTTTCTTTGCACCCTGCAGCGCCTCCAGGTGGTGTCGTGCTGAGTCATAGTCCACCAGTTTCCGTCCACGCTTGGCAACTCGTTCCTGAAAAACAGTTTTTCAAAGTGAACATTGAAATTCAAATAGCTCTTAGCATCTGACAGACCACAGTAGCTGTTTTAGCGTCCCCTTGCAGTTCTGCAGGACTCATTTAAGCGTCGGCTTACCTTGACTTCAGGAAACTGGCTTGTATAGTTCTCCATGGTGCGGACAAGCTGGTCATTTATCTTCTCTTCGTAGTCGTTCCACAGCAAGTCTTCACTCTAAGAAAAACAGATGGTGCCACATTAGAGTTAAAAACTCTTGTTCCCATTGCACTAAGTCACAAATAGGCAAGCATACAAACAGTGTTGCACATTATGGAAAGCTTCAGTCGCAGTTTGTCCAATGTGACAGCTGACTTGCTAATGGAAACCGTCCCATCCACAAAATGATTAGTGAAAAGGCCCTCGCTTTATAGTTGACAGTTAGTCAACAGTGGACATTCCAGGCTTTGGTGGGTAATTTAACCCAGTACTCGCCCAATGCTCTCCATCCATTGTTATTTCATCCTTTAAATATATTTTTATTGACATTCCATGGTCTGTGTTTAACATATTGCTGCTAGCCTAGCATTAGTCTAATTTTAAATGTCTCATAAATATTTAAGACAACTAGAAAATTTACATTTCCTGCGAAAATGCTGTGTGAAGCTGTACGGCTGAAGCTGTCTGCTGAAAATAGCTGAAAAAGCTGAAAAGTTGCGAAAATTGTAATAACTTTGCAGAAGCATAACAACTTAGCAAAAATGTAATTACTTAGCAGAACTGCAATAACTTAACGTAATACTTGGCAGAAATACTATAACATAAAAGAAATACTATGATTTAGGAGAAATACTATAATATAATATCTGTATTCGATGGGTATAACTTGTTTGACTATTTGACTCTAGATGAAGGTACTTTTAGCTGCTCCTTTATTTTCCATGATGTCACCACACCAAACAGAACCACATGTTTGATTTGACACAAATTTTACCCGTCCTTACTCACACTCCCATTTATCTGGGCTTGGGACCAGCACTAGCAGTACTCTAGCTTGTGACCCGTTCCCTTCTCCTCCCAGAACCAGGGATATTTCATTTGTAAGGCGAATTTCTTCACAACTACATCACAGCATAGTTGAGTTCAGCTGTGCAGTGGCAGTTATACCTGCTCACTGTAGCAACGATGTAGGTAAACATAATTATTGAATTTCAGGCTGTCTGTTTGTTTTAGCCAGAGACTCCGTGTCGACTCTTTGCATTGAGCAGCTGGCGAGAACTGCTTCTAGAAGGACTTTGGAATTAAGCAGCTCAAGACGGAAAAATAATATCCAAACTCTCCTCATGAGTTGCTGGACTTCACACCAGAGTGAACTTGCATTTAAATGTGGGCATTTGTTAGTACATGTTGCATGAAGGTCACTAATATTTTAAAGAAGTGTGTGATTCCAGCCACTGAAACATATTGATGACATAATCCACAGTAGTCCTAAGTAAAAACTGTATCAGTAGGATTCAGTTCAATTCTATTGTATTTTTAAATCGCCAAATCACAGTCAACATCACCTAAATCAACAATCACCTCAAGGTGCTTTCAACTGTAAGCTAAAGACCCCGCAATAATGCACAGAAAACTTCAACTATCAGATGACCCCCTGTCAGCAAGCTCTTAGGATCTAACTATATATTGTACAGGAAAGATGTCAGTCTGTGTAAGTGTCCTAAACTAGCATTCTTAATAATGACCAGCAGGGGGCAAATCCTTTCTAATCTGGTTGTATAGAAATCTATGGAAAGATGAGCCTTCTTTCTCAATTGATCCATGCCCTCAGTAAACAATTTTCGTATCAGTTTATTGCCCCATTTGCTCGTTTGTAGTCATGGTGAAGACAAATAATGCCCAAATTGTAAATTAGAGTTACTAGATTGACAACAAAGAAGGGCTGGCCTAACTTGTGACGGATAAGTGTTCAAACAGTCAGATCCCAACCTGTGCTTGTGGCATTTAGCTACCAAAAAAAACGAAACCCAACCAAAATAGGACTTCCCAAACAAAACAGTGGCTGCATCCAACTTTATATTCAGTTTGTGGCTAAAGCACATTCACAAAAAACACATCAGAATCCTACTTCTGTTATAACAGCGAGATCTTTCACTCCATCCCAGTCTGATTCATAGATGTCTCTCAGCGTCTGGGATAGCCGCTTAGATGTCTCATGCATGCCTGTAAAAAGGAAGAAAAAAAGAAATCTTAAAATGTAGTCATGACTCCATGGGAATAAACCCATCTACCTTCTTGCAGCACAAACAGCACCACGGTGCTATTGTTTTTAATGTTTCTGGTGCTGCTGCTGCACCCACATTACAAAGGCCAAAACAACACTAGTTTCCTGACTGGAGCTCACAATGCAGGCGCAAAAGCTGGCAACATGAAAAACAACGGTTTCTCATACATGACTCACATATGCGATGCTGCGTCTGCTTTTTTTTTTTTTTTAAGGCGGGATCAGGGTTCTTTACAACTTGGTAACGCAGACAGGATTGCAAAAGTCTCCCACAAAAAAATAGAAGAATTTCACTTCCCTAGTTTTCAACTTCTCCCCTCAGTAAGACTGGGGATTCAATCCATGCTTTCCAAACCCACCTTTCACTGCTGCATAGTAGGCTTTGACATCTTTAAACAACCTGCTTCCGTCGATCTGCGTGCAGGAAGAAAGGAGAAAAGTTCAATTCAGTGACGCCCAGTAACAGTTGGACAATATAAGAAAATGGTGCTGCATCATTTCCTTGACATCAGTGTGCTTCAGCTGGACTGGAGGCTGTTAGAGTTTGCTGTGGAACTCTCTCTGCATCAGTTTGCTTGAGATCGCAGCTCCTTGCAGTCTCACCACAACTTGGAGTTTAAATTAAATAACAATCACAATATTTTATGTGGTTTTTGTGAAGTGAAAGCAGCATGGAGTGTCAGTGGGTAGACTTCCTTCCTGTTGCTCTTCGGCAACTTCCCTGCAGTATGTAGTGTAGTTGTTTGCCACTCGGTGAACTTAAAAACTGAGCAACAGAAGCCTAACGGCAGCAGCGATTACAGTATTAATACAGTAACATGGAATACAGACCATACCAGTACGCAACAATAAATGAAGGCATTTTGTTACTTTTAAAATGACAGTGGTTTTACTTCCTCTTTTCTAAATTTTAAATAGTCTACATTTAGAGCTGTTCAGAAAGGCCAGTCTGAGCCAGGCTTTCAGTTCGTCAGCCTGTAAAAACCCTTCTTAAATGTCAGCGTACCCTATGACAGCTCTTTCACAATTTATGGTAATGCTGCACACAGATCTCTAGGGGAGACACAGTAAGTCGTGTTTACACAGAACAGATAAGAAAACAGGCAGGAGCTCCGTCTTGCATTTCCTGTTTTCAAGGCCAGGATGATTGTCTGAACTTGTGAGTCGGCACGTCAGTGCGGGGGAAAAGGACACAAAACACTTTTTTGGCCCTGTTGCAATTATGTGAAGAATTTTGATAAAGGGAAACAAATGAGCTTTGAGATTAAAGATGTTAAAGACTTTTTATTAAGGTTTCAGAGCAGAAAGCAGAAGACTACCATTTAGAAACCGTGGTTACGCTGTTGGAGTACCTGCTGTTTGTTGAGGTTCTGGGAACAGAGCTCAAACTGCTCATCTTTGGTTTCCATAGTTTTGCCCAGTTTCTGAAGGACCTGAAAGCATAAAAAAAAATCAGATTGAGTAAATTTTAACAATATGCCACGAGAGGTTTCTGCCATTAATGACGTGTGCTCATACAGATTAAAGTTAAACTATATCAAAGCCTGCCTACAGGTGTTGTGGAGTACATGCAAGTGCAACTAAATAATATCGCCTAAAGTTGGAATTTGAAGAAAGCAAATAGAAAAATTAGGAATTGCAAGTTCACCAGCCTTTACCTAATTTTACCAATATTTAGCAGGTGTAACACACCTGAATCTCCCACAGAACTATTGAGTTACTTTATTGGTGATTGTTTGTGTTGTGTAGTTCAGCTCCACCATTTGTAACGCCTTTTTTTTTTTTTTTTTACTAAATAAATGCAATAACATTAAACACTAATTCATGGAGTTTTCCTTCATGTGATGCTTTTGCAGATGCTGTATATTAGGTCCACAATGATGCGTAGGCAGTCCTACATGTAGTAAAACAGGAATGTAGTAAAAAAACGTTTCAGCTTGCTCCTCTAGTTATTTAGTAGCTCTGCTTCAAGGATGCCCACAACAAGAGAGCACCGACATTCCCTCACATTCAAATGGTCTGTTTAGTGCATAGACTGTAAACAAAAAATGGCTCCCATGACATCACCAGTGGTTTACAGACTTTCATTCTGAAAGTTCAAGATTGGCATTTTGGCTGTCGCCAACTTGACGTTTTGAAACGAGACAAGATGAGCTAAGAAACCAAAGGATCCTGAATGCTCATACTGCAGCACCTTGCTAATCACATGGTAGGCCCACCCTAAATCACACCCTGCATTGTCATCTGTTCTGAACCTAAGAAAGACCGTAATTTACAAGATTAACATCATGCTTTTTTCACTAAGACTTGAAACCAGCATCTGTGTCCAGACGTTTACTGAGGTCACAGACATGTAGGACATGTTCAACATGTCTGATCTGCAACCAGCCATGTTGCCCCCTGACGGCCATTAGAAAGTTTACACCACTTTGTCACCACCTTTAAAATACAATCTATGACCAAATTACATATTTTTTAAAACTATATATTAAACTCTGCCTCCAGCATCTGGCTGCCTAGTACGATCACTGAATGATGAATTTTGAGGTTCAAATTGAAAAAAAACTTAAAAATAGGTTTTGCAGACACAGAAAATACAGACGACTGTTGTTTCTTTAAAGGTTTGTGACCACAACATGCACTGATACGCACACTTTCAACATAACAAAATAAACCTGTGTAATGTAAAGTGGATCTATCTGACAGTGGGGATATACTGACCTAACCAGACTAACACTCTACATAGAGCACCATTTACACCCGTCCCAAAACTTAACCAGACACATGTAGCTAACTTTTTCTAAGCCCTTCACAGCCCAACGAGTGCAGCTGTTTGAAACCTTTGACTTGAAATCTGCATATAAAAGCTCTCATCATCATGCCCATTCTTTAATTTACCACCACAGAAATCACAGAGTCGCCCCAAAACAGCCATTTAGTCTTCACTGTACCGAAAAAGCAAGCCTTTGTAGCTGCTGCTTTTAGGTGGAGTGGTGAATTCAAGTTTGTTGACCACAAACCGAGAAAGACACAGCTAGTGAGAGGAAGTGCACAGTCAGGAAGTAGCAGCATTTCTGTGTCCGCACACAGCTGCAGAGCAGTGAACAACAGCATGCTGCTCAGACGGGGGAAATCTAAGCTACCGTTTTATTAGTGGTTAAAAAAAAAAAAGGGGGCCAGTTTAGTGAGGTTAACCCACACGCATGAACTGGAGTGGCTCAGTCTGGTACAGCACAGTGTGCAGACTGCTTTGAATCCTGTCTTGTGGTCAGGATCACAGTGCGCAAACGCGGCCAGATTGATTGATGCCCTTACAAACCATGTAACGGTACACAACTGAAAAGACAGCAGTGATGAAGTCGAGCAGTTCTCACACAGACAAAAAAACGAAATCAGTGGGGGATTTTTTTAACCAACCACCCTGCTTAGAAGCGAAATCTGTGGAAGCTACACGCTTTCAGAAAGCCTGTCATCGTGGGGACATGATGGCAAGGTCTCTCTCCCTCTCTCATGCTGGCTTTTCCAGCACTCAACACTGAGCAGCTTAATAAAACAAGCCCGAGTATGTCCGTCTCGTAGTTTAACAGAGCCGTGGCAGTGACTTTCGGGCACTGTCAAGAAGTTGCTTGGGCTCAGTGAAACTTTTTTAAAAAGTGGATCTCCTCTGGCTCACCTTCTCCTGGGCTCGATTCAAGGACTTCTGGACCCGTTTCGCGAAGATTCCGGCTCCAGCCTGGAGGTTCGGGCCCATCTTATTCTCCGCCATCGTCAGCTGTCGCGCTATCTCTCTCTCCTCACTGACTGCTGTGCGCTTCCTCCGTGCGATTCAACTGCGACTTCAGCTGTTGTAGGCGGAGGTGGAGCAACACAATGTCAAAACACGCGCGCGCGCGCGCGCAGCCAGAGATCAGTCTGCTCGTCCTGTTGCGACTTGTCAAAGAAATTAGGCCATTTGGAAACGTCCCTGCGTGTTTTCATCTGCTGAACACACGTCACGTAAGAGTTCAGAAATCCACTCCTGCACCTGCGGCCAGGTAAACTCTTCCAGCAAAAACTCACCTGAAAATTATGTGCGTAAATTACGCTTCTGTGGTGCAGCGCAGCTGATTCAGCGACGTGACGTAGGCGGGCAGGGTGAGGGTTAGCGGCAGCAGATGATGCTGCCAAAAACTTTTTTATTTTTTCAAAGAAAATTACACAAGACCTCACGTATCAACCTTTCATATTATATATATGTCTGACCGGAGATTTCTTTACGGTCGAATATTGTTATTCATATATAAAGGAATAATCGAATCTGTATGCTTACTGGCCACTTCATTAGGCACTTTTTATAATGCTCAAATAATTATAAAAAGCTAATGGTGAACTGAACATTTGAGGTTGGTGGTTCGATTCCTGATGCATCCATCGGAGTATGAATGTGTGGGAATGTTAGTAAGCACTAGTAAGCATAGAAGACAGTGCTTGTGTGAATGGGTGAATGTGGCATGTTGTATAAACTGCTTTGATACTCTGGGAGAGTAGAAAAACACTATATAAGAAACAGTCCATTACCATTTAGCTGTTCAATCACATGTTCAAAGGCTATTTAAGTGACTTTGAATGTGGCGTGGTTGTTGGTGACCAGACGGGCTGGTTTGAGTATTTCAGAAACTGCTGATCTACTCGGATTTTCCAACACCACCATCTTCAGGGTTTAAAGAAAATATTTAGTGAGCAGCAGTTATCTGGGCAAAATGCTCAGAAAACTGCTGTTAATGTCACAGGAGAATGACTAGACAGCTTGGAGCTGATAGGAAGACAACAGTGACTCATACAACCGCTCGTTACAACCAAGGTATGCAGAAGAGCATCTCTGGTCAAACCTTGAAGCAGATGGTCTACAGCAGCAGAAGACTACACCACGTGCCACTCCTGTCAGCTAGGAAGTTCATACAGGCTCACTGAAACTGGATAATAGAAGATTGGAAATACACTGTCTTGTCTGATGAGTCTCAGTGTTTGCTCTAACATTCTGAACTTGGTAGGGTCAGAATTTGGTGTAAACAACATAAATGCATGACTTCACCCTGCTTTCTATCAACAGTTCAGTACACTGGTGATCTAATGGTGTGGAGGATGTTTTCTTGGCACACTTTGGGCTCCTTAGTACCAACCAAACATCATTTAAATGCCACAGCCTAGCTGAGAATTGTTGCTGACCACATCTGTCCCTTTATGATCACAGTGTACCCATCTTCTGACATGGCACAAAGCTCAGATCATCTGACACTGGTTTCTTATACATAACAATGAATTCGCTGTACTCAAATGCCTCCACTGTCACCAGATTTTAATCCAAAAGTGCACCCCTGAGATGTGGGGAAATAAGAGCGTTGCATCATGGATGTGCAGCAACTGTGTGATGCTATGAGATCATTATGGCTCAAAATCTCTGGGGAGTGTTTCCTTTGTTGAATCTATTAAATGGCCGTGTGTAGTTTGAAAGAGCCATCTGTGATCTTTAAACCACAACAACGTATCTAGCCACATACATAAAATGTGATTAGGTGGAACTGCAATGTCTATCTTGGCCACTGTATTCAAGATAGTGAGTCAACATGGCGGCTTACATAGGAGCAGGCGCCAGTTTGTGTATTTTTAAGATGTAATTACACACTAATCAGTGTGTCAACATTGTACAGCATAATCAATGTACAATGTTTTTAAATAACCTAATAAAATAATTTATTGCTTCCTTATGAGCACAGCAGTTACTTAAAAGTTATTTAAAACAACAAGGTTATATCCATTTAAAAGAAAGTGTCACTAACAGCAGCTAACAGCAGCGCTCCCCAGCAGCAAGCCATCTCCAGTCAGACTCTTACACAAAGTTTTACAGCCTCTTCCAGAGTAAATAAACACGGACACATATTGACACATGCGTAAGCTTCCTGACAGCCTACACTCGCTACAGATGAATGGCTGCCAGAGCTTTTTGTCCTACAGTGGCTACTGTAGCTAGGACTAAGGTATACTTTCCATATTGGTTGCTTTGCTCAACACCCACACAGGGGGCACACAGCTAGCATAAAAACACCATTGTACGCTTGAATTGGGAGTGGTAAAACAGAATTCAGCTGCAATCTGCTGACATCTAGTGGTGATATTTTAGACATTGTAACTTTAAATCTTTTTAAAATGACAATACTTTGAGTAGTTTCCATAATTACATGTTTCATCCAGCTGGTGTTTTCAAATTTCTACTTAAATGCGAGTAAGTTGTTCTGTTTTCACAAACCTCTTTGTTATTGGCTTACATACAATGCAGTGAAAAAATATTCACCTCCTTCCTTTTTTGCGTATTTGTCACACTTACATGCTTCAGATTATCAAATAAATTTTAAGATTAGACAAAGATAACCCAAGTTAAAATACAGTTCTTAAATGATTTTATTTATTAAGGGGAAAAGGTTATCTAAACTTACCTGATCCTATGGAAAAAAGTAATTCCTCCTAAACCTAATGACTGGCTTGAAGTCCAGTCAAGTTTTTGCATTAACTGGCAATTAGTTGTCCACATCGCTCTTTTTTGCAGAACTGGTTTCAGCCACATTTGAGATTTTGCAAGCATGAACGGTCTGTTTAAGTTCATGGCAAAGCATCTCAGTCAAATTTATATTTAACTGCTTATTATTGTGCACCTTTTAAAAATATAAATCCTCTATATCTACATTATAACATAGTACATAAGTAATCAATAAATCCAATCCAGTACTATGTATTTTTTTATGCCTGTTTAAACACTTTGCACGACAGTTATTCCAGGCAATCAACTCTCCCTATTTAAAAAAAAAGGATTCCTGGAAACTGCTCTGACTTCCTAACACGTTTGCTGATAGGAAGCTATTGACACATCTCCTTCTTGACACTATGACTAATATGTTATGATACATCCTACAGCATACCATAATCACAGAACAAGGTCAGACAATCACGGCTGATTGTTATATTCAGCTAATATTCACAGAAGGCTGTTTAATTAGACCTTTAGGGAACTTTAAAGCTATTTGGGAACTATTGTTAACCCTGCTCTCCTCATTTATTTCTTATTCTGTTTGTGATGAAGATTATGAAGAAAGTACTAGTGAAGTTCTGGGAAACTCTGTGAACACATGAAGTATGGGCAGTAGATCAAGTTTTACTGGCTCCATATTTTGCTATCTTGATGGGGGTGGCGATAGGCTCATTTTAGTTACTTTGTATAATGTTTTAGCTTTATCTAGCTGTAACTTAACATATCTAATTATTAATTAATTAATGTTATATGAATATGTCACATGTACAAAAATAAATGTAATAGTATATTAATAAATGTCACCAAAACTTGTTATACATTTGTCCTACTATCCAGTATCTGGATGTTACATGTTTATGGTTTATTGCCATGCTTTAACAAAGGTGTGGTCGTACTGGGGAAATACAGTCGTAACCACATACCAGTGCAGCAACTTATAGGTGTGTGTGTGTACTTGTATTACTCATTTATTTTGTTGGGACAGACCTCAGTGAAAAACATGTCCCGATCATGTAAAGTTAGTTTTGGGTTAAGATGAGGACAAGTAACTATAGTGTGCATTAGAGTAAGGAGGTGATTTATTTCACTAAAAGTTTCTTCTAACTTCATGTGGACAGAGGGTTTGTTTAGAATTATTGTAGGGTGGATGTTTCTGCCTTTTGGGGACATTTTGGCAGGTCCTGGTGAAACAAAAACATCTGTTGGAGGGTTAGTGACTCACAGATAAACACCATAAGCCTTAAAATATTTCTTAAAAATCCATCACTTGATCCAACTATCCTAGCTAATTATAGGCCAATCTCCAACCTTCCTTTTATCTCAAAAATTCTTGAAAGAGTAGTTGTAAAATTACTATGGACTATTAGGGCCAAATTAAGAGAAATAAATATATTATTGATCATTTTGAGAAAAAGGTCAAAATGTGGAGATTATACTTATTTCAAAGCAAACTGGTGCGGTTGCTATACCCTCTAAAAATGCCTTCTATAGATGAATTAGTAAGATCATACTTCAGAATAGTTTTAGTTACAAGGAAATGATTTCTCTTTTAGCACATAAACATAGTGTTGTAATCAGTATGGGGACTGAAAAGATGGTCCAGAAAGCTGATCAGATGTGGAAGAGCTGATTTGTACAAAATGAAATGTCTGACAGTGGAGAGATGCAAGGATATCGATGGTTACACCCTCACACACTAAAGTATGTTGTGTCACAAGACAACTGATCAATTTGTTTCAGTAACTCATCTACACAAGCCATTTTGTAGATTGTATAGCAGACAGTTTTGGCTTGAAGCAACTGTAACCTCCACACTTTTTTTGACTTTTTTCTCAAAATGATCAATAATATGTATATTTTTTCTTAATGTAGCCCTAATTTGTATAAAACCGCTAACTAATCATCTGCAGATGAATGGTTTATTTAAAAAGTTTCAGCTCTTCACAGCACAGAAACAGCATTAGTGAAGGTTATAAGTGATCTTCTTATGGCCTCTGACAGTGGACTCATCTATGTGCTTCTCTTTTTAGACCTCAGTGCAGCTTTCCACACTATTGAGGTACTGCACTGTAGTGGTTTGACTCATATCGATCGAAAAAATTCTGATTTGTTCATGTAAATGAAGAGTCTTCGTCACACAGAAAGGTTAATTATCCTGTGCGAGGACGAATTCTGTTTACATAATACATGCCTCCCTTAGACCAGTCCCAGAGGGCCGGTGTCCTGAAACTTTTACGTGTCCCTGCTGCAACACAGCTGAATAAAATTAGTAGGTCATTAGCAAGACTCTATTGTATGCTATTGACTTGCTATAGAGTCTTGCTAATGACCTACTAATTTTATTCAGCTGTGTTGCAGCAGGGACACACAGAAAAGTTTCAGGACACCGGCCCTCGGGGACTGGAGTTTGACATCTGTGCCTTAGACCAGCAGCCTCCAATCTTTTTTGCGCCACGGACCAGTTTATGTCCGACAATATTATAAATACATCAATACAACAAAATAAAACCAGTACCGGTACCAAAAAAAAAAAGATTTATTCATAACACATGGGAAAAGAGCCAGGGAAACAGAGTTAATGATAAAAATGATTAAAAAATAATGCTAAAAACCGATAAAAACCTTGAAAACCATAAATTTCACACCCGAGCCTCAACTCTCCAAACGACTCACAGACATTGGGGCCCGCTGCCTTAGACAGTATCATTCAATGCAAGGCATCTGCTATGCAAATGATACCCGACTTTATCTATGCATAAAGCCAAATGACACACACTAATTAGTTAAAAAGCAGGAATGTCTTAAAGACACAAGGACCTGGATGACCTCTAATTTCCTGCCCCTAAATTTAGATTAAACTGAGGTCATTGTACTCTGTCCTAAAAATCTTATAAATATGGTCTCTAACTAGATATTTGGTCTAAATGGCATTACTTTAGCCTCCAGTAACACTATACTATAAAAATAACATGAATCATTTTTGACCAGGTTATGACTTTTATTGTGAATGTTAAACAAAAATGACACAACGGGCTTATTTGAAAATGAATTCACAGGCAGAGACTTCAGCTTCCAGGCTCCCATTTTGCCTTTAGGAGATAGATAGTCTCTCTACTTTTAAGATTAGGCTTAACACTTTCCTTTTTTGCTAAAGCATATAGTTAGGGGTGGATCAGGTGACACCGAATCCTCCCTTAGTTATGCTGCAATAGTCTTGGCCTGCTGCTATTATCAATCTCTGGTTCTCTTGCACAGTGTGTCTTCTTTCATGTCTTCCTCTCATCACTCCCAACCAATCACAGCAGATGCCCACCCCTCCCTGAGCCTGTTTCTAATTGAGGTTTCTTCCTGTTAAAATGATTTTTTTCCTTCCCACTGTCACCAAGTGCTTGCTCATAGAGGCCCATTTGATTGTTGAGGTTTTCTATGTTGCTTCTATATTATTGTAGGATCTTAACCTTACAGTATAAAACACCCTGAGCCGACTGTTGTTATGATTTGGTGCTATATGAATAAAACAGAATTGAAATATTGATTTATGCATGTCTTTATCAATCTATCATCTTGTCTATGTTCTTTCTTCAGAAACCAAAAAAATCGAGAGAAAAATATTTGTATTAATATTGGTTTACGTAGTTTTTATTATTTTAAATTAAAGTGTATTTAAGACATGACGTTTTATTATTAGGGTTACTGAACTTTTAACAGAAATTGTGCTGCAGAGTGGACATCTGGAGTTTGCCATGGGAAGTTGTGACAAAAGGAAGGAATAGACCGTTTAAGAAGGAAGAACCTGGAAAATTATTACGGCGAAAATGTACCTGTTGCACACTTACCAGCAGATGGCGGTAGACACCAGCCTGTAAGCGTTACAGGATTCACAATTAGACAAGTAATATTCACAATAATGCTGAAATACTCAGGGGCTAGGGGCTCACACGGTTGTCAACTTAGCTTTCTGTTGCTGTCAAACGTCAACAATACCTCAGTACATTCCTGTACAGCTCCTCTTCCATTCACTCCTGTCTTGAATTAGGATTAGCTGTCTTCCGGAGACGCCTGTAGGCCCCCAACTTGTGTTAGCGTCCCCTTAACTGACAGTTGCTACTTATTTTTTACGTAGATGCGCGTTTAATTCTGAAATACTTTATTTTAAGCGGAATATTTTGATTGCATAACAGTTCTTGTACTTTACGGCATGTAATTAGCCGACCCTGTGACGTTTATAGGTAGATGCGTTTTATAGCACGAGGTTTCCCGAGCGGGAGGGGTTCTTCCTGCCCGTAGTGATTAGCAAGGGAGCTCACGGTGAGCGCGGTGACTCAGATCGAGCGCACCCACCGTAACGAGACAAGAAATAGTAAAAGACGTTTGGCGCGGTTGGTAGACTAGCTGGTGACAGCAAAGGGAGTAGATCCGGGGATAGACCCGCGGCTCGAGTATATTTTTTAGAAGTACTTTCTCTGGGAAACAGACTCGAGAGATTCAGATCTGTTCTCGAGTTTGTACAGAGAGAGGCGGTTTGTTCGTTTTTTTCCACCAGCCGTAGCCAGCCGTCTACCTAAGCTTGCCCTGCGCAGGCAGACGGAAATATCTCGAAAATGCCTCCCGTCGAAAATGACAGCGGGAAGAAGGAACTCAAATCTCAGATACAAGAGCTTATCGACTCCAATCAAGTGATTGTGTTCAGCAAAAGCTACTGCCCATTTTGTGTAAAGGTAAGGCGTTTGGTTTGTCGTAGGCGGTAGAGGCTCCGCGCCGGTCAGAAACTTCCACCTTCTCCCGCGAAGTACACGGGCTTGGTCTAATTGCTGGGTTGGCCTTGCTGCGTTAGTGCAGTCATCAACTTTGGTGGCTAGAAGTTTACTATTACGCATAAGCTCGCTAAATGACAAAAACAAAACCGAACAGCATAGCCTTTAATGTAATTTACGTTAGGTCGACAATGGCGGAAGATGACTGTCCAGTGTTATATATTTAAGCCTGGGACGCTTTAGCCGCCTCTAAACGAGTTCTTGAAAAGTCAGCTTTACATATCATATTGTTCTTAGTTAACTCCTCTAGTGATTAGCTACAGTGTGCTGTAAATTCTGAACGCACTGTATTTGCAAAGCTGCGCTAATTTATTTAAAATTAATGCTTTTCTCCCATTTTAAAATGCTGCCTTCTGCCGCCATAACCTGGACACAAAGGCTTACCTGACAGTTACAAGATGAAATATTTGTTAGTATGAAATGTTCTAACGTGTGGACAATGTTGTGTGCGCTTGATGTAGGATTAATCTTTTAACTTATTTGTGTTTTCAGGTGAAAGACTTGTTCAAAGAACTGCAAGTCGAGTGCAATGTGGTGGAGCTGGATCTTATGGGTAAGACGAGCATTGTGAGGTAACTGATAGCTGCTGTGAGGGATATTTAATGTGTTTGTCAGCAGCTGTTACACTCTATGGCTGCCCATAAGTAGCTTTATGTGTATTATTCAGATTGTGAATAACTATATAAAAAACAGCTGGAAGTATTGTAAAGTAAGTGCTTTATAGTTAGCTATAGTGTTGTATGAAGTTTTCCATTTAAAGGCTTAAAACTGCAGATTCTTTTGAGCAAAACAAATGTGTATCACTTCTTACAGCAAATAAGTTACAAAGATGCAGGTATAAACAGGGGACTGACCATCTTTTTCTGTGACCTGGTAGCGATTATATAACTAAAACAATACATGTTTATTGTTCGCTTTATTGGCTATGCTAACATTTTAGTGTAGGTTTTTAATAATTCACTCATGACAGTCCAGCTGCTTGTTTAAGGCCTGTGTTTCTAATTTGTCTGTTGAAAGCCTCTTCCTGTTTAATGTACATTTTGCTTTGTGCTGTCAGTTTCAAAGCCCCTAATTTAATATATAACATTTTCACAGTAGTGAATTCGGTTTTCTGTTCACATATCGGAAACGTTGTCCTATACTGGTTCACCGTGTTGGTCCACACGGTCTGGGCTGGCTTTGCAGAAGCACAAAATGTGCTGAGTCATTCACCGGAGATGGCCCTGTGCCATTATCTCAGTGCACTTGTACCTCACTGCTCCTGTCTTGCTGAGTTAATTACCAAGGTTTAATGCTAGAGATGGTTTGCACGCGGTGGATGTTAAACGTTAATCGGTGGAAAACCTAACAAACTTAATTACCAGAGGCTATAATTGGTCATAATGTGCAGTGAAAGTCAGCACAGGATCAGCTAAGGAAATTGTTTATTACAGCAGTACACATTACAGGTTTACTCTTCCCTTTTGTTGTTTGTATTTCATTTGCACATCAAAGATGGTATAAACACACAATGCATGGCTAAGTTTCAGCATGTCAAAAAAACTTGTTGCCATGCATACCCCCCCCCCCCCCCCCCCTCCCCCCTCCTTCAGATAATGGGACAAGCTACCAGGAGATGCTGCTTGAGATGACCGGACAGAAAACGGTTCCTAACGTTTTCATCAACAAGAAGCACATCGGTGGCTGTGACAAAACATTACAGGTAAGCAATGAAAGTCGTCTTGCAGCTTAGATGTAACTAACACTCATTCTTGTTTTGTTTTTTCTTGTGGCATAAATATGACATAATGGCCTCTTCTCATAACAGAAATAGGTTGGTTATTTTTGTCACAACTGGAAAGAGGCGAAAACAAACCATGTGGTTGTCAGCGTATGATGCCACTAAGCCAAGCTGTGAGAAACTCATTGAAAATGTAAAAAAGAAAAAAGATATATGGGTGCATGAACAGGGTGGGCTATGTCGTCTCATACACACTTCATACAGCTGCAAGAAAAAGAAATAGAAAAAAATACCACTGTATAAAAACTTTAATGAAAATATTCAGAAACATTCAGTAAAATGGCTGTAGCTAATCTTTGTAGACCTAGTTACTTGTAAATAATAATGTTATCCCGACCGGTAGCATCCCCCGGAGACTTGAAGGGCAAAATTTACCTCTCGCTTAACACACTGCTCATACGAATCCACATCAGATAATGGATGGCAGTGCTAATATCCGACTTGTACTGGGATATCTGTTAATAGCAACACCTGGTATGAAAAAGCTCAGTGTACCCTTTGTTTGTTTTTTAATTGTAACTGTGTTTGAAATGATTAGCATTGCCAAGTGCTACAGTAACAAACGTTGTGTTGCTGTTTGTGTCAGGCCCATAAAGACGGCAGCCTGCAGCAGCTGCTTAACGGCGATAATGAAGACTACGACTACGACCTGATCGTCATCGGAGGCGGCTCTGGAGGCTTGGCCTGCTCAAAGGTGATGTCAGAATTCAGTATTTAGCTCCGATTTGACTGCTTTGTGTGAACTGGGGATCCCACAGACAGCCGTGCTTTTGTACTTGTGTGGGGGTGCAGCTGTAACTTTGGTCACCGGCAGGATTTCAGACATTTGCAGGCTTTGTCTCTGGGAGGATTGTTAGCGGGATTTTGACACACTTATATGATAAACAGGGCACAGGACAGAAACTAGAATACTAGTGTAAATGACAGGAAAACAGAAACCTGGGAAAGGCTAAAATGTGTTATCATAATGAAATATAGTGCAAGGTGGTTCTTGATCTGTGGTGTTGTTGGTGATTTCTCAGAACTAGTGTGAAACTATTGCTGATGATGTAATTCACTTACACCACTTCTGTTTGCTCCATAAAACTGTGCAACACAGCAGTAAGATATATTCTTGTAACAACAGGAAGCTGCTATACTGGGGAAGAAGGTCATGGTGTTGGACTACGTTGTGCCCACACCAAAAGGAACCACTTGGGGTATGTTACTTCCTTTTAGTAAGACTTGACGCAGGGTTTGTCTGGATCTGTTGTGGCTGCTAAATGACAGTTTCACTGTGCTCTGGCTGTGACGATCAGGTCTTGGAGGAACGTGTGTGAACGTAGGCTGCATTCCCAAGAAGCTGATGCACCAGACGGCCTTGCTGTCCACGGCCATGCAGGACGCGCGCAAGTTCGGCTGGGAGTTCGATGAGACAGGTGAGGGCTCAGGGGACCGACCCAGGAGGTCACGCAGGGGTGACATCACACCAGCTTGCCGTGGTAAATCAGAGGCGAGCCCATTTAGGAGGCACCCCATAGTCTTTCAACTGCTTCTACTGATGAGTGTCTGTTTCTGTTTTCAGTGAAACACAACTGGGATACGATGAAGACTGCTGTTAACAACTACATTGGCTCCCTGAACTGGGGCTACAGGGTATCACTGAGGGACAAGAATGTCAACTATGTCAATGCCTATGCAGAGTTTGTGGAACCACACAAAATCAAGGTAACCGACTGCTTTAAATGAAAACGAATCTTCAGTAAACTCATGCAGAGGTTAAGTCGTTTCATAACTTAATAAAGTCTTCATTCTCTGCTTGCTCATGTTACCATCTCACAACCTGTTTACTAATCTGTGTAAGCTGTCAGCTTTGAAATCATCCTGTTGAATTAACTGTTATTTTTGTGTGTCCTAAACAGGCTTTTCAAAAATACTTATCGGTGTTTAGAAGTTTTTGGCTGTCATTGCAATCACCTCACTAGTTGCACAAAAAGCAGATGTTTTAGAAACATCCACTACATTGAAAAGACTTCCTGTTATGTTGCCTGTGTGTCAAATATCTGTTTGTTTCCTGACAGGCTACAAACAAACGAGGGAAGGAGACGTTCTACACAGGAGCCAAGTTTGTTTTGGCTACGGGTGAGAGGCCACGTTACCTGGGCGTTCCCGGAGACAAGGAGTACTGCATCACCAGGTGACAGCACTGTGCAGTGTACACAGAATCTGACAAATTATGTTATAGTGTGTGTGAGTGACTGAAGCTCCATCCAGAGCTCCTTTTTAGACCAGTGGATGGGTTCATGGGTGTCTGAAATAAGTGTCAGTTCCTAAGGGTGTGCAGGGCTCGCAAAATCGCCCGTCGGGTTATCATATAGCCCTACGGGCGATTTTGCGAGCCCTGGTGTGATCTCTGAAAACAAACCTGCCCTTTAATGATCCAGCAGGTTGTTGTGCCTCAGAGCAGCCGTCTGTCTGCCTGCTCTGTGAATGCTGACGTGACATTATCCTCAGGTGTCTTTGATGATTATGCTCCTGTCTTGGCAGAGAGGCTCATTTATTCCACAAGGTCTTAAACCAGAGCTCTCTGAACAATGTAAGAAACAAGCCTGGGCTTGGTAGGGTTTATTCGGGGATTCTCTTCGGATCTCACAGCTGTTGTTGGACAGTCAGCCAGATTTGGTACTTTTGTTGTCAGCTACTGAAATTAAGCTACACATCCTATAGCTCACACCTGAAAACAGATAGGATAAGCAGTAATACGGGATATGGTTGGATTTATTTGTTGTGACATGAAATATTTATTTATTTATTTATTTATTTGAAAATCTTTGAAAAAAAGAAATGAATTTAAATTTTGAGTGACCAGCTTGTAGGAACATAGTGCAGGGCAGCACTGAGCAACATCATGAACCTTGTTCTATTAAATAATCCGCAGTGTGGCTCAAGGCTTTAAATAAGGATTAGACAGCATCTCTCCACACCCTGTGAGGTAAAAAGAAGAAATAACCTGAAGATCTAGATCAGAATCAGCAGAAGACAGTGTCACACCTGCTAAATTCTTTGTATGCAAAACTAGCTGCACAAAAACCTGCTTTAACTTCACCTTGTTTTTGTTTGTTTGTTTTGTTTTTTTACAGTGATGACCTCTTCTCGTTGCCTTACTGCCCGGGGAAAACTCTGGTGATCGGAGCGTCCTATGTGGCTTTGGAGTGTGGCGGCTTTCTGGCCGGCCTCGGGCTCGACGTCACCGTCATGGTACGGTCCATCCTGCTGAGGGGCTTCGACCAGGACATGGCCAACCGCGCTGGCGAACACATGGAGGGGCACGGTGTCAAGTTCCTCCGTAAATATGTACCCACAAAGGTGAGCGTTAACACAACCTGCTGTTTGTGATTTAGCTTATTGATCTCAGAGTATGCCTACATGCAATGGTAATAGCTGTAATCTTCAATGTTGTCAGGTCATGTGCTTAATAGGTCAACATTAAAAGCCTTTGATTTATAGTGAACACAGGAGGTGGTCAGTAGACTCTGATCAGCATATAGATGAATGATGTTTTAAGCCTTTTCTCTTCAATTATGTGTGTCAGATAGAGGAGCTTGAAGCAGGAACTCCTGGCAGGCTGAAGGTGACCGCAAAGTCCACAGAAACTGACGAGATCATCGAGGGAGAGTACAACACTGTATGTATCGCTTCGGTTTTCCTTCACCCCTCTCTGCTCCGTCGTCATGTATTTCCGCCACAAGAGTAATCGGTTTCTCTCACAGCTTATTTCTGTGAAAGGAACTACATTTAGTATTGCAATAATCACTGTTCTGTGGTCATTTTAATATTAATCGGGCTCCGTAGTGTTTAGGGTACTTTGTTTTTGTTTTGTTTTTTTTAAACCCCCATTTTTACAGTTTAACTCAACCAAATATATGATGATTTTACATAATCTGTGATATGTTGAGATACTGCCATGTAATCATCAGCTCTCATGTTAGTGTTGAGAAGATGCCATGTCTCTGGAACAATTGGCAGTGACAAAGGATTAATATCAAACTGTATTAAAGCTAACAAGCTGGGTTTTTTGTATTCTTCAGGTGTTGATCGCAGTGGGCAGAGACGCATGCACAGACAAGCTCGGCCTGGACAAGGCAGGAGTCAAAGTTAACCCAAAGTAAGTTCAGTATGTTGTTACTGCCGAGGAGGCCGTGTTTTGGGTGTATTTGCATGTGTCATTAAATCATAATCAAACTTGATAGGTCAAACTTTTTTGTGGCTTCTGTAGGCATGTACAGTGGGGTCGAGGTCTTACAAACTATGATTGTGACAATCTGGTGTGTATTGCCAACACATGGAAATTTTAAAATCTTTATATGGTATTAGCCTGCCAATTTGACCTCTGGCCTCTCCTTCAAGGTCAAAAGAGATCAAACTTTCATAAAATGTCTCATCTTTAAAACTATTTTTAAAAGTCTGCATCCAAATATCATGTGAGACCTGACCTTTGACCTCACATTTACATTTCACATCTGTCTTTCTGTTCAATTGGCCCCGAAATGTGTTATATCTTGGAATGAGATAGAAATATACTATAGTATAATATTTTACTGCACTGCAAACTTCTTGAAGACCAAAGAAAACACAGTGAATATACAGAAAATACAATTAAAAGTAAACACCACCCAGGGTGAGCTGGCTTGATTTGCTCTCTGAGTGCTTGTACGCATGTTCCCCTGTCCCTTTAATACTCGCAGTACAGTCACGGTGATTCAGCAGTTCTTGCTGCTCAGGGCTCTCTGCGTGGTGTGAGTGTTGGGGGAGTTTGGTGGGGAGGTGAGGGGTGGCTTGTGGGTAAGATGAGAACACTGCTGTAAATCACATTGGTATTAAGTGACAGAACAAAGGAAGTATCTATATTAAAAAAGGCTTTCTGTTCTGAGTGCGCTTGTTTGTTTGTTTGTTTTTGAAAGAGTAAAAGTATAAAATTAGGTTTGGAAAAACATTCTTACAGACTGACACCTTCTGCAGTTCATTATTGATGCTGTTGATACCAGCATAGAATTGCAGTGTTTTCTATAAGGCTTTCTTTCCACTCTTGTGTGAATAACTGAAGGGCTGAGCCTGTGTTGTGAGGCCTGCAGGGATTAAGACGGCATGAGTCCAGCTTTAAAGAGTGTTCTGAGTCATATGGCCCCGTCTCATGACCATAGCAATTTTTAGTTGAAGCCCAGCGTTAGCCAGAGGGCTTCTGTGCTCAGGGGCCTGTGGCTGTTCTGCTCCTGCGCAGTGTAGAATACTGCCAGTGATTTGGATACTACTACAAGTGTGCTTCTCCTTTTGGCTAAGCATGAATGACCTCATAGCCAGTTATCCATTTCTGCTTTGTCACTGACACACCGCATAAACGTTTATCTGTGTGGTGCTCTTTAACCTTGTTTTCTGCAGGCTTTTTGCTGAGTGTATAACTCTTTTTGGTGCTTTCTATAACTGTCCCCAGTCATCTACACAATGTCAGGCTTATTGTAAAGATTTATCATAAAGAAAATATCTGTTTATTCAGTTAAAATGAATGTGTAATTTTCTATTATTGTTACACCCACTTAACTTTGAACTTCAACACTCAGATATTTAATTTGAAGTCACAAAACGGGATAAAAGTCTTAAATGTATGCTCGATGATCCCATCCTGCAGGAATGGAAAAATTCCTGTGAATGATGAAGAGCAGACCAACGTGCCCCACATCTATGCCATTGGCGACATTCTGGAAGGCAAGTGGGAGCTGACACCTGTAGCCATCCAGGCTGGCAAGCTGCTGGCCCGACGCCTCTACGGAGGATCAACGGTCAAAGTAAGTACAACGTGACTGTGTCATGATTTCTGACTGTCATTCTAAAATCTATTTGTCCATTAAACTACAACCAACTCAATACTACCAGACATAAAGTGTCTGAATGGTCTCTTAGTACCTATTTAAGGTGCATAAAGACCTGTTTCGTAGGATGGAAAGTGAATGTTAAGGTGCCATTCACTTTAAGACTAATCTTATTTTAAAGAGGTATAGTGTTAAAATCTGAAGTAAGCCATTGAAAGGGAAGGACGTAAAGGTCAGAGTGTTTTGTGCTCCACATGATGAATCTGGTGTTCCATAACAAGATTTTGTTAATCACTAACCAAATGCTGTTTTTTGCAGTGTGACTACATCAATGTTCCCACCACAGTCTTCACCCCGCTGGAGTATGGTTCCTGCGGTCTGCCAGAGGAGAAAGCCATCGAGCTTTACGGCGAGGAAAACCTCGAGGTAACAGCTGAATTATTGATGACCGACGAGGCTCGGCTGACTGCGCGCTCTGGTCGCTGCTTTCAGATTGAATGAAACTGTCTCTGACTTACTTGGTTGTCACAGGTTGCCATCAAGCAAATGCATGCGTTTAGTGTTTTATTCCAGTCATACAAACTCTTCAGTACATCTATGAATGCGAGCTGGCGTTGGACAGCTGAACGGCATTTGTTTTGAAGCTTTTACATTCATGTGTTTCTGGTCTCATGTTCAGGTTTATCACAGTCTCTTTTGGCCTCTGGAGTTCACCGTGCCCGGCAGGGACAACAACAAATGCTACGCCAAGATCATCTGCAACAAACTAGACAACGTAAGATCAGAGCAACTAAAATGCAACCGACAAATGTGCCTGAATCTGTGGCAGCCACCAGCCTGAGCTGCTGATTTTTTTTTTGATTTTTTTTTTTTTTATATTGTTTATGCCACTCTGCAGGATCGAGTCATCGGTTTCCACTACCTAGGACCGAATGCAGGAGAGGTGACGCAGGGTTTCGGTGCAGCCATGAAGTGTGGTGTCACCAAGGAACAGTTGGACACCACCATCGGCATCCACCCAACCTGTGCTGAGGTAAAAAAGACAATGCTGCCACTTTATTTACTTAGGTATCTTCCTGTATTAGTGGACTGCCTCAGATCCTGCGTTTATTTATTTAGGATGGGGTTTTGGGGTTTTGTTTTTTTTGTTTTCTTTTTTTTTTTGTGAGACACGTAGCCAGCATCCGAGAATCGGTCCAAACCCAGGCCATCTGTAAAAGTTATCGCCACCCTGCCGGGTTGGCATATGGCATGGACACCAAACTGAATGAGAACAAGGCGACACAGGATTTTTAAATTGATACCACAAGTATATCTACTAAAAATCTTGAGAGAAGTTTAAATCTCAGTGACCTTGACCTAAAGGTCAAAGGTGTGGTTTTCCTGTCTCTCTCTCTGTCTCCCCCCTCTCCCCCTTTTTGTTTGATTTAGTTATTTTCCACGGTTTTGAGTCATGAACTTTTCAGAGTGTTTTCAGTTCCTTCTGTTCTCTATAATTTCAGCAAAGTTTTAGTAACGGTAAAATGAATCACAGTTTTTCATTGAGGCAGACTGCACAGTTTAGTGTCAAACCACTCCAGGTCCAGTATGACAGCTAATAACTGTTAATTTCCACAGCATGTTGCAATAGTACTTTCGTCAAGCCAGTAAGAACAGGAAATGACACTGGAGCTGCCTTTAGCACAGAAACTGCACAGCAAATATGCTGAAGGCAGAAAGAAAGCTGTGTATGTCTGCAGTTGTCCTATCAGACAGCCAGGATAAGACACCAGGTCCAAAGAGCAGCCATAGACGGCTTGTTTAAAGTGCTTGCATGTCTGTCTTTAGTGGTCTCACACTTTTATCTTGGGCTGGAACAGGATATTCATCGTGTGTAGCACTTGGTAGATCTTAAACAATCAGTGTCTGAATTGTTTGAATATTGTGCGTGTGTGTGTGTGTGTGTGTGTGTGTGTGTGTGTGTGTGTGTGTGTGTGTGGTGATGCACGCTTGGGAATAATTGGTGTAATTAGGGGACATGATTATTCATTATGTTAATTCGTGCTGGTGCTAATGGCAGTGCATTAGGCTGCTGAGGATCCTCTTGTTTGAGGGGTTTACATCGTATTTATTTCTATTTTCTGACTGTTTAGCCCAAATATGTTCATCTGAAACAAACACAGTGCATTGATGTGACAGCCTGGTGTGAAGTTTCATGTTTGGCTGTAGATAAACAAACAAACAAACAAACAGAACTAAGAACGATCCCTTTTCAACCAATGAGAATATGCCTGTGGCATTAAAGATGTTAATTATGTTCCTGTGTCCTCTTTACCTTCTAGGTCTTTACCACTCTGGAGGTGACCAGGAGCTCTGGTGGAGACATCACACAGTCCGGTTGCTGAGGTTAAACCCTGCTCGTTTAGCAGGCTGCTCTCACGTTAGACTCCCCTACTAAACCTTTTCCTCTTGACTCCCAGTCAACCTTTAACTTCAGCCTCACCTCTAGCCCCTCCCTTTACAGGGCATTTATTTCTCAGGAGCACCTGAACATGTAAAACACTCGGTGTGACTGGGAGCTACGAGGTAAATGGAGATGGTCAAGGCTGAAGATCTGCGTGTCTTCTGCTCTGGCTGAAGGAGTCTGATGTGAAAGCTGCCTGCTGAACAGCGGGGTTACTCTGCTGATGTTTCTATTGGGCCCCACCAGCGTGTCACTCTCGGAGAAGCCCAAACACACACCATTCCCGAGTGTGTGTTTGGGCTGTTTTTGACGTCCTTACCCGTAACCTCAAATAGTTAGGTGGGCAAGGATCGATGTCCCTCTGTAGAAGCAGCTGATGGTGGCCCGAACCTTTCGTCCAACCCCCCCACCCCCCAGATTCATCTATTATAAATTGGCTCATTACCAGCGTTTGAAAGGATGCACAATTCTGGTGCGTGCATAGGTTAGCACCATGCCTTCATCATTCCATACATCCTTCGTACAGGTTTATAAGTTGACTTATATGAATATACATGTCTTTGTCAATATTTATCTTTGCTTTGTGGAAGCACCAGAGTTTTCAGTTTTCAAGAGAAACCTGTGATGCATCAAGAGCCTGGAGACTGTTTCAAATAAGCGAATGGCAAGTTTCCACCTGGATTGCTCTTTTCGTGTTTTTACTCAGTTTGTAATTTAATGACTGCTTGTTGCATTGTGCTGTCTCATGTGTCGTTTGGAAGACAGCGCTCCCGTTGCTGTCGACAACGTTTCATCTGTATAAATGGCTTGTTTGTTTGTGTGGAACTTGTAGAGACTACTCAGCGTTAAATAAAGGCATGTCTATCTTCAGGTTTCGTCTGCCTTTGACTTGTGTGACCCAGTTTGTGTGAAATGAGGATTCTGAAATAAGAGAACCTGCTCACAGATTTCCATCTAGTTCAACAGTAATAAATGTAAAAAATAAAAAAAAAAGTTACTCTTAGTCATATGGTACTTGATAGTTTTCCATTAAACTTCAGTGTTTCTGCTGAAGGATATGCTGCTTAGTAAATGTCATAGGATTTAACTGGACTGATATTCACAACACTGGCAATAAACTGGTGTACATGGTGTGAACTGGTTAAAATGGGACTTTAACTACAATGCAAGAGATTTAAACTTTGCTTTTAGATCAGTAGCACACCACACTTTTTAATTTGTCATTATTAAAAAAAAAAAAAAAATCATGTTAGCCTGGCAGTACCATCAGCAAACATCTTTTTTCCTTCTGCCCAAAAAAGAGAGAACACAATTTTGATTTTAAGAAGTATCCATAAGTTAACAGACTTTGCAGCCTTTAGACCATTGCAGCTTTTGCTATACTGGTCCACTTAATAGTCATATTTGATTGGATTTATTTCATTTTGCATTATTGGAATCAGAACAATCAAGACTGGTGAACAGGAAAGAGAAGTTGGGGAGGAAGTTAACAGAAGAAGAGGGATAGAGAGAGAAAACAGAAAATCTGCTTCATCACCTGCTGGGGGAAAAACAACACACCATGTGCGCTTGTGTTCAGAAGGTTTCTCCATCTAAGTTTTTAATAGGTAGGTGTGGGGAGCCACAGCCCACTGCAGGGGGAATTGTGGCACCCACCTAGAAAAGACCGGGGTCATCCAGCAGCCACAAGGGGCTGCAGCGGTGATCCTGCAGGCTCTGCCGGCAGGCAGCTACACCAGAGCAGACCCAGCCCCAACCAGGGTGAATGTAGTCTTTCACCCTTAAATCATATCTTTGTATCACCCTGCATGGAAACCATATAGTGGTCAAAATGCAAGGAATGAATTATGTAAATACTCCAAAAATGTAGCAATACATAGTAAAGCTAATTATAATGGTTTTAAAAATGCAGTTAATCTATACATTTTTTCTTTTTGCAGTGAACTCATTAAATATTTTCTGTGAGTTAATATCCAGTTTTCCTTTTATTTATGTCATACCACATAGTTCCAGTGGTCTCGGTGCTGAAGTAAGCAGAGGCGGATGTTTGGCGTGTTGTATATATACACAGGTACACCAGATGAAAATCATCCCGTTGAAGTGGTCAGCCTATTCATGTGGCCTGCATCAGAGAGCCGCAGGGAGATAATAGCATCATTTCCTCCAGGTTTCTGTGGGACTATTCAGCCTCCACAAGTGGCGGTTGTGATCAATAGCATCCAGGCTGGTGTGAAGCCTTTGTTGGGTTCACCTGCTCACATCTGAAAACGCTGTCACCTGCACGGCTGCCATGGCAACGAGCGCTTTGATGAGTTTTATTTGGCTGATAATCATTTGTTTTAGGGAGTGTTGTGAGCTCAGGGATTCACTGATGTTTGTTATGCCAAAAGCACACAAAGACAGAGGCCTCTCTAAAGGTCTGTGAAGCTTCTGGTGTTGGTTTCTGAGCTGAAATGTCCCTGACTTCCTTCTACCTGAATCATGCTCACTTTAGGAACAGTTTATTTGTGCATGTAAAGGAATGAAGAAGGAGTGTATAACATTACCACTAGCTCAGGTTACCAGTTTACCCATCAGTGCTGCTTTGAGAAACTGACCTTCAGCTGATATCAGTGGAGCAAATTCTAAACAACTTCAAAACCAACTCACTGTTTCACTTAAGGTGTTTCCAACCCCAGTACTGAACTGAAATCATACCATGGAAATTGCATTGTATTTACAATGTAGTGCACACATTAGCCATCAGTTAAAAGACAGCTTTTGTTGATCTTTGTGACAATTTGTGCCTCTTTTTTTGTTTGTTTTTTTGTGACTGATTAAACATAATCATAGATTTATATGGGGGTATTTATAGTTTCTTTTATGGATATTTTTTCCCCTTCGAAGTTATTTTGCATCTCTCTGTAGTTATGTGACGCCGCTTCGTGCCTTTCGTCGATCGATTCCATTTCTGTAGTTGTTTTGCATCTCTTTGTAGTGCTTATGTGTACTTTTATTGTACATCTTTGAAGATGTACAATAAATTCCACCTTTCTTTGTTGTTTAAAATCCCTTTGTAATTGTTTTTATGTCTGTTTTTTTATGCTTGCAGTTGTTTAATGTATTGTGTATAATCCATCTCTGTTTGTTTTTCTTTACAATTCTCTAAAGGTGATTTATATGTCTTTGAAGTTGCTTAGCGTCTCTTTGTAGTTGGTTCGTGTCCCTTGCTAGCATTTTTCATCTCTTTAAGGGGTTTTGTGCATCTTTGTGGTAGTTTTGCATCCTTTTGTGTGTATTCTGAATCTTTTTGTAGTTGTTTTGTGACTCTTTGTGCGTTTGCTTTTATTAAGTTTGCTTTTCATCTTTGTCTTTTTGCATTTCTCTGTAGTTGTTTGATACCTCTTTGTGGGTTTTTCTCTTTTCTTTTTAGGTTGAATTGGTTTTTCATCACTTGTACTTGTTTGTCTCTTTGTGGTAGTTTTATATGTTGCAGTTTTGTGTAGTGTGTGAAGTCTTTTTGGTGCTTGTTGGGCTTGTTTGATGTGTCATTATGGGCAGACATCATCGCTGTCTTTGTTCTAGATCCCATTTTGGCTGTGTGGTGTCTTTGTATTGGTTTTGTGTCTCTTTAAAGCTTCTTTTAATATTTGTAGGTATTTTGGCTCTCACTGTATTCCAATCTGCAACAGAATAAAGGCCATTAACAAGTGAAGAGATTGTTTCTCAAAAGGCTCATTTGTTTGTAAGTGACCAAACTTACAGTTTAACAGGGTATCGAAGGATTATTTCCCCCACTGTAACCCTATACTCTCCAGTGACAACAGCTTGTATATGATGGCAACGTACCTGTCCTTTGCACAAAGGCTGCTCAGAAACAGCCCAAGGTACAAAAAAGAGCCCAAAACTTCTCGGAAGGAACCAAATGAGGCCTCCTGAGGCTCCACCTCGCATCTCAAAAGCCCCAAAGATTCTGCTGCCAACTTCCTGATGTCAGACACCACAGCATGTCCCAAGAGAGGCCATGTTCATGCCCAGTGAGTCAGTGCTATTATAGAGGCATGTGCAAGACTTACACAACAGAAGGCAGCTGCTTTTAATACTGTGGTTGATCAGTGGGCTTCTTTTTACTGTAGTGCCACTTTTGTGTGTTTGTGTTTTAATGTCATGCCTCTTCTTATTAAGCATTGATGTTAAAAAACCATCTGTGTGGGTATGTTTAGCTGTACCATATAAGGGTTTAACACAAAAATATACTTATAGTATATCTAATGCATCAAGAGTGGTCAAAATAAACCTAACAGTGATAAAATGTCTTGTAGGGTTTTTGTTTTTGTTCAGTTTTTTAACCTTCTTCTCAGAGGGTCTTGCAACAACCAACTTGCAGTTTCAGTAAAATGTGTTTTATTTTTTACTCAACCGCACTCAAATAGGGAAGTGACATTAGAAACAGATATCTAGATGTGCACAAACCACAACTGAGTCAACTTAAATCTCCTTGCTTCCTGTATCATGGCTAATGTGTGTCTGTAGGAAACGAAGAGCCCTGTCATTACATTTTAAAAATGACTCATTTGTAAAGAGGTGGTGATGAAGCTGGGAGCTGCCAGCAGGAAATAGAAACCTTTGATGATATGCGAAGGGTAATCAATGAGAAATGAAAAATCATTGCAGTTTCAGTACTGCATGACTTGCTGATTTCAACACACTCCTTCTCACAGCTAACCTGATGGTGAAACCCGTGCTTATGTAATCATATCTCACGTTATAACTGCACACTCATAATGACCAGACTTTCTATTGTACTTTTTTGTGTGCAAATGATTAACCCGCACAACATAAAAATGAGTTCACATCAGTGTGTGAGTTTCAAATAGGTAACCTCGGGTCAATGACATGCCTTTCTGTGTAGTTATTGATTAATTTCATCTTAACTGCATTTCCTGGAACTGAAGTCATCATTGATACAGATTTTACCAGGAAACGTGTCTGTTTCCTGTAAGAAAATCTGAGGTGCTGACAGAGCTGAACGTACAGTCTGATTCACCTGCGCTCTGATCTCATCTATATATGAGGACAGAGTTATTAGCCCTCTTATGAAAAGCATTTCTCAATTGCTGTTAAACAGAGCAAATAGTTTTTATACAGCTTTTCCTGACATCCTAATTGTATTTCGAATGCTTACATTTTTAAAACTAATTCACAAAATCCCAAAACTACCAGGGTCAAAAGGGTCAGCCCCAGTTTTCTTTGTCTTTTTTTGTCAAGTCCATCAACCCAGTAAGAATGAAATAACATCGCCTGCTCTGCTCAAAATCCCTACTTCAGTTAAGAAATCATCTACTAACAGTTTTTGTCATTGTTTTGTCATATATATGTATATGTCTTTCAGTGTATATGACTAAACATTTTGTCAGTTTTGTCATTTAATTCTGGAAGCAGAGAGGCTAGAACTACATCAGGGATCTTTATGTTGAAAATAAGTGTGCCTCATTTACACAGTTACAGAATGTTTACAAAATGACTGCACCGGGTTTTATTGGATACTTACAAATGTGAAATTATGTCAGAAAACGCACCCAACTCCAAAGTAAGGCTTCACACTGATATTTCACCTGTCTGTCATGATAGAATTAGAATAGAATAGAACAGAATTCAACTTTATTGTCATTGCACATGTGACAAGTACAAGGCAACGAAATGCAGTTTGCATCCATGCAGACAGTGCTTTAGCAATAATATAGATATATTACAAAATATATATTAGCAGTAATATAGATATATAGATATTGGAAGATATGCATTTATTGGAAGACCAGTTTTCACTGTTACTCTGAAGAATTTGGGAAGAGCTGGGAATCAGCTCTTTGACATCTGTAAACAAGTATGAATGATCACAATCCTGTTTGGAATAGTTACTGCAAAAATTAATAATATTGAAGCAGTGGGGGAAAACTGATTTGAGCTTTGGATGGTAAATATGTTGCATCTGGAGAGACTGAGACTTCTCAAAGATAACAGACTCAATATATGTGAGAGATCCTGGAATCCTCTACTGACAGTTTTTAATCAGAACAATTAGTGTTGTGTTTCTCTCTTCAAAATACAATAAAAATATTGGGGAGGGGTTATTAGCCCCCCCTAATGATCATAGTCAGTTTTTCATAAGTCTCACACGTCTCCTGAACAATCCCACCCCGCTCTTCTTTGGCGAATCTCTCAAGCTCCTCCAGATTTTTGCTCTGCCTTGATCTTGATCTTCAGTTTATCCCACAGATTTTTAGTGGGATTCAAGGCCAGTCAGGAATGTTCACTGTGGTCTTCTTGGGGTCATTCTTCACCATGTATGTTTTGGGTTGTTGTTGTGTTGGAAGACAAAGCGACGTCCGAGGCCCAGTTTTCACACATCCTTCTGTCTTCATGATTCTGCTTTCATTAATGCACTGAGGCATCTCTCACTTGTTTTCTTTCCAGAGTCTTTCAAATCTTTCACTTCCTACCTCTATCAGGCTTTTTCTGTACTGTTTGGCTCTCTTTGAATTTCTTGACTGACACTTGGAAACTCAGAACTCAGAGCATCAGTTTTACGAGCATTGGGCATTATGAAGTTAAAGCACATAACTGTACAGCAGCAGGCTCAGTAAAAAGGTCAGTTTTTCATGGCACTAATAATGTCGTCTGGTTATTTCTATTTTGAAATAATTGTTGCTTTCTAAAGAGAACTAGTATGTTTAGAAATTAATGCTATGTTGAAAATCCCTTGCACTTGTGAAAATTCTGACCAAAACTAATATCACATTTCGTCCTGTCTGTATTTGTACCCTGCTGCTGATGACACTCTTTGGCCTTTAGAGGGCAGTGTGGTCTCACAAATGTCATGCTCCTGTCCTGATCGGTGTCTGCGCATGAAAAAGCTTACACTGTGATTATAGTTAAACGTCATCTAGGAAAAAACTGGCATACAATGTGAAACGCTACATTTGTTGCTTTAAAATGAGTTTTATTACATTTAAAACAATTTATTCTATTCATTCACATAAACTGCATGCCAGCAAGCCACCAGTAAATGTTTTACACGGTCTCTTTTCATCTGATACCAACCACTGCAGCCTGTTCTTTTTGCACATGATGTTCCAGAGTCAGCTTCCTCCTCCCTCTTCTTCTTCTTCTCTCTCCTAATCCTCCTCTTCCGAAAAAGAAATGTGTTTGCAATAAATTTTCAGGGCAGGTTTTCTAGTAAGGGGGGAAGCCTTGGGCTTGGGTCACATAAACAGAGATGGATTGCAGATAGAGATGGATTCTGCTTTCTTTAGTGGTATGTCACTTTTGTTGTCATTATTTATTGAAGCAAACTGCTGGACAGAAGAGAGGCAGAAAAACAGAGGTTTGAGAAACTGCTCCAGTGCTCTCCTTTTACTTACTTGTTGCTTTATCTATGGACTTAATGTCTGAAACAAACTCATTGTAGTTATTAATTTAATATTGACTGCATTTCCTGGAACACAAGTCATCACTGATGGTGATTTTACCAGGAAACGTGTCTGTTTCCTGTAAGAAACTCTGAGGTGCTGACAAACATGAAGGTACTCTCTGTCCTCACTCGCTGTCACATATCTCTGTTTAATTAGTGTGAATGCTTGTAAAAGCATTCACAGTATTGTTCTTCTAATCTTTATTAGTGTGAATGCTTGTAAAAGCATTCACAGTATTGTTCTTCTAATCTTTATTCTATTTTATCTATTCCGTACGTTTTTTGTACTCTATCTCCTTCAAAACCGTTCAACTTAGAAAAACCATTCAAACACCGTTAGATTCCTCTTCTTTTGGACATGACTGCTTGTATTTTTCTCATTTATAACATTTATATTTTTAAAATTATTCAACTTTTTTCAACAAAAATTTCCCATGTATTTCAATGGGGAGACCCTTCAAATTCTATTTAAACTTACTCCTCTTTAAACTGTATCTACTTCCACATACATTGACGTAGAGCCACCATTCAAACTTTAAAACAAAGACAAGACATTCAACTATTCAACTTGTATTTATCTTTTCAATATCTTTTATACTTTTTCTTCAGTTCCAGTTTAAGTTTCATGATGTTTTTTCAACCGTTTCAGAGTTTATAATGGGTGTGTATGGGACGGAATGTTGCCGCTAGAGTGAGACAGCTCAACTGGTAGAGTGGAAGCAGGTCAAAAATTAATCTTAAAATCTTTTTTTTAAACTGCTGTTGTGTCCGCAGCATTTGCTCTACAGGTATGATTTTAACCTCAAAATGTAGCCATCGCTGTCCTCTTTCATCCAATGTGTTTACTATTGTACTAGGTGTTATGGTTCTTTCATAAATGTCACCAATGCACAGCCTACTCCCTCCAACTCTTCCATAGACTCTAATGTTAAAATGGCTCAGAAGGTTCGTTTGAAACTCAGAAGAGCATGGTGTCTTTCCACTGTCACCACGTCCATATAATAAACTCCACAGGCATGAAAACTGAGAATTAAGTAGACTAGACATTGCTGCCGCTCACGGTGAAAGAATTTTGTCAATACGACCTGTACTTTTCATTTGGGAGCGTTTTGTTTCGGCCTGACTTTTCTGTTCATTTTAAGCAGCAAAAGTGAGGTGCATGTCTGTGTCCGTGTGTATGGAGCCATTGGGTGCAGTCACTATAGCAACCAGGCTCACACCTGCCTGCTTAACGAGCTCTGTCTCTCACTGTGCCAAGATTCAGCTTAAACACTTTCAACTGCTGCTGTGTCCACAGTGTTTACTCTACAGCCATCATTTTACCCTCAAAATGTCACCATCGTTGTTCTCTTTCCAACAGTGTGTCTTTCAAAGCTCAGACATTTAAATTTTTTAAACTGTGTGGATCCAAGCGGAGGGATCACATTTTAGTCATTCAGTTATTCAAAGAATATGAACTTTTAATATTCATTCAGATGTTTTCTGACTTTGAATCTTAGGTTTTTCTAATTTACATTTAAAACATTTTCAGCTATTTTCCAACTTCTTCTGTGTAAAAATCAGCTTTCAAAGGTTGTGCACTTTTGTTTTCAGGTTAAAAATTCTGTTTTTTCCAGCTCATTCAACATTTTTAGGTTAATATTAGTTCATTTCAGTGCATATTCAGATTCAAGCATTCACACTGCAGTTTCTTCAGAAAATGCACTTTCTAGTTATTCTATTTTATTATTATTATCTATTCCGTACGTTTTTTGTAGTCCTACTACTTCAAAACCGTTCAACTTAGAAAAACCATTCAAACACCGTTAGATTCCTCTTCTTTTGGACATGACTGCTTCTATTTTTCTCATTTTTAACATTTATATTTTTAATTTTATTCAACTTTTTTCAACAAAAATTTCCCATGTATTTCAATGGGGAGACCCTTCAAATCCTCATTCAACTCACTCATTTTTAAACTCCTACTACTTCTACATACGTTGACATAGAGCCACCATTCAAACTTTAAAACGAAGACAAGACATTCAACTATTCAACTTGTATTTATCTTTTCAATATCTTTTATACTTTTTCTTCAGTTCCAGTTTAAGTTTCATGATGTTTTTTCAGCCGTTTCAGAGTTTATAATGGGTGTGTATGGGACGGAATGTTGCCCCCAGAGTGAGACAGCTCAACTGGTAGAGTGGAAGCAGGTCGAAAATTAATCTTAAAATCTTTTTTAAAACTGCTGCTGTGTCTGCGGCGTTTGCTCTACAGGTATGATTTTACCCTCAAAACGTAGCCATCGCTGTCCTCTTTCATCCAATGTGTTTATTATTGTACTAGATGTTATGGTTCTGTCATAAATGTCACCAATGTGCAGCCTCATCCCTCCAACTCTTCCATAGACTCTAATGTTAAAATGGCTCAGAAGGTTCGTTTGAAAATCAGAAGAGCATGGTGTCTTTCCACTGTCACCACGTCCATATAATAAACTCCACAGGCATGAAAACCGAGAATTAGGTAGACTAGACGTTGCCGTCGCTCACGGTGAAAGAATTTTGTCAATACGACTTGTACTTTTCATTTGGGAACGATTTGTTTCGGCCTGACTTTTCTGTTCATTTTAAGCAGCAAAAGTGAGGTGCATGTCTGTGTGCGTGTGTACTGAGCCATTGGGTGCAGTCACTATAGCAACCAGGCTCACACCTGCCTGCCTAACGAGCTCTGTCTCTCACTGTGCCAAGATTCATCTTAAACACTTCTCTTTCAACTGCTGCTGTGTCCACAGTGTTTCCTCTACAGATATCATTTTACCCTCAAAACGTAGCCATCGTTCTTCTGTTCCCAGCACCGTGTCTTTCAAAGCTCATAGATACAAACTTTTTAAACTGTGTGGATCCATGTGGAGGAATCGCATTTTAGTCATTCAGTTATTCAAAGAATATGAACTTTTAATATTCATTCAGATGTTTTCTGACTCTAAATTTTCTTTTCTCATTTCTTATGTTTTTCTAATTTAAAATTAAAACATTTTCAGCTCTTTTCCAACTTCTGTGTGGTTGTCAGCTTTTAGCACTTCAGCACTTTTGTTTTCAGGTGCAAATTTCTGTATTTTTCATCTCATTCAACATTTTTAACTTAAAATTCAGCAATTAATTCAATTCAGTGCACACATTCAGATTCAAGCATTCACACTGCAGTTTCTTCAGAAAATGCACTTTCTAGTTAAGATGTTTGTAATAAACATATACAGCAGAGTATCTGTTTCAGTCTGATTGACCTGTGGCCTGATCTGAAGCCAGGGCACTGATCTTCTCCTCCCTTTTCTTCCTCCACCTAATCCTCCTCTTCTGCAAACGAAATGCGTTTGCAATAAATTTTCTGGGCCGGTTTTCTAGTAAGGGAAAGGCTTTTGGCTTGGGTCACATAAACTGAGATTGATTCTCCCTTCACTCAGCAGTATGTCACTTTTGTTTTCATTGTACAGAAGCAAACTGCTGGACAGACGAGAGGCAGAAAAACAGAGGTTTGTGAAACTGTTCCAGTGCTTTTCTTCTACTTACTTTTTGCTTTATCTATGGACTTGAAGTCTGATACAGACTACCTCAAATGATGTCACTTGAGTCAGGGCCAGCTGGTCCTGAATACTACAACTGTGAAAACTCGGAGTGTGAGTGTGTGGAGTGAGAAAGGAGTGAGCTTATCAGTCCTGTCTCTGCCAAGGCTAGCTTCTCAAGGGTAATTGGCTGCTACTAGCATAACAAATAAAAATTCCCAATTCTCTAAATTTCTAATTAATTAAAATGTTTTTTCACATCTAGTTTTAGTTTTAATTAACTACAATAACCTTAATGCAGTACTAAAGATTTTTATCCATAATGCTTTATTTACACAGAGGTGCTTTGAGCTAAATGCTAACATGAGTATGTCAACTCTCACAAGTAAATGCTAACAAAATGCTAACATGCTAATGTGTAGCAAATCTCACAGCTCTAGGGCCAACTTGAAGAATTTTCAGGCAGTGGGAACTTTGGACAGCTATTTCTCACCGACATCACAAAAAGGTCAGTATTAATAAACATAATGTTTTTACAGAGGCTTTCACTTTGTCTTGAAATTTGGTCCGAAATACAGAAGAAAAGTTTGAAGATCAAACCAATCTTTGTTACTGTCATATAGGCAGTATATAGGCAGTCATCACTCATCCACCATGCTTTTAACACTTGATTAAACAGAAATTCAAATGTTATGTCTGATGAGTGTTATTACATGATAGAATAGTCAGAAATAATATCATCATAGGTATGATTTAACTTTACCCTCCTGGTGATATCACACTTTAAAGTTTATCCACGATGCTCTTTGTCATGTATGTTTTCTCCACTGAATTAACAGAAAACAAATAAAACTAAATAGCAGAGCGCATTTGTGTTTTTCACCTTTCATGTGGATACTTCCTGTACTGATAGAGAAGAAAACAATGTGAATTAAACACAGTGTTGGGGAGTAACGGAATACATGTACCGCTGTTACGTATTTAAAATACAAAATATGAGTAACTGTATTCCGTTACAGTTACCGTTTAAAAAGGTGGTATTTAGAATACAGTTACTTTGTTGAAACAAATGGATTACACGGCGGTATTTTCCTGTTTCATATTGTCGTGGGTCAGGGCTGTTTGGGTTTTGGTTACGGTTGCCATGGTTACAGGGTGACGCTCTCTCTGGACTGTGTGTTTCCTGGGTGAGAGAGCGCCTTTTTGTTGTTGTTGTTGTGCTAAGCTAATAGGCAGAATGCTACAGGCATAGCCATAAAGAATGTAGCCTCATGGGCAGTGTAGTCCGTGCTGCAGGGAGAATGGACTGCCATACCCGTTATGTGTCTGTGAGCGCGTGGAGGGAGAAAAAGGAGAGTGGGAAAAGTAGAGTTGTCATCGAGCAGAAACGGGAGCTGGAAGCATGTAAATATAATAATAACCACTGCAGCCAAGAAGAGTGCCTGACGAGCCCAGTTGTAAGTAAGCTATTAAGACTCGACTGTACACTGTGTTCGTGTTTTCCTCCGAAACAATAAGTTCCGTTGGAGCAGCCTTTCGACGCCTCTCTCTGTCTCAAACTTGACCCAGACAACAAAGTAAAGCTATTTTTCGGCTACGAGCCGACACGGAACCCGACGTATTAGCCAGAGGTCCCTTTACTATGGTTCGGAGCCGCGGACCTTCAGTAATAGTAATAAATGGCACAGCAATAGTACATTAATGTAGTTGTAAAAAGCATGATAATATATTAAGTAATCCAAAGTATTCAGAATACGTTACTCTAACGTAACGGAATACGTTACAAAATACATTTTGGGGCATGTATTCTGTAATCTGTAGTGGAATACATTTTAAAAGTAACCTTCCCAACACTGATTAAACAGCAACAGATTTGTACTTGGAGGACCTGTAACTTCACATAACATAAGGGTAAAATGTGGCATGGCTTCATTCGATATACTAAAGTTACTGGACAACAAAGTCAGCTGATTCTGAGAGGGTCAGGAGAAAACCATCTCAGACTCATGCCTGAGTTCATCTTCATCTCATCTTTTGGTACTCGTTTTTAAAATTCTTTGCTTTGGGTTTTGTTTTTGTCTGTGTCAGTGAGATTTTGCAGGTGAAGCCCTCAGGCATTGGGCTTGTGCCCAGGTAAGTCCTTTCAACGTGTGTTCCCTCACAGCAGATTCAAACAGACAGCTGGCCATGACAAAGCTGCTTTTCTGACCTTTGACCATGTATTGACTCTGCTTGACACCTCTCGTCTGATTGGTCAGTCGCTGGGGGAATGTGCCCTGACTTCCTGCCAGTAGTAACCCATCAGCCATTACCCATCATTCCATTCTCAGACAGTAAACACTGGCAGGCTTCACACTGTCTTGCCATCAGGCCTGTGGTTTGATCAGTCGCGTGTCTCCTAACTCATTCCGACTTCTCCCGGGGATCCGAATCATGAGGCCTGGGACAACGTACTTTAGGAATGTGAGGAGGTCAGAGGTCAACAGTAGTTCTGCAGGAAGCCCTTACTGCTCTAATTAGCTAAACCTGGAGCTACAAGTTGCATTAGCTTTACCAGTTTCAGGCCTGAAGGTTTGGAGCAGGAGCGGTGGTCGGCTTGCTACAGTGGACTCTCCTGTGGAGACTAAACACAAGCTAGGATGCGTATCACATGAATCACTGTTGTTTATGAACTAAGCTTTTTTTCTGGTTCTGTAAATGCTGTGCAGGAGTCAAAAGTCCAACGTGAATAAAGACATTAGTTGTTCCAAGGAGGCCATCTCCTTTATTTATGGTGGAAAAAGTGACAGAGCAGAAATTCCTGCGTAATCCTGGACTGTGAATGTGAGTGTGCATACAGATAAGCTGGAAAAAGACTGTAGTAGAAGTGCGTCATCACTGGAGTATATATTTCAATTTATGACGTTCTGGAAGAATCACAGGTCTGCAGCAAAAACAATCCTTTCGGGATTTATAACATGCAAACCCTGTTTTTTCTTTTTCAAAACTTATCTCCAAAATACGTCTCATATACAGAAAGACATGTTTGTTAAACATAATGGCCTTTTTCTTTAAGTGCCTTGAGGCGACTGCTGCTTTGATGTGGCTCTATGTAAATAAAATGGAATTGAATTTCTTGGCTAAAGTTTCACTCGTATCCTCAAACCTTTGTTTCGGTTTTTGTAATTTGATCTCCAGCGTACATAATGAACAGTTGTGTATGTTATGTAGGTCATATACATGAATGAATATACAGATCATTTTTATATTCCTGAAGATTTTGTGTATAGTTCTTTCATGGTGCTCAATATTGAGGTGAACGTGACCCCACCCTTTCTTCCTAACTTTTGCAGACCTCTTTAAATATTTACTGAAGACTCAAACTGTGATAAAACAACATAGATTATTCAGGTCTCCTCGTGACAGACCAGTCCCTCAGTTTGTGACTCTTTGGGTGCTGGTCAAAAGCCAGAAATCCCAAAAACTGTGCGAGAACAACTAGAAGCAGAGAGAATAGCATCTGTTGATATCTTTTAATCTTGATAACACAGCACAGAAAAGACCTCCTGTGATATTTATACACTGCTCCAAAATTTAAAAGGAGCACTTCGAAAGCACCACAGATCTTAAGGAAAAAAGGGGAAAAAATCATCGGGTACTTTGTTAAGAATGAAAGGATGGCACATTATCAGCCTACAGAGGGCTGAGTTCAAAGACACCTCGAAAGTCAGAGTGAAAAAATGGTGCAGCAGGCTCGTTCATTTTGACTAAATGTCATTAAAAAAATGGTACCCAGTAGTTTGTATGTCCCCCTATGTGCTTGTATGCATTGCTTATAACATTGGGGCATGCTCCTAATAAGACCACCAGTAGGAACCAGGCCCCACAGCACCAGAGTAGGATCTGAAAGTGGGTTAAAGGATTTCATCCTGATACCTAATGGCAGTCATGGTGCTGTTGCCTGGCTTATAGAGGTCTGTGTGTCCCTCAGTGGATATGCCTCCCCAGACCATCAGTGACCCACCACCAAACCAGTCATGCTGAACAATATACAGGCAGCATGTCGTTCTCCACGGTTTCTCCAGACTCTTTTATGTTTGTCCCCTGTGCTCAGAGTGAACCATCTTCGAAACACACAGGGTGGCAAATGCCAGGCTCCATAGTGCCACGTAGTGAGCACAGAGCCCACTAGAAGACGTTGGGCCCTCAGTCACCCTCATGAAGTCTGTTTCTGATTGTTTGGTCATTCACACCAGTGTCCTGTTGGAGGTTATTTTGTAGCTCTGGCAGTGCTCATTATGTTCCTCCTTGCACAAAGGTGCAGATACTGGTTCTGCTCCTGTCTCCTGGAATCTCCTCCATGCTCTTGACACTGTGCTGGGAGACACAGCAAACCTGATGATGATGTCACATTGATGTGCCAGCCTGGAGGAGCTGGACTACCTGCACAACCTCTGTAGGGTCCAGGTATCACCTCACACTACCAGCAATGACACTGACCCTAAGAAAACGCAAAATAGTGAAAACACGGAAAAGCTGAGGAGGGGAAAGACTTCAGAGGACCTCGTCTGTAAAACCATCCCTGTTTTGGGGTTTGTCACTCTGATCTCTGCCATGCACAGTGTGTTCCTTTAAGCTGTGTGCACTCAGTGCTTATGCCTGATGTATTCTTATTATAATGATTCAACCTTCGAGGAGTCATTTTGAGGCATTTATTTGATGTCTGAGTTTTCAAATGTTTATTTGGTGCAATTAGTTTATAATGTGGGGACCTCTGTGACAGGAAGGACTGATATTAAAGCCTTTCTCATCATTATCATTATTTCAAAAACATAATTTCTGGGTCCAGTAAGAGAATTACACTGATGTGCTTTTACAAGACCGATCAGTTGGAGAATGTTGGTGGTAAAAAAAATTCTCCCATTCACATATAACTTACACAAGAAGAATTTTTAACATCACAGTTTTGTATGATAGCTGCTCAGTGGACCAAAGGTTAAAGGTATCATTTCTGTTATTAAAGCAAAAGACTGGTTATCCCCTGTTAAGGTACTTTGAGGTCAGTATATATGGACAATGACTTATTCTTTGCAATTTTGCCTCTGTACACCACCACAGGGAATTTTAAACAATCAAATTCAGTTTTAATTCAAGGGGTTTAACAAATGCATTTCATTAACTATTTAAGAATTACAGGCATTTTTATACATAATCGCCAATTTTCAGAGGCTCAAAGGTAATTGGACAACTGACTGACAAGCCTCAGCTGAAGCCTCCTTACTTGTTGTTCCATGGCAAAATAGATAAACAGATAAAAGATCTAAAATTGGTTCAAAGTGTTGAACTTGCCTCTGGTGGCTCTACACTGGAAGTATGAATATGATGTCTGTGAAGGAGAACATCACTAGGCTGAAACACCAAAACAAACCAATCAGGCAGATCACAAAAACTTCAGGAAATTTTAGGAATAGAAATTTAGGCGTAAATAGCTGGTAGAGCAGATCATCTGCTAATCAGAAGATTGGTGGTCCAGTCCCTGGCTGCTCCAGTCTACATGTCAAAGACAGGCTTGTTGTGAATGGTAGATAGAAAACACTTTGACAGAAAGACCATAGCAAAAAGTGCTTGTATGGATGGGTGAAAGAGGCAAGTTGTGTAAAGTGCTTTGAGTTCTCAGATAGAGTAGAAAAGTGCTATATAACCTTCTTAAAAAGAAGGAATGAACTTGTCAGTATAGCAAGACCACAGAAACCTGAAGTGGATGATGACAGAATTATTTCCATCGTTAAGGAAAATAACTTCAGAACATTTAGCTAAGTCAGGAACGCTCTCAAAGAGCCTGGCATCTTAGTGTCAACATCTACAATTAAGTCTGCAAACCACTCAAGAACAGTATCACTGTGCAAGCATTTTTAGATGTTGCCAAAAAATAAAAACATAACAAATAAAGAAAAAATATCTAAACAAGTATGTTCAGTGGTACAAAATTGACTTGCTGCAAAATGAGTGGAAGAGAAAAGCTTGGAGAAGAAAAGGGGCCGATGGTGATCTGAAGCATCCTGTATGATCTGTTAAACATGGTAGATGTCAGTCACCCAATCTCAAAAAGACAGAGCATTGTTTTACAGTTATTACATACAAAACTGAAGGCAGAAAGACCCACAGACAAGCAGCAACTAAAGGTGGCTGTAGTAAAGGCCCAACAGAGCTCCGCAAGAGGAGAGCCAGCATTTTGTGATGCTCATGGTTTCTAGACAGGCAGGTTTTGCATTTTCTCATTTAAAACAGTCCATATTATCTCCTATCCTAAATGTTGTTTTTTCCAGCTACTTTTGATCCTCTGGAAATGGGGGTGCATAATTCCTGCTGTTGGCTGGGAACTGATTTTTATAGACCAGTCCCCATTCTGAATTGGAAAAAGAACCACACTTTTCCAACACATCTAACATTTCAGGCTATATGAAGGCTTTCTCTGGGTGTTTCTTTGCTAATCTTAAAATTTAGTTTTGTCCCAGCATCATAAAAACCTTGTCTGAAACCAGTCATGTCTTTAATATTTCTGGTATTAAATTTTGTTCTATTTGTACGAAAATTTTACACATTTTTTAAAGAGTGAAATTCAGCAAGCTTTTAAAATCTAAGGTTTGAAATTCATAAAAGGTGCAAGACTCTTATTCTGAAATGCCTCTAGAAGTGTTTCCACCAGTGATATTAATTTTTTTTTATTAATTTGACATTAATGAATTGTAAACCGGTTTAGTCCCAACCACACAGCAGATTTCATACTGTCTGTATAGAAGTTTTACTTTGAAAGGTCTCCCCGGAACCCGCCCTTCTTCTGAAACGTGTCGCTTGTTTGTCGACCACCGAGTCGTTGAGTGGCTGGACCCTTTCTGTGTCCGTGGGGAGAAAGGGGTTAAGCGGACATTTGGAAAGACCCTGTCGTGGCGTATAAAGCGCCCGTTACCCACGCAGTCCGGCGGCCTGTGCTGGCACTACAGCGGCAGTGATGCAGCCTTCTCTGTCGTCTCTACAAAGGCACACAGAAACGCGTCGGTAACCGAGAGAGACACGGCAGACCAGCGGAGTCTGCCGCCCGGGGCCCCCTCGTCCTCCCTCACCGCTGCCTCCTCCTGACCCGGCATGCGAGGATGTCCAGGAAGATAAGGAGCGGCAAAGGTCGAGCAGCGAACCGGATCGATGCTCCCACGGCCGGTGAAGTAGACTCGACAAAAACCGTGTCGTTCGCCTGAACCCTGGCAGGATTGGGCTCGGCTTCTCGGTGGCTTCCAGAGACTCTCAGGATGAGGAAACCCAGGGTGATCCGGATGGTTTTTGCCTTGTCCCTGGGATGTTTCGTCATGGTCATATTCTACTTTAACAGCAGTCTGAAGCCAGGTGAGCATAAATCCCATAAATACACAATATTTCCCCCTCTGCTCTGCTTAAACTTGCTTCCACACCCTGCCATCGGAGCGCTCCTTCTCCTGTATCCCCGCTCTGTCTGCCTGCCGCTACGCTAAGAATAAAACTATAGCTAAAACATTAAACATTAGAAATTAAGCGCCCCATGAATAGTTTACACAGACGTCCCAACCTGACACCTTTCAAGCAAAGCAAATATTTCATCACTTTTATCAGTTCATCTCCATCCATCTGCAAATGACTCAAGTATTTAAATACGAGGGTTTTTTTCTTCCTTTTATCAGTAACAAAAGAAGTTTGATTAAATATTAATTTAAATTTCTAAATTTAAAATCATATATGATCTATAGTCCCATAAAGGGTTGTGTGTTTGTGAGGATCTCTTGTGTGGAAACAAAAGTGTATCTGATGTATGGGCTCTTGTTATTCACTAGTTTAAAGTTTGCAGCAGACCAGCTGGTCCTTTTCTGTTGGCATATGGGTTTGCCCATGCCTTCATAATAAAACCCATTCATAACCTGCTGTGTTAATGGGTTGTGGCATACTTGTAATCCAATACACATATCAGTGAAGTGCATGAAAGCAGGCTATTGAGACATTCTTAGCCCAGCTATAAAGGATTTTTTTGTGCGACTTGTTGGTCCTTGTCATTCCAATACTAAAGCGTGGCCTCCAGCCCATTGTCATTTCACCCTGTTGTGCTCCATCCCGATGTCTTTATTTTCCCATGAAGCTCAGATCTAAATTGAGGAACAGGAGGAAAACTTCCATTAGCAGAGTGTTTAGCGCAGTGTTTCCTCAGCTACAGGGAGGAGGGCTGGGAGCAGACGCAGCTGGCTGGCAGTGGGGTTGTCCCTTCGGTGGGATCTGCTTCCCTCTGCCACATACAAAGGCCTCTTTCACACGTGCTCAGCTGTTTTAGGGGCCTAAAAATTGTAGGTATAGCCCATATTGTGAGGTGGATTCACATTTAATGGCGATCCCAGAAAGTTTGGGTGTGTGACATGTCCATAAGTAACTTGTGAAAGACCTTACTGTCAGTGTAGTGTTGCACTGTTAAAGTCAGCGTTATCGGTTATGATAGCGTGACTGATATGCTTTTCTGTCAGTAGGATAACGTGTCAGTGCGGTAGGTGTGACTGTGTAAGATACAGTCACAAACCGTTACAGGTGTGTGGTTGAAATCAAAATCAAGGGTGTGGTTCTTCGGAAATGATGCGATAGTGCTGCAAGATGGTCTCAGCATGCAGTTGTAAAAGAATAAAGTAAGAGTCTGTGCTGTTTAATGTATTTACATTAAACGCAAAAAAAGTGATTTTTGCATTTACAGTAGGATCTCGCACTCGCATTTCTTTTGATTTGATAGTCATACACTAAAAGCTTGAGGAATTCTTAATCATCCAGGTAGAAAATCCCAGAAAGTTTTTCTTAACCAAGTTTCTTCTTCAGCCTCACCTGCATTAACAATAAAGTTGAATAATAATTGAAACAAGCACCACAGCCAAACAAAGAGCCAGAAGATCAGTTTCATGATCGTTATTATGCAAAGCGCCATGACCATTGGTCAGTGGCCATGTGTACTTAAATCACAGCAATGTAAGATGGTGAAAAATGTACTCTTAGCCCCTCACGGTGAACGTAAATAGGAAATAACCACCTCTAAACTGATCAGGGGGTTTCCTCATCATCTTACAAATCTGTGTTCATCTAAAAGCTGACTTCTACTGCTGATCATAACAGCTTAAAAACGCCTCCACTGCCAAAAAGCTTGCAACATTAGAACTCCCCAAATGTAATATTATTATTATTATTATTATTATTGTACATTTTCTGTGGTACATCCCTGTATACAGAAAACAGTTGCCTTTGAGAAAGCACTTGGCAACAGTGGGGATGAAAAACTCACTTTTAACAGGAAGAAACTTCCAGGATTCATGGAGTGGGGTGCCACTGGAGAAGAGAAACACTCGGCAGGTTAACTGGGCCAGCTGTGGATCAGGATCATGAAGCTATATGAGTATTGTCTTTCAATATTGCTCTGAAACATGGTGCTTGTTGTTTTGACAGTATTACAGAAAGCACAGTAAGATTTTTAGATATTTCTTTATCGCGCCAGTCCAAAGGACTAACAAAAAATGTGTCCTTGATAGTACTAGAGGCTAAGGTACTGCTATCCAGACACAGGACTTCACATTTCTGACATTTTGGGGAGCAAATTCAAATTAAGAGATAGAAAATTACAGATAATCCAGGCCTTTGTGACATGTTTTTAGTGTCAGCTTCATAGATTAACAAAACTATGTTTCATCTGCATGTCAGTGGAAATGTGTATATATTTATTTTAAAATAAATATCGGCCCTAGCAGGCGATCCCATAGAACTTCATAACTAACCTTTGACTTGACTTTTACATTTGTGACTTCTAGATAAAAAAATTGGTTCATCTGTGTGCACGTTCTCATGTAGCTATACTGGACAAATTGCTTTTGCTTCATTGTAACTAATAAAAAAGGGAGACATGTCCTAGCAGGAAAAGAAGGGGTGTGTTTAATGACAGTAATGATGGTTTGCTGCTCGGCGATATAATGACTTAACGAAGCCATCGGCGGTGTTATTGGCCACACCTGCGCTTCTCCTTCGTGGGAAATTCGGTATTGGTGTGGAAGAGCAGCACACTAGAGTTGTCCCATCAAAAATGTGGCACTGCAAGTTTAATTTTTTATGTCCTTGTTAAGTAAGCAGGTCTTAAAACAGCATCATACCCTAGTCGCTTGAAAAAGAAGGTAGCAATCTTGATCAGTCACCATCCATTTAAACTGGCTTTTTCACAAGGTTGTGAGCTTCGCTGTATAAAAGAAAGGGGAGCGCTTGATTCGTTACAGGTCAAAACGAGAGGTTTGTAGCCAGGATAAATGCACAAAAGCAATTGTTTCCTCACCAGCTACAAAAATCGGCACTGAATGATTGTCCAGTCCGATCGACAGTGCAAACCCCCCAAAATTAAAGATGCTTTTGTTTACGATTACTGTAAATTGCTATTGTGTATTAATTTGCCTTTGTGAGTTAATTTTGATTTAACTGGTTTACAACCAGTGCTTTGATGAGACACATGGCATAAGTGCACACATTCCTAGATGCTGCCTCTGGTTTTTTTTTTTTTTTTTGGGGGGGGGGTTGGCTCCATGTATTTCGAACACACCTGGAATGCAGCTCACGCACCGACCATTAAACCTGCCTGTCTGCTCTAAGTGAATCTAAATTGGTTTCAGATATGCAGTTAGTTAGAGCTGCTTCACCTCCCCTATCTGGGGTAAAGGTCAGAGTGTTTTTAGGCGACGTGAAGCTGAAGGAGAACAGCCGCATAACAAAGGAACATAGTGCCAAGTCAGAGTTAGCATAAAATTACAGTGCTTGGAATTGCAGTGCTAATCCAAATTTAGGATAATTGCATAGATGCAGAGTAGCTTTACTGTAACATCCTGGACAGAAATAGTTTTTCAGAACACGAGTTGCCTTTCATGCTGCAGAAACTTAACCCTTTGTGACGTTTTCGTATCCGGTCTTTGAAATTCACATCTGTTTTAGAAAAGCTGACTTTGTAAGATGTGCTTATCTGTCAGCGTGAGGTGTCTTTACTACAGTGGCCACTATGATTTCTCCTTTGGGCTTTTAGACGCATTGACTGAAGAGGAAGAAGTATATCATAGTCTGGAATGTGGTGTTGTATGTTACAGCACAGTGAGGGACTTCTCCCTTTGTTTTCCTGGGAGTAAAATCCAGGAACATACAGATGTAAGCTGACTGCTATGAGTGTAGCTAGTTGTAGCTGTTTAATCACAAACAGAGCCTGAGACTATTGTGTGGGCCTCGGGGCAGCTGTTGTTATTCATGTACTGGAGACTTACCCCCATCTCATACCTTCCTTGTCAGGGCTTGACTTGAGGCCACAAAAGTCATAAAAATTGGCTTCCCAGAACTCTGTCGGAGCACTGACGAAATTGTTGCGACGCTCTTTGGAACCTAATTTTCACACATGGTCACTTGTGGATGGGACATATTCCAATTAAAAGCAGACGCATCCACACGGGAACAGTGTGTGACCTGATCTTCGTACGCTGCGGCGTGCAGTTGCCAGCTGAAATCGCTCGTTCCTCCTGGCTGCTGTCAGATCCCCGTCCGTCTGCGGTGACATGATGACGGGTCGGGGTGGTCCTGCTGTTCCAGCCTGTTCTCCAGCCAGCTGCATATTCATGAAACTGCACCGCAGGAGCTGATAGCACAGAAAGTACTCTGGAGGCATTTTTTCAAAATTACATTAGGACCATCTGCTTTCAGAGCCAGTATCCTCAAGTGATTTGATTTTTCTGGTTTGTCCTTTCGCAATTAAAATTACTGAATAAGTCTTCTGCTCTACTGTTTCAATCCAAGTGCTCTGTGGTAGCCAAATATTTCAACTCATCCCCACTTTGGTCCAGACTAAATTACACTGGCAAATATTGTATGGGTTAGGGTTCTGATTCAGTCATTTTAGTCACGCTCTGTTAAAAAGCCCACGCAGAGCCAGGCTTTTATTATTCCTCACTCAAAGAGCAAGCCAAGGCAACAAGCGAGATGACAACGTGTACAGGTACATGTTTCTACATAAATTTTACATATACAGGTGCATTGATCTTTTCCTCTTTATCAAGCCTTTTCATAAGGCATATATGATATACAGTGATCATATAGTGTATATATAATGGAATCAATAATTTTTTTAATATTTTAGTTTTATGTTGAAATAATAAGTGGGTATACAGAGGTCTGTCACTCCTGGATTCCTATTGCAAATTGATTAGAATGCATGTCCATGCACGTTAGGCTTATATGTGGTTGTAAATTGGCTGGTGGGATGGTTAATGTTAATCTGAGGTAACTAAAGTTCCTAAGTTTATACAATGAGGTGATGATGCACAGAAAAGAAGATCAGACACCAGCTAGGGAGGATAAGAAAGACAGACGCAACAACATTGTCATCCCTTATGTAGCTGGTGTATCAGAGAAACTCAGGAGAGTTTTCTCCAAGCACGACATCACAGTGCATTTCTGACCCAGCAACACACTCAGACAGAAACTGGTTCACCCGAAAGACAAAACCCCAAAACACAAACTTAGCAACGTGGTGTATGCTGTACAGTGTAGCGAGGAATGCCCAGACCTGTACATTGGAGACCAAACAGCCACTTCACAAGCGCATGGCACAACATAGAATAGCCACCTCCACGGGACAAGACTCAGCAGTCCATCTGCATCTTAAGGACAAAGGTCACTCTTTTGAGGATGCCAATATTCACATTTTGGACAGAGAAGACAGACAGTTTGAAAGAGGAGTGAAAGAGGCCATCTATGTCCACTGTGAGCGACCATCTTTGAACAGAGGCGGTGGCTTACGACACCAACTGTCTGCCATCTATAATCCAGTTTTGAGTTCCCTCCCCAGACGCCTTAACGCCCACTCACATCCTGGGCCATCTGACCTCAGGAAATCACATGATAGGGTGGGGCCAGGTTTCACAATGAGCTCACCCGAAACCCTGGCTGATTGTGACCCACACCCACTTTCACACCTTGGCTCATGTGATTAGGTAGAGGATCATCAGGGGGTCCTTTGTCCCTCTTTGGGGGGAAACTCCCACTGGGTTTAAATCTGGGACTCTCCACCATTTGACCCTAGAATTGAAGAAGCTTCTCGGATGAGAGGTGAAACATCTTCAAGCAACCTAAAGAAGTCCAGACGCTTTTCTTTCCAAGATCCTTAGATGGTTAATGTTAATCTGAGGTAACTAAAGTTCCTAAGTTTATACAATGAGGTGATGGTGTAGAGTGCTCGGAGTGATCAGGAAGACTAGAAGAGTGCAGAATAAATACCAATCTATTTGATTGTGTTTACTAATGCATGCAGTGTTTGTCACGGTAAAGTTACTGACCGCCCTAATGTATGGTAGACATTCAGTGTCCTCAGATGATGAACCTTAATAACTTGAATCACCCAGTAAACAGCTGTCATTGTAGTATCCCATAAATCTGTGACACTGACAGCAGTGACTAGTGGTTAAAGTGTCGCCTCACAGCAGGAAGCTTCCTTGATTTTATGTACGTATAAAACAGAAAACTCTAACACCGGGTTGTTAAGGTCCATTAGTGAATTTAACCATCATTGCTTTTGCATATGAAGAAAGTCGGTGGTGCCTAGACCCACGGGAGATTCAGTTTAAGTTAAATGGACCTCAGGATTGTACTACAGCTAAATATTTGTCTATTGTCACTGTTTCCAACTGCTCAACTGCAGATGTGATGGATTTTAGTCAGCCAGCTAATGAGTCGCCCCACAGATGCACATTGAACTCTTTTACGCTTCTGCACAGGTTCATAGGGACTCCTGGATCTGCATACATTCTTCTTTACCTGTTTGATTTTATTGTTTTCAGCTAATGTTGTGCAACATGTCAGTTTAATACTGTCGTATGATCGCCAGACTTTATTGGAAATCGGCTCATCCACCAAAGTTTCAGTTTGGTTTGGTAAAGATAGCCAGGGTTTTTTGCCTCCCTACCTGGAAGCAGTACCATTGCGCTGGCATCCCCTACCACTGCCACCAGATATGCGGAAGCGACGCAGGAGACGGGGTACCCGTGGAGGTCGCCTCGTTAAGCTGAGAATCCGGATTTCTTACCTTCCTCACGATCTACGCTCCGTTCGTCAATCTTTTCCACGACTCCTGGTACCATCGCGTGCTCTGGATCCTGTGGATTCCTGGTTGGTTCCCGTTGTCGGCTCTATCGGGAGCAGCCCTGTTAAATCATTCCCTCTTCGGCATCTGCGTTGGAGGGGGATGGACCGATCAAACCTTCGATCGGTGGATCTGGTTGTCAATACCCCGGAGGTCTCCGAACCAGCTCCCCTCAGGTTGGGTTTAATAAATGCCAGATCGGTGGTGAATAAGACCTTCATCCTGAAGGATTTCTTTTCTTCCCATGAATTGGATTTCCTCTGTTTGACTGAAACCTGGACTTCACCCGGTGAGTTAAGCGTTTTTTCTGAACTGCTGCCCGCCGGCTGTGCTTATTTTAGCGCTCCGAGAGCTTCTGGTCGTGGCGGGGGGTTAGCTGTTGTTTTTAAATCACACTTTGGGTTTAAGCAACTATCCTCATGGACACGCCACACCAGCTTTGAACTTTGCCTGTGTGAACTGGGCCACTCGCCTTCATTGCTGTGTGCAATAGTTTATCGGCCTCCTAAATATAACAAGGAGTTTTTATCTGAGTTTTCGGAGTTTCTCGCTGACTGTGCATCCCGGTATGACCAGGTCCTGCTACTCGGTGATTTTAATATACACGTATGTTGCCCAGGGAAGCCCCTGGCTAAGGAATTCATGGACCTGGTGAACTCTTTTAATCTTGTTCAATCTGTTAAATGTGCCACTCAAGAACGTGGTCACACATTGGATTTGGTGTTGTCATATGGGTTATCTGTCTGTAACTTACATGTGGAGGATGCTGTATTCTCTGATCATATGCCCATTATATTTGACGTTGTTCCTCTTAGTCCTGTTGTTAAACGGGCTACACCGACGCGATGCTATCGTGCCTTTGGCTCAGATACTGCTGAAGGTTTTTCAACACTATTTGAACAACTGGTGTCCAGTCCCTCCGAGTCGTCCTCCGTAGATGGATTACTATCTCATCTGGACTCTGTTTGTAAATCTGCCCTTGATGTTGTTGCACCTCTAAGACTCAGGCAGTGTAAACCCAAGGCCAGCCCTTGGCAAACTGATTTTATTCGAGCCATTAGAAGAGAATGTAGGAGATGTGAAAGACGATGGAAAAAGGACAGGCTGTACGTCTCACTGGAAGCTCTTAAGACGAGCTGGAAAGCTTACCAGAGGGCAGTAAAGACCGCCAAAAACTCCTATTTCTCACAACTTATTGCTGCTAATTCACATAACCCTCGTGTTCTGTATAATACCATTAATTCTGTACTGAATGCAGAGGATCATGTCCTTTTGCAATCTTCTGAGGTTATGTGTAATAGGATTCTTAATTTCTTTGTGGATAAGGTTTCTAGTTTGAGACCCTCCACTGTATCTTCTGTTGGCCCGGCTGTGCTTGTTCCCTGTTTAAATTTGCTTATTGCTTTCCAACCAATTGTTCTACCTGAACTAGAGAAGCTTGTGTTAACTGCTAATCCATGTGGTTCTCCGAATGATGTCGTTCATCCCCGTTTTCTGAAAGAGGTGTTTCCTACTGTTGGACCACATATTCTGAACATAATCAATACCAGCCTCTTGTCAGGTCAAGTACCAAGTGAGTTTAAGCATGCAGTTATTCATCCCTTACTTAAGAAGCCAGGCTCAGATATTTCAGTAATGTCAAATTTTAGACCCATCTCTAAACTTCCTTTTCTGAGTAAGATCTTGGAAAAGGTTGTTCACACTCAGCTGATGGATTATCTAAACAACTTTCAAATGCTTGAAGTTTTTCAGTCCGGCTTTAGGCCGTTTCATAGCACAGAGACAGCTCTCATAAAGGTTATGAATGATATTCTGGTAGCGACAGACTGTGGTAAACACGTAGTGTTTATACTACTAGATATGACTGCTGCATTTGACACAGTGGATCACAACCTGCTGATCTCTCGATTACAGCATTGTGTGGGCATTTCTGGCTTGGCACTCCTGTGGATAAAATCATATCTCTCAAACAGGAGCTTCTGTGTTAAGTTGGGCTCATCATCGTCCTCTGTGGCCCCTCTGTCATGGGGTGTACCACAGGGATCTATTCTTGGGCCATTACTGTTTTCATTGTATCTCCTGCCACTGGGTGCGATCTTTCGTAAACACAATGTTTCATTTCATCTATATGCTGATGATTGCCAGCTCTATTTTCCTTTCAGTCATTCTGATAGCTCCCCAATTAGACTCCTGCTTGATTGCCTTAGTGATGTTAAGTCATGGATGGCTCAAAATTTTTTAAATTTTAATGAACGTAAAACAGAAGCAGTTGTGTTTGGCCCGAATCGTTCCTCTGATATCCCTGATGTTGACCTTGCTGCTCTGACCCCTCACCTGAAGAGCTCGATTACCAATCTTGGGTTAAAAATCGACTCTGCACTTACCTTTGATGGCCACGTGAATGGGGTGGTGAAATCGTCATTCTATCACCTCAGGCGTCTGTCGAAGGTTAAACCTTTTCTTTCAAGGCGTGACTTGGAGACTGTTATCCACGCTTTTATAACCTCACGCTTGGATTATTGTAACTCCCTTTTAATAGGGGTTGGACTGGGCACTCTGAAACGCCTGCAACTAGTACAGAATGCTGCGGCACGGTTTTTATCTGGTAAAAGGAAATTTGAGCACATTACTCCGGTCCTGGCCTCCCTGCACTGGCTTCCAATTGAATTTAGGATTCATTTTAAAGTTCTTTTATTGGTTTTTAAATCTTTAAATGGTCTGGCACCTGCATATATGTCTGATTTGCTGAAGCCCTATGTCCCCACTCGTTCGCTCCGGTCAGCTGAGCAGCTGTTGCTCTCAGTCCCCAAATCACGGCTGAAACTGAGAGGAGACCGAGCGTTCTCTATTGTGGCTCCTAAGCTTTGGAATAATCTTCCTCTTCACATTAGGCAATCGACATCAGTGCTGGTTTTTAAATCTAGATTGAAAACGCATTTTTATTCACTAGCTTTTGACTCAGTGGTTGACTGACTTGTATTTACTTATATTTTATTGTTTTCGCTATGTTTATTATTTTATCGTATTTATTATTCTTATGGTATCTATTATGTTTCTATTGTTCAGCACTTTGGTCAGCCTTGTGTGTTTTTAAAGTGCTATATAAATAAACGATGATGATGATGATGATGATGATTCTAAGACTCTGTAAAAAGACAGTACACCACCCACATGCTCCTGCCTATGCACTAACACCCTTTACACACACATTTGTGGCCTAAAAGGATCAGGCTTTCCCTTGTACAGCGTCAAAGCTACTCTTTGGCAAGTCAGGTCAAGGAAGGGGGGGGGGGGGTGCTCTTTTCCCAGTGGGACCTAAACACAGAGCTCATTTCATGGCTCGGACAGGAGGAACACACATCGGCCTTTCTATATTTTGCATTTCCCCAGCATTTGGTTCCGTGCGTACCGTAAGGAATGCTGTAGGCTTTGGGGTCCAGACAGGGTTAAACCAACAGGACGACGTCTTCCTTTGAGTCTGCCTTAGCTGGGGTTGGTGAGTTTCAGACGTCTTGTATCAGTGGAGGAGTTAAGGGCAGCTGAGACACTGTTTTGTTAGAGTGGTACACGGTTATAGCCAGCAGCTTTTTTTTTTTTTTTCCCCTTCTAATGGCAAAACATAGCACACATTTTTCCACCTATATCTATGCTGTGCAGTGTGTCCTAGTGTCTGCGCCCAGTCCTCTGATATCCAGCTATTCTGACATTTTAAACAGTTTCTTGATATTTTCACCTGGCCCCCTTTTAAATACCTCATGACAAAACTTGGACTGTAAATTTTCTTGCTTGCTAATTGATGCCAAGTTAGCAGATGACAGATGAGACACAAACCTTTTCAGTGTGCCGTCTCACCCTGTTGCTGAAACACTCAGTTTTCCAGGTGTTTGTCCGCTTCTGAATCATTTCAGCCGCTACCTCTCTGTTCCACTTAAGTGCTCTCTTTGGGAGGGGTCGTAATGAAATGTGTTTAGAAAACAGGTCAGATAAATTGGTGCGCTGTGGCAGAATGATCTCCTCACCTCGGCAGCTCAAGGCAAAAGACAAAGCCTCCTTTTGGCAGCAGCATCCGGCTGCATGTGACTCTCTTGATTCCAGTAATAAGGCATCATCTGGCTTTTTGGCAGAGGTGAATCCACTAAATGAGAAGATTATTTATGTGTCAAAAGAATTGATGCTGATTACTGTGAAGCTTGCTTCTTATGTATAAATCTTTCTGAGTGTTTGCTGTGATCAGTGATATTCTTGGTATTGCAACAGCTAAGTACTTTCTAAGTGTTTTCCCAGTCTGTTTGTCCTGGTACCTCTATGTTTGCCTGTGTCAAACCAGGAGCCAAGTTAATGTTGAGGGTGCTGCACACTCACAGCAACTTTTTATCTCAAGGTGATTGCAAAGGTCGGCTAGTAGGAAGAAACTTTTCTGCAAACTGAGTCTGACTTTGACTAATGGCAATCACTCTGTAAGATTGTTGAAGGTTTGCTGGTTGGATTTTGGTTCTAATCCTCTAGAACAGGGGTGTCGAACTCCAGGCCTCGAGGGCCAGTTTCCTGCAGGTTTTAGATATCACCCTAGGTCAACACACCTGAATCAAGTGATCAGTTCATTACCAGGCCTCTGGAGAACGATCTGGGCTTTCAACGATCATTAAAAATGACTGAGCCGATTATTAGCACCTCCCTCGTGCTTTACTCTCGCGCTGCTCCGTGTGGCGAATCGAGCGCACCTCTCTGCGTTTCCAACACGCGTCGCAACAATTAAGAGGACCCGAGGGAAGCTCGGAAAGCTAAGCAGAAGGTGTTTGGAGAGGAGAGGATGATGGCTGCTGAAGAAAGAATGCCGTTGGTTGAAAAGAGAGGTAAAACGACTTAAGTGGTGTGGAAACATTATGGGTTCGCGGAGTCAGACGTGGATCAAGTAGACATAGTGTGGAAACTTTGCTACAGTGTCATAGCTGCACCACAGAGCAACACTACAAACAGTGTTGGGGAGTAACGGAATACATGTACCGCCGTTACGTATTTAGAATACAAAATATGAGTAACTGTATTCCGTTACAGTTACCGTTTAAAAAGGTGGTATTCAGAATACAGTTACTTTGTTGAAATAAATGGATTACACGGCGGTATTTTCCTGTTTCATATTGTCACGGGTCAGGACTGTTTGGGTTTTGTTTGACAGCTATGTTCTGTTGTTCCAGGCTGCAGCGTTACGGTTGCTATGGTTACAGGATGACGCTCTCTGTGTTTCCTGGTTGAGAGAGCGCCTTTTTGTTGTTGTTGTTGTTGTGCTAAGCTAATAGGCAGAATGCTACAGGCATAGCTCTAAAGAATGTAGCCTCATGGGCAGTGTAGTCCGTGCTGCAGGGAGAATGGACTACCATACCCGTTATGTGTCTGAGCGCGAGGAGGGAGAAAAAGGAGAGTGGAAAAGTAGAGTTGTTATCGAGCAGAAACGGGAGCTGGAAGCATGTAAATATAATAATAACCACTGCAGCCAAGAAGAGTGCCTGACGAGCCCAGTTGTAAGTAAGCTATTAAGACTCGACTGTACACCGTGTTCGTGTTTTCCTCCGAAACAATAAGTTCCGTTGGAGCAGCCTTTCAACGCCTCTCTCTGTCTCAAACTTGACCCAGACAACAAAGTAAAGCTATTTTTCGGCTACGAGCCGACACGGAACCCGACGTATTAGCCATTCATTGTTATTGTTAAATAAATATCGTCAAATAATCGAGATCCCAATTTCAGTGAAAATAATCGTGATTATCATTTTTGCCATAATCGAGCAGCCCTAGTCAGTACTGACAGCAGTGCCAGTGCTAGCTAACTAAATGTAGTGCGTGTGCATGTCAGGCACTGGCTTTATATGGGGTTGTAGTGTTTTTTTTGTGTTTGTGTGATAAATAATCACATGTGGTCAAAGTGTAAGTCAAGGTGTAAACAATTGCAAAATGTGACCACTAACACAACAGTCATGTTCAACTGTTGAAATCCTGCTTATCAGTAAATCCACAAACTGCCAAGTTTGATATGAGCCAATGCTGTCCTGTCTGAATTCAGACAAACTGTGCTTCAAAGACTGGACAGAAGACCACGTGCAGATTTGTTGACATTGACCAAATTTGACTGAAAACTGAACTCACTTTAGTAAAATAAGTGCAGTTTTTTTTTTAGGTGTTTTTGGGAAATGGCTGCTTCATTTAAGTTCCATGGGTCATTCCACACAGTATTTTAAGAGAGAGTGCAAAAGAACAAAATGCAATGCATCCTTTTTTGGCTTTTATAAATTGGTCCTGAATAACTTTAGTTGCAGCCAGACTGGGAATTTTGCCTCTAAACTGGGTGCATTCAAGTTAAGTGGGAAACACTGTAAACTGTTTTAATGGTTGCTTTCTGCGTAGAAGTCAGTGCAAGCTAACACTGGGCAGCTTATATTTTTGTTGAACTGAACATTAACATTTAGTGCTATATCTGTGGTAGGGCTGAACGATTATGGTCAAAGTGATCATTTTGATCACTTTTTAGTCCGTATTGGTGTTTATTCACTTGGTTTGAGTGAATCTTTGGCAAAGATGTTGGTGATGTCAGTGCATCTTTGTGAGCGCTGATGCACAGCTCGCTTTAATGGACTTTTATGGAGCTGATGTTGGACAGTTCACATCAGCAGCCATGTTTTTTTGTTTGTTTGTTTGTTTTGGCCGAGTTTTATTTAGAACTGCAGTTTTTGGTGTGTTTTTTCAGCCAGCTGATTGCTTAAGAGTATTTCTGAAAAATGGATGATGATGATCCACTTCGAGGACATTTGAATTCTGTTGTATATCTGTCTTTGAACGTAGTCTTACTAGTCCAGGACACTTCAGAACGGCTGTGACTGTCACATGCTGGCATGCAGTCAGAGGACTTGATTTGCTTTTTGCTTTGCATTCTATTGGCTGAGCACATATTTTAAATATTATGTGATCGTGTTCATTTAACTGTGGGAAGCTAAAATCATGATCAAGATTAAAATTCCATTAACTGTGCAGCCTTAATGTGTGGTGAGAGTGTTGGCCAGTTGTAAAAGATTGCAAAATGAGGCGGCTGATGCAACAGTCATGGTCTACTGTTGCAGTCCTCCTTATCAGTAACTGCACCTGGCATGCTTGACATAGACCAGTGGTTCCCAAACTTTTTTTGCCGGGCCCCCCTTTGTTTACAAGAAAAATGTTCGCGCCCCCCCCCCTCGCACGCACGCACGCACATCCTCCAACCACACACACCCATATTTTGCTCCATTGCGGTTTATTTCACACCTCAAACATTTAGTAAAAAATTAAGCAAATACAAGTAATCTGCAATAAATTACAGGTAGTAATAAAATAAACTACTAGCTCTTTCACGCTACGTCCGCACCTACACGGGGATTTTTGAAAGCGCAGCTGTTTCGTTCACACGTAAACGGCATTTCGAATCACCGAAAACGGAGATTTTTTTAAAACTCCTTTTTTGCGTTTACACGTGGACGAGGAATACAGAGTTCGTCAGGCAATGTCAAAGGTATGTGCCTTTTTTCACGTCACGCTGTGCGCCAGGTTATTGTTTACATGAGATGAATTGCAGAATGGCAGATAGAGACACAATACTGTTAATCTGACTATCTGCAGGCTTTACATGCTTACATATACACACGCAGTTACTGTCCCTCCATTTAGAAAGGCAGAGGCGTCACGGTGTAATTATTTTAGGTGTAGTTGTTTTTTTTTCCTGTGTAATAATATTCAACATTGCTATCAATACATTTTTCAAAAAATGTCTCTCTGTGCAAAATGGGTTCAAAAACATAAACAGCTGTGGGATACTGTTTGTCCGTGATTTGGAGAGCCCAGTGCTGCTCCCGACACAGGGAAAACCAATTCTGCAGGGGAGACCTACCTCAGCACTTGTGCAGGTGAAACCAAAGGGCAGATATGCTTCACCATATTTTCTAGTCTTTGGCTTAGAATGAGGTTGGTTTGGAAACATATTCAGCGATCCCTTATCTCCTGCTTTGCGTTTCTGTGGCCGCCCCGTGCTAGCAGTGTCCAAGCGTTTTGTTTCCCCCCCTCTTTCATGCCGCGCCCCCCCTGCAATGGCTCTGCGCCCCCCTTAGGGGGCGGGCCCCACACTTTGGGAAGGTCTGACATAGACAACGCTACGCTGACCAGATTCATACATTATGTTAATAAGTACATGGGGTGGAGTGTGCCATGTTGGAATGCAAGTATATATGAAAGTGTCTGAAATAAGACGGGCACTGATATATGATCTTTATACAATACTGTTGCACAGCTTCAGTATTTCTCTAGTTACTCTCACCTGCTGTTAGAAGCTAGTAAAGACCTGTGATTTCACTTGTATGATCGACTGCGTGTCTCTTGCAGGTATTCTCAATGATTCTGTATAGTATGCTCTAGTGCTGGGCGATATGGAAAAAATATTTATCACGATATGAATTACTTTATATCATGATAACGATATATATCACGATATACGACCTGACCTGTGGTCATCTGGAAAGTACGCAGTCTGTAAACAGCGAGTGCCGAGGGTGCAGTCTTTGTTTTGAGTTACCGTAAAGTATGTCGCAAATCCGGGTGCACGTACAGCAGCAAACCACGAGACGGAGTTTCTTTGCGAAAAATATCATTTTTTTATACCATATTATTTACTTGCATAAAGTTAAGAGCATGTATAGTGAGAAGACAACACTAATATATTTGCCACAGGCTATTTAACCCTTTAAGACCTACCATAGAACCAAGTCCGCCACAGCTTATCTTTATGTTTTTACATGCTGTAGTGCCACTTGTGGGAGTATTTCAAGTTTCCATATATCAATACAACCGTTATAGCCCAAATTTTAATAATATGTATGCATTAAGTCCATAGTAACTACATAAATTGCAAAAACTTGTAGTGCAATAAACTACAAAAAAATTGAAAATCGTTTTTGTTTTTTACATATATTTCTAGTTAAAAAGAATTTAAGAGGTGTATCCCTCAAAACTGTAAATACAAAAGTTTCCAACCACGAGAAATTTATTTTGAGTGTCTTCATAGTTTTATTTTTGAGATACACTAATTTTTATATACTACAGGAAAAATGAAAATAAATATTATAATGCATCAAAATAAACTATTTCCAACAGTGTAATTTGAGTTCTAAGCATCCCAGAAACGATACAGAAAAGCATAAAGTCAAACATGTCTTTTAAAAACACCAACATAGGCTTATAAGGCCCTTTCGCGAAAATGACGTCACTTCCGGTTTCGGGCAGGTAATGGCGGACGTGCGATATGCCAACGTAGGAAGTCTTATGAACGTCGGCAAAGCGTGTTTCTGGAATATTGTGTTTTTGTTGCTGCAAGTTTGGAATATTGTGTTTTTGTTGCTGCAAGTGCTTCTTATGCAATTTTTGCAAAGTTATATGTGGAAGGAAACCGTGACCTTGGACAAGCTAATGGCATTAGATGTAAGTACAACTCCTCCAGTTTCACATGCAAAAAAAAAATTATTGCACTACCTTATGTGGTTCCAGTTCTACAGGGGTTTAAAAATAGTTAGGTAAAACGGAGTGTACCTGCTCCGACCAGTTGTAAAGGGTTAATTATATATTTCATGTAATAATTTATAAAATTTGGGTTAGTACGATATAAACGATAGAAGACAAATGGCACGATAGACACTTTTCTATCGTCCACACGATATATATCGTCATATCGCCCAGCACTAGTATGCTCCTTACTGCATGCTGGGCTGCCTGCAGTGAGCGTGTTTACAGCTCATAACCAGTTTGCCATGAGTGGCCTGACCACACCACAGGGAGGAGAGAGGTGCACACATGTGGTCACTTGAGTCTTACAGTAGCCTGTGCACAATAGTGTTGGGCCTGTGCAGTTCATTTTCAACCATTACAGCATCATTGTCTCCAATTAAAGCAGCTAATTGGTGACAAATCCTGAGCTTTTGTAAATCTAATTGTCTCCAGATGACAAATGTTGCTGTTCGTGCAAGTTTGGAGCGTAATGACTGCATAAAAGGCAGACTTGTACATAAGGTGTTTGTGCATACTGCCATTTGAATAATGGCACAGCACAGGAAGTCATTTGTTCAATGGGCAGTTAGTGCTGAGTTGCACTACTCAATCTGGACTTGCAGCCACGCAGCTGCTTGCAGATGTTTACTCCAGTGAAAAGCAGCCTGGCCTTGTCTCTGTGAGGAAACTGATGTCATTTCATTGTTGATGCGCTGTTAAGAGCATGTCTCTAACAGGAAGTTGTGTGTTTAAACTTGAGTTTAGCCATGAGCCAGTGGCTTCAAGACAAAAGATCCAAATCCTAAAGTGGATATTATCACATACAGTTTCCTTTTGTTCAGCATGCCGTCACGGTGGATTTTAAATCAAGTGATTTTAAACTGATCACTTGATTTTTATTTTTATTTTTTTTATCAAATGATGAAGATGTTAATTGAAGGGACAGACTTTATTAATTCCAAACTTTATAAATAATCCCCCTTTTTCATTTGTTGAGAGTGACTGGTATCCCTGCAGTCGCTGACTGACTGTAGTCCAGCACCTGTGGACATCATCACGTGCTTCCTTCTTTGAGGTTTGCTGTTCACTTTTGGTCTCAGTAAGTGAAAAGCATGCTGGGCTGATGTTAGGTCACCGACTCTGTTCTTTGCCCTGAGAACGCTTTGGGTTATGATCCATTTGCATCGTTATATGCTGTCTGAACAGTTTAGGAGCATTTATCTGAACCTGAGCCTCTTTGAACCTCATAGTGGTCCAGTGAACTGCTTCTGTGTAACACTTGAAACAAGTTCAAGTATGACTTTTATCTGCTTAGTTTGCTGTCGATAATGAGGGAACCTGGCTGTTAGACTGCTTGTCAGTGAATTCCGAGCCTCTAAAACTGGAGGTGTGTGTGTGTGGATGTAATCATTAAACAGTTAATGTGATATTTTTCTTCACATTGTGGTTATGGAGCAAGAAGAGTTCTGGTTTCAGGAATATGAGTCAAGTTTAATTTAAATGGCAGCAATACAGAAGAACATTTATGGAGTTTTCTGAATGTGTGTGTGTGTGTGTGTGTGTGTGTGTGTGTGTGTATTTGAATACTTGAATTCCTTGAATCGTCAAACATACTGGGAAGTTCATGAATTGAAGCAAGATCTAACGTGTGTAGAAAGGGATCACTAATTGCAGGGATTAGTCTTCCTGGAATCGACACGCACGCTAAAAGCAAAGTTGGTTCAATACTGGATTTTCCAGAAAGGGGCACCGATGTCACCATGAAACTACAACACTGCACCAGGTGGTCGGAGTTCAGCGAGATACTGGAGTACCCTCTTCAGCTGAACTGAATCAGCAACATGAGGACTTATTCTGTGAGCTTTTTACAGCAGCTTCAGATTGCCTGATCTTTGGACAGAGCCACAGTAGCTGTTTCTTTGCCCAGTCTTCTAACGAATTGCCTCCTGGCTAACTTCATAATTTAAAACACTAAAATGACTCATCTCGTCTGAAGAAGGTGACAGATTGCAGTTTTATCTTCAAGCTAACACTTACTGGCTAAACACACCAGAATACATCTGCGTTTCATTTAGGGAGCGTGCGTTTTTCATAAAAGAACATCTGATAAAGCGGGGGTATCTGTGTTTATCTCTGAGGAAAAACCAAATAACCTCCACACTACGCTGCAGATGGAGTGAAGATATGGCTTTTATATAAAGTGACTACGTCCACAACATGCAGATCAGATGGAAGTGTCTCTCTCAGTAACTCAGTCTCCGTGAGTGTTGATGTGACACCTAACATCTGTGGCTGGAAAGTGTACGATGTGATGAGCTTGTTCTATAAATCAAATAAGCTGTGCTCCTGTGGGGATGTTCGTAGTATCTTGGAGTCCTGCTGCTCCCTGTCGTGTCAGTGAGTCATGGTTCAGCAGCATGGTGCTCATCTCTGCTTTCACTGCAGGCAGGTTGGAGTGCAGAATACGTGATGGTAGATGTTGTTCTGAGAGCTCATTTTCATTTTTCTAACTATGATTAAACTGTTTGAGTTGGAGTGAAGCAACCACTGCCTTCCCTAACCAGGCCGCACGCCTTTGCATCTTTTTTTTTTCTTTTTTTTCTCCCACGAAGGCCTGCAGCTTTTAGGAGGAACAGATCGACTACCTTTACCCAGATTAAATCTGAGGATCATGTGGTGAAACTCTGTACTTGTCCAATATCTGGAAGGAAACAAATAATGGATCTAAGCCAAAGGACATAAATAAGGTCCTTTTATCCTTCCTTTCAAACTTTAGTCTGACATAACAAAATTATATGTTCTGCCCAGCCAAAACTCTTATATTCCGTTTCTAAAACACTTGAGCAAATAAAAGCAGCGATAACAAACCATTAAAGTTTACTTTATTGTTTCAGTGCAATGTTTTTTTTGTGCTCAGTTTGTGTTAATGTTCTACAGTGCACTTTATTCACCTGTTTTATCTGTCTAATGATACCACCCTGTATTATTATTTATGATAATGATAGTTAACACCAACAGCAGTAGTTAAATAGTAAATGAGCTGATTCTTGTGTACTGCTTGGGTGCAGTATCTTGCTTGAGGATATTTGGCGTGCAGACTGGAGCAGCGACCTCCCGACTAGTAGATGACCTGCTCTACCTCCTGAGCTATAGCTGCCTTGAAACACTTTACATACTTTCACTGTTCTGATCATCACGTAAGGCAAATTATAATTTTGGCATTCCTCAATTCAGTGAATAATCAAATAAAATAATTGCGCTGCACCTCTTTATCCTCGGCCTTTGTTCCTCCCTAAAACCCTGCAGTAAGCTCACGCCCCTTCAGGCTGCAGCATGTTAAACTTAATAAAAGCGTGAAGTCAGCGACTGATTGGTAATCATGGGATGGACACCGCCCCCCTTCTAACTCACCTCATGTTGACAGTTTGCAAATGTATCGTGCATATTTTCTTTAAAATGTGTCCACAGAAATATGAACACCAGCCAAACTACTACAGTCAGGGTCACCAGGACCACATTTGGGCATGATGACACATTCACAAAAGCATTATTAGTGATAATTAAGCGGTGACAGCTCCACACTTTGTGCTTTGTGTGAGATACCTGTCAGAGTTGATAACTGATGTGCTTTTTCCTCAGCCTCAGAGGCGGTGGGTGAAAGCAGCAGCAGACAGAAGTCGAGGAGGAGTCCTCTACAGGCGCTGTACGATGGCGATCAGGTCAGTCTAATGTCATGTACACTTTAAATATTTATTTGTAAGGATTTATTCCAGGATTACTCAGGGTTATTTTTACAAACTTGGCAAAGGTCATGATAAATAGTCATTTTGTGATTTTATGATTCTTTGTGTTTCTGGCACGTTCTATGTTTGAATGAAAGAGAGCACATATAACCAGACAGGATAGGCCAAGTGTTTAATGATAAACAGGGTCTCATTTTTAATATTTAATAATAATCTTCTAGCTGTGGAAATTCAGTCCTCCTGCAGTTTGTTGGCATAAATAAAGCAGTGTCCAAAACTCTTGAGTCACAATTGTTTATACTTTGCTTGGGAAAAAAGAAGTAGGTGGAGTGATTTACTGAAACATGCAAACATACATGGAAATACAGCGTAAAGGTAAAAACAGACTTTGTACAGTTCTAACAAGCTTGAAAGTCCACATTTGGTGTGACCACCTTTATTCTTCAGAACAGCTGGAACGCTAATGAATGCTTTCTTAGAACTGACCTAGACTTCAGAAATAGTTCTGCAGGCTTCTTGAAAGACACTCAAAAGCTCTTCTCTGGATGTTGGCTGCTTTTCGTTCTGTGCTCGGTCATGATGATCCCACACTGATTCAGTCATGTTGAGGTCCGGGCTTTGGGGAGGCCGATCCATGGCTGATAGAAAAACACAGAGGTTTTTAAGGAGCTTGGAAAGAAAAGCGTCTGGACTTCTTTAAGTTTCCTTGAAGATGTTTCACCTCTCATCTGAGAAGTTTCTTCAGTTGTAAGAGCAACTGGTCGAGAGTCCCAGATTTTAAGCCCTATGGGAGTGTTCCCAAGTGGGTCATGCACTACCACACCAACTAGGGAGAGTCAGAGAGACAATCAGAACAATATTGTCATCCCCTATGTACCAGATTTATCAGAGAAACTCAGGAGAGTCTTCTCCAAACACGACATCCCCGTGTACTTCAGACCCAGCCACACACTCAGACAAAAACTGGTTCATCCCAAAGACAAAACTCCTAACTTAACATCGTAGTGTATGCTACATCGGAGAGACCAAACAGCCACTTCATAAACGCATGGCTGAACATAGAAGAGCCACCTCCACTTAATTCAGCAGTTCAGTCCACGTTTTGCTCCGGTCCTCATAAATCTGCTTTAGCTGCATCTAAAGGAAAGTAATACCTGCTCTTTGTAACGAAATGTCTAAGAGACAAATCTCCCCGGAAATTTGTGAAGTCTTGATAGTTGTGATATTTTTCATGTCAAGGAGAAATACTTTGATGCACTCCCATCTGAGCGGTAAAAGAGGAGAAATAAAGGTCGGCCATTTTCGTGGAATTAAAGACACGACATTTATAGAGGAGGATTCACGACTTTGTACAGATACTGTCAGGCAGTTAAGAGTTTTATATTTAGAGCTGCGTCTGACTGCTTTCATCCATGCACAGGTTACATAAAGCTAAAAGCAGTAACAGGAGCCGTTCTTTATCAGGAAATACAAAAATATCACTTTTTTTTGTAATGAACCACTTTGGTCGTTAGCATGCTTACTGTCTAGAGCTTAGTATTACACAGAAACATGTCCATGTGCAGCCTTTCATTTCCACTCTAGTTATGAGTTGCTTATAACAGCTGTACACAACCACTGCCTCACTGGGTGTTGACGTATCTGAATACACACTTTCATCCCCGCTTTGTTTTGACACAAGCTCACTTGACATTAAACAGCGATGACTCAGCGTAACTTTTATCTATCAGTTTGTTCTCTGTAAAGGGCTGCCATTATTGAGTTTAATTCAGTATTTGCTTTTTGAGGAGGCTTTCTCAGATAAACACCCGTGGGCGGGGCTCTGAATGACCACTTTCCTCTACGCAGACGTAAAGAGGTTTTCAGCGTTCGCCCATGATCTGGGCTCTGCTATTAAAGAAAATCTTACAGCTGGTTCCAGTTAAATCTCCCTGTGAGGAGAAGGATGGTGCACATGCCAGAAAACAAACTAGCTCCAGTGGAGTCCGGTCCACTCGCTTCCAATTGATGTGATATTTTCACTGTTCCATTTCCACTTAAACTGTTTAGCAGCAGCAGGATGCTGGAGTGAGCTTGATTAATGTGAGGCAGATTTATTTAATTGTTTAATTCTGTAAACACAATGGGCGACTGATTCTGTCTCCATTTGTTGCTCTCTGCACATGTGCAGCAGGTAACTGGGTGAAAAGCTACGTGTAGCGGAATAGCTGACAACCTGGCGACTGGAAGAAACTGAGCAATACGATTAAGAATTGAGTGCAACCATTGCTTACAACTTGTAAGAAAGTTGTAAGACTCTTTGCTGTCACTTTTTGGGTGCAAAAATCCTCTCTTCAAACTGTTTTTAAGTTTTTGTGATGCGCTGCTTGTAACAAAGTGCTTAAAGATACCAAAGAACTAAGATTTAAATGGTAAGTCGTGTGTGTGTAGATACGACATTGGTTGACTTGAGATAGGTGCTTTATAGATAGCCTTTTTATACTTTAGTGAAGTGGGTTAACAAACCCAAAACGAGCAGCATTCCTCTAAAAATGGTCAGGTACAAAGACTTGTCTAAAAATTGAGTGAAAAAGCAGCCAATGTCCACAAAAAATCTTTGAAAGACCTCCACAAAATCTGGATAATTATTGCTCGAGACCTCTTTTAAAAACTGGCAGGAAAGTCTGAGGCCGACTGATGGCCATTTTATAATTTTTAGTGTTTTTTGAAGGTTTGAATGCCATGAAACATCTGTTAATATCCTCAAACTATGAAATCATGCATCCTGCTCACATGAGAAGACTGAAACAGGAGTTTCAAACACACTGTTGTGTACACACAGTGCACAAACCTCTGCTGAGAGGAAGGGTCTGTGTTGGCTCTGCAGTCGTTCAGGTGTCTGCTGCTAAACACAGAGAGCCACACATAGGGTCAGGCGCAGAGTCAAGATGAGAGTCTCAGGACTCCAACCACTGCAGTGGGATGCCAGGCTGAGTAAATGAAAGAAGTAAATAAGACATTTGTGCCACGCAGAGGCCAAGCTGAACTGGATGACCTGTAACTTGATTAAAGTTGGGGATGGGCCATAATTAAGACCACCAGAGGAGATAAATCTGTGAGTGCATTTTCTCCTTGGCTGTAAGCGGCGTCCGTATATCATCATAAGGGTGGAGTGAGAAGAGCCTTTTTCAGCCTCGGATGGCGCTGCACAAAATCTGCTAAATGTCCTTAAGCAACACTGAGTTGCTGAAGGTGAAAGTGGGGAGAAATTAGGGGGTGTGGCACTGGAAGGAAGCGAGCTTATTGGATCTGTTTGAAGCTACAAAGTTGGTCATATCTGAGCTGTCCTACCTGCATTGTTCAACATTCCTTACAAATTGGACCGTAGGGAACATTGGCAATGTAGGTAGTGCTGCTGAATCAGTGGAGTCCTCTCAGGAAGGCCAGATTCTCACATTCGTCACATTATAACTTAAACTGTCCCAACTTTAAATCACTTTTCCTTGGGTTTAATGTCATGCAAGTCCTGCACTGATACCTGAGGAGTTGTGGGACATGAACCATCAAAGAGCCTGTGGAGGTACATTTACATGCGCTCCTCCCAAAAACCAGCAGTGTAGCTATTAATAGGACAGATGCTGAAAGTTGGCTTGAACAGGGAAAAGAGCAACAGCAGAGTTTACCATGAAGAGGGAAAAATTTCTTCTGGTAACTTCTGTCATCATAACTTACAATCAGTGCCATAAACTGACCTGAAAAACTCGTATAAATTGTAACTCAGGTTTTTCTTTTATTACTAAATGCCAATTCTCTGCGATTCCTCTCATCCCTGTAGGTTGAGTCGGCGGTACAGGCGATCCATCAGGGCAGACGGGAGCTGCTGGAAGAAGCTTGTCGCTCCTATACCCGCAAACGCAGAGTCCTCATCCCCGAGGACCTGAAGCACATCATCGTGGACGACCAGCACGGCTTGCTCTACTGCTACGTGCCCAAAGTGGCCTGCACCAACTGGAAGCGGGTGCTCATGGTTCTGACGGGCGTTGCCGGGTCCAACAGAGACCCTCTCGCAATCCCTGCCAACGAGGCTCACATCCCCGGAAACCTCCGCACACTTTCTGAGTACTCCACCTCCCAGATCAATCAGCGGCTGCGCTCATACCTGAAGTTCGTCTTCGTGCGCGAGCCCTTTGAGCGGCTGGTGTCTGCGTACCGCAACAAATTCACACGGAGCTACAACACAGCCTTCCATAAACGATACGGCACAAAGATAGTGCGGCGGCACAGGCCGGACCCGCAGCCGGAAGCTCTGGAAAAAGGAAATGACGTCTCCTTTGAGGAGTTTGTCTATTACCTCGTGGACCCAGCCACCCAGCGAGAAGAGCCCTTCAATGAGCACTGGGAGCGGGTGCACTCACTGTGCCACCCCTGCCTCATCCACTACGACGTGGTGGGGAAATACGAGACGCTGGAGCAGGACTCCCGCTACGTGCTGCAGCTGGCCGGGGTGGAGGACCAGGTCAGCTTCCCCGCCTCGTCCAAGAGCACCAGGACTACAGGAGACATGGCTGCCCAGTTCTTCCACAACATCAGCCCTTTTTATCAGAAGAAGCTGTATAATCTCTATCGCATGGACTTCCTGCTCTTCAATTACTCTGTACCAGCCTACCTCAAGTTTAGATGAGGCTGGATTTCACTCGTGCACACAGAAACTAAATTACAGAGCCTGGACTCCTGCAGAAGAAGCTTCTCCATGCAAACACTGCAAGTTCTGTTTTAAGAGAAAGAAGAGCAATCCTTATCAGAGCTCCAAAGAAAACTAATTTTATTCTTGAGACAGAACATTACGATGGAGAACTCTTGAAGGAATCATAAGATCAACATTGATGCCTAAAAAAAATAAAATAAAAATTAAAAAAAAGGCAAATCCTATTGTACTGTAGTTATCGAGCAACTAGATGTTGCTCATTGCCTTTGAATGTGTGAAACAGGGTTGGGCGATATGTTGAAACTTTCCAACCGGGCCACCGTCAGTCCAACTACTGCATTGCTATAATATCTGTTTGCAATCATCAAAGAGATGTTTGAGGAAAAGAAGAATCAGCTCTTTGGGTTTATTATGGTTGTAACTGTCTGAGGTCTACGTCATCATACGTGATAACTCTAACCGTATATTTATGAGCGAGGCAAAACTGGCTTTTCTGTGGTCAGTCAGAATGATTCGTTTCTTCGTTCCCAGTTTTCCAGATCTTGGGAGAAAAATACTCTGATTGCCTGGCGTTGGAGTTAAGGTTAGATTAAGGTCCAATAATGACAATTTAAACCTCAGACGGTTAAACCGGACAAACCAAAGGATCTAAACTAAGCAGAAGATGAAGTGCGTCCACGCGGTACAAACAGCAGGATAACCTGCTTGCTAATTGATTAGGTTGCCCAACTGCACATGTAGGTTTTGGTCTACTTCTTTAATTTGATTGAATAATATAGATGTTTTTATTCAGTGCCAATCAATTCAACAGCAGCCACTTAAAAATGGCAAAAGTGTTTAGTGTTTTGTGAAATGTTTTTCTATACATGTACAGTATGAATTGAGGTTCGATTTAGTCTAATATGTCTCCATTTAAAAAAAGATTTCTGCTTGTAATTATGCAGAATCTCAACCTGAAGCTTTTGGCTTTTCCGTGCGAGCAGCATGTGATTGCATGCAGGATGTGAAGAGCGGAAAAAGGGAACGCATTGCCGAAGTGCAAACTGAAAACTGCTGGCTTTTATTGGACAGTAATTTGAATCTAAATTTGAAAAAGTTCGTCAATGTTTAGTAGAACAACCGTTGGCCAGGATATCTGCTGGCAGTGCTCAAAGCCTCAGAGGAATCATTGGATAGTAGAAAGCTCCCAGGTTGATCGCTTCCTGGTCCATTATGTTAACATAATATGCCCAGCCCCACCCACCAACCAAAAAGGAGCAAGAAAGTGGAAAAAAAAAGTGCAAAAAACACGGCTTTGGACTATATGCGATATAAACGTATATATTTTTCCGATCACTCAGTCCTAGCATGGAATATTTTTGGCTTCATTTTATTCCAGTTGTGGTCTGCTGTTTTTAAAAGTGTATTTGCACGACAAACGTTATTGTTGCAAGTTCCATAGCATAATGATTAAAGTATTAAATTCATGTTTAGACAGTGAATGTCGCTCAACATGTGTGCCTTTGCTTTTGGGCCTTTTTTTGGGGGGGGGGGTCAGTTGTAAATGACAACTTTTGTAACTGTGACTTTGTTTACTTTTTCGTACTGTAGGAGGAGACTTTTGTGTAAACTATGATATTGTCTTTATTTATTGTGCCATTTCTGATTCCACAGAGTCAAACCAACCAAAATAGGTAAAGTTTCTCTCACGATTTTCAAATAAAATGCATCTCAGAAAGAATTGTTAATTCCTTAATAATTACAAGAATTCTCAACGCAATAATGCAGAATACGCCGGGCACATTTTGCATGTCAATCTTTTATTGAAATGATAAACCATGACTGGATGTGACCTAGAAGTGTTTATAAAGGCAACGGTACTACGAAGTCCAGTCAAGCTCGATGTCAGTGGAAATAGGATTAATTACTGTTTCTGAGTGCTATTTCCAGACCACTAATGACAAGTGCATATCAAACAATTGAGAAGGCCCCATACAGAAAAGTGCATACTAAATCATTTGTTCACAAAAATAGCACAAAAACAATCCGTGCCATCAATACCTGGAACACAGACACGGTTAAATACGACAGGCTATATTCAGTGGCATCGTGCTGCACAAAAAAAATAAGAGATCCAGTAGAAATTTGGCAAGAACCAACGGAAGGCTCGTCACGGTTTAAAAGGCACAAATCTACAGAAAATAAGCACGATTAAAATCTAACATTCATCCAGACTGTGCAACGCCTAGTATACATTTACACTCAGTTATATATGTTATTGCCTGAATACGATCATTTGCCGTGTAACATTTAGGAGCTGACAACAGTTGTACAGATGTGCCAACGGTTATTACGGTGGTTCTACATTACTCCCACTCGCTGCATCCACTTTGAATGGACTGTGGTTTTGATAATGGCCACAGTGAGCTGGTGAATATGGAGACTAAAGTGCAAAACAACTCCACCCTGTCCGCGTGTTTTGTTTTGTTTTGTTTTTCTTCCACCACCTGTTTCCTGTATTCTCTTTTTTACATGCTGCTTATCTACAGTGGGAATATCTGTGCCTCAGTGCTGGGTGTGAAGAGCTATCAGCAGTGAAAACAGTAAAAATTGATATAAACTATAGTGCAAAAGTCTTGAGCCCCTCATTTCTTTATATTTTGCTAAAATGGGTGCAATGCAAAAACAAGTGTCTGTACAATTGTAACAAGCTTCAAAGCATTTTTGTGATTTTGTGCAGTAGTCCTCACGATTAGTTCTCCAGGCTTCTTGAAGGACACTCAAAGCTCTTCTCTGGATCTTTCTGCCTTTCGTTCAGTTCTCTGCCGAGATCATCCCACACTGCTTCAGTAATGTTGAGGTCCGAGCTCTGGGGAGGCCGATCCATGACTCAGTGCTGCACCGTGTTTTGGGGATCATTGCCATGCCGACAAATGAAATTGCTGCCAATCAAATGCTTTCCGTGTGGTATTGCATAGTGGATCACGATCTCCAACACCACAGTTTCCTCACATTTTTTAACAACACACTGCACACCATGGCAAGAGATGCCAGGTTTTCAGCTAATAGCTGTTCATAGGTCGGTGTGAACAAAGTATTGCTCTGAAAATGGTCCGGTACAAGCACTGGACTGAAAATGGGTGAAAACTCAGCCAATCTCCAAAGAAAAACTTTGAAAGACCTTCTGAAAACCTGGAGAACTATTGTTCAAGACCTTCTCTTGAAGGGGGGAGGGGAAGCAACATATAATGAAAGGATGGGGAGACTCGAGATTATTGCACAGTACTGTATGTTGTGAATAAATTATAACCACACAATGAATGATTTACTTTTCACAAAATAAAATCTGTTGTGATTGTTATGTCTGCTTTTTTACAAAACAACAAGGGTCACACAAACTTGGTGGGGAAAAATTCAGGAACTATGTGGGACTTTGTTCATCAAGTCTTCCTTTATAATTTCCTAGATTGGATGTTTTTAGGGATTCATTTTTTACCCAAAATTGCAAAAGTAGCAAAACCTATTTGGACCTTACAATGAATGTGACACAGCCTATGAAATGTATGCTAGCCTGACCAACACTATCAGATATTTTGCTTTCCATCACAGTAACAGCCTGTTTTTGCTGCAGTTATGAAATGTTCTGAAACTAAAATAATGAGAACTGTGTACTTTTAAATTACCAACAAAATGGAACAATAGCTATTAACATGTTTGGACAACAGGCTGAACCAAATTATTACCTGCTGTTTCTTTGTCACCTCAAGTAACCCAGCTAAGTAGATACTCGTTACTGTAGCATTCATGTAAACTGCTCTTTCTCTGTCGCTTCAAGCTGAAGGTGAAGCTCTGTACTTCATTAGGGGGAAAACAAAAGCGTGTAAGATAGGAAACAATGGCAAACAAAGCAGGGAATTAGTTTCATTTACAGGCTATTTACTAGCTATTGTTTCACTAATGTAACATCTCCCAGCTGATTACTTTGGTAAATAATCATCAGGAGGTATTAGGGAAGTGCTCAGCTCATTAGTGCTCAGCTTCTTCCTTATTCATTCCTCAATTGTTCTTTAGCAAATATTTCAGTCCCTTGGATGTCTCCTCACTCTGCTGTTTCTTGAGCATATTAAACGGTTATATTTTAATAAGCTAGCATTGTGTTCTTTCTTGCAAAATACTATCTAACAAACAAAGTCCTCCAAGCTGTCTTTATCACAGTGTCTGTAACAAACCGGTGACTACGCTTAAGCACTAATATACTTCAGCTTTGGGTTTCTGGTGAATTATTTATGAGATAGATTGGAATACGCCATTAGAGTTAAACTAGTAACCAATAATCCTACTAACAGGTGGACTAGAGACCAAAACAGTACACCAGACATTACCTGCTCCAGCTTTGGGCCGGCTATAATTTACACAGATCTGACAGTGTGGCTGGTGTGTTTATTCTCCCCTACATGCTAATGTACCAGCTGTCTGTTACAGACCACTCAGGCTCCGTCTGACCTCATCAGAAACTTCACAAAGACAATTCAATGGCAGCTGGACAAATACTGCCTACAGATTGCTTTGTATGTAACTGTAAGGCTTGACAGTCTGTCTGAACACAAATATCCCTTTTGTACCAGTGTGGTCCCAATGCAAGTCTCCAATCTAGAGCTAAAAAAGACTTTGATTGGTGCCAGAAGGCTGGTACTACCAAATTGCTGGGCCCAAAGATGAAACCACTGAATTGGTGGTTACAGGCTAGACTACAACAAGAAATTCACCACTGATTGGTAGATGCAGCCTAAAGACTGTGTTCGTGGAAAAGAGGTAACAGCTGTGCTGTTTCATGGTCAACAGAAATATAGAGCAGATCTTAAAGTTTAACGAATTATGAGGAGAGAATCAGAAATCTAATGAGTAAAACTGTGCCCTTGTACTAAATATGTTTTCCTTAGCTAAAATTCCATTCTTCTTTTCATGATAATGAGTGTAGAAATAACACCTTCTGTCCTCTCGTTCCTTCTTTTCAGTTCGTTTTGGCGTCTTGCACACAGGGAACAGTGCTTTCAGGATATGCAGGACTATGTTTCTGTATCAAACTCCAGTCTGAGTAGAGCTGATCATCACAATCAGCCTGAAGCTCAGAGCCAAGAAGCCGGTACCCAGCAGGTCACCGAGAGCTGTCAGGTAGGGGATGGAGAAGTTGTCTGGATCCAGGCCCCTTCGCCACAGCCAGCGCACCATCAGGCTGGCCACATAGAGCAAAATCCCCACCTGCATAGTGACAGCAGTCGCACGTGTTTCAAAGATGAAGACTCTTTGTTTCTTTTTAAAGTACACAGTTGTTTTGAAAATGAAAACTTTTAAGAGGATCTCTGACCTGAAGCAGAGCTGCAAGCAGGAAGCACATGATAAACATTGGCGTCATGGCAGTGTGACCTCCCTGCAGGAGGTGGATGGTGTACAGGAAGAGGAGGTGACCTGGGACCACTAGGGTGACCAGGACTCTGGCTGATTTGGAGTTCACATCTGAATAAACATGGAAAGAAAGTCATAAGGACTGTTCAATAGGTGCACATTAAAAGCCTATTCCCATGTCTCTCTGGCTGATAGTTAGTCGACTGACTTTTGAACAATACTAGGAACAGCTAAGATCCTGAGACAGAGCCAAGCAAACATGGCTGAAACTCTGACGTCATCTGGCTGGTCCAAACTGGTTACAGCATAATGGCAAAAACTGAACTGGGTGTCGAGGTTGTTTCCACGTACAGACACAGACCAACTCTTACAAACAGAGAAATGATAATCAGATTATTGCAAGGAAGGAATTAAATGCATCCGTCTTTGTTGTTTTGGTTTTTTAACAGTGACATTAGATCTACTCCTTACTAAAAGTTTGTTAACAGATATCTACCCAACTTGCCCATGTCAGAAGGTTGCAACTTTGCCTGTCAGCATTCTAGACCTTTTGATGCAACTTTTGGAATTCGATTAATTCAGTAGGATAAGAAAGAAGGCCGAGCACAAGAGGTTATGAGTCTGATGTACCACATAGTGCTCGGGTATATTATTTTCTTACAATCAGTACCTCAAGCCCTTAACACTGGCACAACTTCTACTGGAACTATATTTCAACCATGACTACACAAAACATATACTTTCCTTCCAGATAGTGGCAGGAAGCAGCTAAATTGGCAACACTCCAAGCTGTCAAAGATTGAATATCACTGAGAAGGACTCTAGACCTGCAGCAGGCAGCAATAAAATAAAATGCACAAAAGAATCCAGTACAACAACTCCAGAAAAATCCCTTTTAACGGGAAGAAAGGTCGAGACAAGCCAGGCACATCACTGGCTAGATTTTCTAAAGCTTGAAAGCAGAGTGCAGTGAGTGAGAGCAGGTCTAGTTCCCTCTCATACGTTCAACATTAAATATGCTGCCTATGCAAAGTGCATACACTTCACATGTAAATAGTGTATTTGTTCAGTATCTAACCTGAAGAGAAGAAGGTAGCACAGGGTCCAGGACACTTCTCACTCATGTTGACCGGAAGAGCTCCGGGAACACTCCAGTAGTGGAGGTAAGTAGACATCCTGCTGGCCTGGATGGCCACCAGATTTCCCCCTACACCTGTGTGGATATGAACAAGTACTGAGCATAGCTGATCATGTTTGACATTTTAATAAAAACAGCAATAACAGGACAAAAAGCACAACTGCATTCCAAGATTCCACTGAAAACACCAAAGAAAGGGTGGTGTTGCTGATGACAGGAAAGCACTGCTCATTCAAAATGACTTTGTAACCACTGCGTTGCGTTTTATTTATGTGTTAATATGGCTGTATTACTGTGGTATTTGCAAACATGCATATATCATAGAGTGCATTACAGTCATCACTTGTTAAGCCACTGTTCCCTTTTCATCTAAGAGTCACACGAGAGGCTGAGCAGGCACTGGAGAGTTAACGGAGTTATCTTGGAAAAATAACTCACCGTCCAACAACTAATTTTGCTAGGAATCTATTCAGCAGTTATTCCTACAGCAGGGTCTCTTGGGGGCTTTTTTCTCTGAATGTCTGGAAAAGGCATACTCATTGTTGTGCCATATTAGTCCCAATGCTGCTCACCCCTCGGGCTGATGTCATTAAAAACAAAACCTCCTGGATTTGCTGAGCTTTGGAGCACATGGCTCATTTGAACAAAAAAATGGAGGAGTGTTTCTGGTCAGCAAGGCTGCAGAGGAGAGCTCTGAATTGGAATGCAAATGCACTTCCTGTACTGGGATGGCAATACATGCAGGAGTGTTTGGTAGCACTGAGGTTGGCAGGGATGCTGCGGAAATGAGAGCCAGTGAATGCATAGTTGGCATTCTGATCAGGCTTGTGGTTTATGTAAAGACCATTGTTATTCCTCTCTACTTAGTATGCCGCTTTGTGGACAGCAGGCTGGCCACAAAGCAAAGATCTAGCCCACTTTGACAGGAAGGAGACTCCTCGAAATCAGCAGCACATTAATGTCTCATGATTGAGTAAGCCCTCAGATTTGAAGCCCTTTAAAAGCAAGGCTCAGCTTGCTTACCGCCTCGCTGTCAGGGTGTGGACACAGCAGGACTTATAAGTAATGGGATTAACTGCTGGGCTCCTGCAGGCTTCAACAATTTCCACATGACATCAGTTGGCTTGATGTTTTTTTTTATTGATAGCAATTAAGCTAACTATGAACTATTCTTCAAAGCTGAGGGCGGATGAAAATACCATAAACCTACATTCCTGCTCTCCATTCTCCTTCAGAAAACATGCCAGCTTTATTTTTTTTAAACACACATAGAAGATATGTCACTAATTGTTTCACCATAATCAAACAGATATCCCAAAGAATATCTGTATGTAATTAAATTCATAATTCCTACTTCACTTATTGGGGGCTCATAAAAGGGGAGGGTCCTATATGAGGAAGTGCCAGATGAGTCCCCTAAGTTCCAGTTCTTGAAGAGGAAGTACTACGGAAAGCATAAGGAATTGTAAATTATTGCCTGCAAAGAGTTGTTGAGAGCCAGCTATAAAGCTATAAAGTTACACTAAATATGCTCCTCTGACTGAAACTTTATCTTTTATTTTTTTAATATACTTTATCAACTTTAAAATATGTTTGAAATGTTGCTACATCAGAAGAGCTTTTTTGAGTATGTGATAGAAAAGTTGGCCTATTACTTTGTTCCAGACTGATATTTGTCATATACACTGATTGTCCGTGATTCCTTTGATTCATCCTCCGACAACAGAAGCAACTTGGCATGTGACTTTGGCTGAAATGTCTCAACAATCATTAGATGGATAATGTGTCCCTAATGAGATTTGAAACATGATAAACGAGCACGCTGATGTTGCCACTGAACTGCTGCAGACACGTTTATGAGTGTGGTTATTTTATTTAATGGAGCAGGATTTAGAATCAGGCCGAGTCAGTTACACTGTTTTACAAAATTAGGCAGCATGCAAAACACACAATAACATTACTGCTGTTGCATTTACCTCCCACTGTGGGGAAATAATTATTTGATCCCCTGCTGAATATAAAAGTTTGCTCACTTCCAAAGAAACAAACAGTTTTGCATTTTTATGGTGAAAGACAGAATATCAACCAAAAATCCATGAAAGACACATTACAAGTTATAAAAGAAGGCTTGGGAGAAAGTGCTGTGGTCGAAATCGAGCTCGAACAGCATCCCCACAGTAAAGCACGGAGGTGGAAACATTATGTTTTGGGCTGTTTTTCGCCTAAGTGTACAGGATGACTTTTCAGCACTTTTCAGCAGGAATCCAGGGCTCATGTATTGTAAAATATTAGATGAGAACCTCCTTCTCTCAGCCAGAACATTGGATGGGTCTTTCTGCACAACAAATGCCCCATGAAAACACCAAGGCAACACAAAGAGTGGCTAAAGCAGAAGCTCATTAAGGTTAATGAGAAATCAGTTGTATAGAAGGGAACTGAAGCTTCGGGTTGCCAGTTTATAAAGCACCCGGTCACAAAAACAGTGGGCTCAATGCCCTGTACTTGCCAGTAAGGGCTTTTCCAGCAAGTACTAAGTCATGTTTTGCTTGGGTATTAAATAATTATTTCACTCAATGAAATCCAAATCAATTAATAACTTTTATTTATTTTTGTTTCTGGATTTTTGTACGGTGTTCTGTGTCACTCCATTAAAATTAAAGCTTTCTCTCAAAATTTCAAAAATACCGGTGGATAATTTGCTTCTGCATTTAAAGTGTTAATAAATGCTGCATAATAAGGTTTAAAATGTGCATTTCAAACCTTATTATCCCTCACTTATTAACTGTTTGCATGAATGCTCTGCAGGAGAAATTAAGAAGAAACAGATAAATGTAATATTTCTTTCTGCACATATCTGCACTGGCTGGTTCTTCTTTTACTCACCATTGATGACTGGAGTAAATACTGCCATACCCTCAAAGTTTGGATTGCTCACAGTTTTATCCAGAATCAAACCACCAATACTGGGGAAGAAGAAAAGACACGATACAAATAATAGTTGCACCTATTGCACTCCTACACTGAAAAGGAAGTGACACAGTGATCTGTGACAGGTCGCCTCACCTGCTGATGGACATGGCCAAAATGACTGGTTGCCAGCCTGACTTTAGGACCTCCCTGATTTGTGGAGAGCGACTAGCAATAATGACCCACACAGGGACAAGGAACAGGAAGAAACCACACACCACAGAGGGCAGGTACCATATGTCTGCAGAGTAACATTGTAGAGAATAAATCTTTCAGAAATATTCCACAAACTCTTCATGTACTAAAAAAAAATGATTGCTTCTCTTTATCTTTGAGTCTTTTTTGAGAGGGAGCAGGGATTGGTGAAAGAGCAGACTGTCAGAATGTCTGGCATCTACTTCTGCTGTAAGCATAAAAATAAGAGATGGGATCTGCTGCCCTCTCCTGGCTGAAACACCCTAACACTTTGCTAATAACTGGCTGTAATAACTTAGTTAACCTGCTTTAAAGACTGCTTTATATCACAAAAAATGCTCTGATTGTAGCTGCGATCTTGTTTCTTTAAACGTACAGAATATTGAGACATTGAGACATACTGTGTACTGAAATGTTGCTTTTATAATGTTATATATGACCTCTGACCTCTGTAAAGGAAGAAGAGACTGCTGACCCCAGCGAGCAAAGACAGAGTGATGAGGTCTCCCAGGCTGGCAGCGATGGGCGTGGCCACGTTATCTGGGTTGATGCCCACCTTCCTGGAGCCGATGATCACTGCCACCATCACTAACCCTGAAACCGAACACACAGGATACCAGAGATGAATACCTCCATGTTGTGTTCTACATTGTTTCTTCCTCCAGAGCAACGAGGTCCTTTGTCTGACCTAGAGACAGTGCGGCAATGAAAGCAGTGGTGACACTGCTGGCACACAGGACAGCAGCCTGGGTAACATCCACCCTCCCTTTGGTCAGACCTCCAAGACCTACTGCTGCAACTGCTGCCAGGAAACCAACCACTGTGGCTTGAACCTGAGGAAGAAGGACAGAGCAAAGACAAGGAAACAAAGCAATGAAAGAGCAAGTTTGATTTTAGACATTTTATTCTTTTAACTAAAATGTCACCAAATGTGCCCTGTTAGAGTAACAAAAATGCTTAAAGATTCTGATTCTATTTCCATATTTTCCTTCTTCGAATCTACTACAATAGCTCTGCATGACTCCCTGGTAAAAAATAACCTTTCCTAACCTTATACAAGGCCTTTGAGCAGCCCCTCTTTTTTATCAGATGAGGAGATTTTCTAGCTCCTCTCCCTTTAAGCCAACTCTCATCTGATTGGTGCACGCAGATATTTTTGCATAATGTTTTTATAATACAGTTATATGTTTAGAGCTGAAATGTTCCTGTTAAGGATCCCCCCTCTGTCATACTATATCAAATACAACTTAGATTTTTTAAAAATCTGAGAATTACTGTGTATACCCTGACCTACCCTGATCATTTTTAACACATATAAAGAAGAAAATAAGGAACAGCATCCTATAACATTTTCTCCATAACAGTTAAAAGATAGATTAATTTGTATTCCATATTTTATTAGGCATGTTTATAAATCCTAGTACTAAACTCTGTGGTAGCAAATATATATGTGTCAGGACCACATTATGCCTGCTTTTTCCATCTGCATTAACTCATATTGTACAGTATGTGGACTCCCTGTTCCTTTCACAGGCACTTGTGAAAAGCTGAGTGTAAGGTGAGGAAGAGGGAAATACCATGCCGACCTCACAGAACAGTGGAGGCATCACTGACATGACATTAATTGAGAAATACAGTGAACAGTGTGAATTGGAGGAGCTGTGGTGGAGGGAAGTGGGTTGCAAAGCAGCTTGCAGAAACAGGAGTGCCTGTCTAGAGGCTGAAGCAGCTGAAATTGTGCACCCTATGTGAAATTTGCCACCAGGTTGCATACAGGGGCATCAGCTGAAGCACTGACTTTACATCTCACAGTATCCTTCCATGAAATATATGAAATGCTAAAAACTTTGAAGAGAGTTGGTTAAATATCTTCACTGCCGCTCGCACTGTGTACACTGCAGAGTGTATTTTCATTAGCAGACACTGAATTAAACCAGTTTTGGGATTTTGTGCTTCAATATCTGATCTGATCTCCCATTTTTTTAATCATCCTCGACTGTTATCGTGTGTGGTTAATTGGCTGAGCTACATTAGTGTCTTGAAAGGGAGGACGATCTAATCACCCCAGCAAAGCTTTTTGAGTTAAAGCGGATTGTCACGAAGCCAGCAGCGAACCGGCAGAGTGATGGAGTGTGTTATTAATAGGATGAAGAGTGCGTTGTGCTGCAGTGTCACCTGAATGAGAGCCAGATTACAGAACACCATCCTCCACTGCTGCTGGGCCTCATCCATCTGCCCTGTGTTGGCCTGTGGGCACAAACAGGTTTACGTAATCATATTGCTCCATCGCACAGTCTCGAGTGTGAATGTGTAAAATCAATTCTCACTGGCAGACAAGATTATTTATTAGTACAGTCTAAATCCTGGAAAGATTTGATAAAGAAAATCACATGTATTGATTGTCAGTTCTTGTTCAATGATGCTGTATCAATGTCAGTTTATCATGTAATGTTTTAAATGTATATTTGTGTTAAAAGACTAGGTGTGTGAGTGTATTTCCACCCACTGCTGTTGACAGTCTGGATGCCAGTGTCATTTCCAGATTCCCCTTCAGACCCACGAGGGCTGGCACCAAGATAAACACCTCAGAGATCTCCTTGAACACCTCCCAGTGCTAAAAAAACAGAACAAAGAAACTGCACAGTAAAGCTACTGTTTGCTAAAACACAGTTGGCCCCTTATTTTTTAAAAGGCATCTTACACTCGTCACTATCTCTTTCCTTTCAGCACTTATTAACTGTTTATAGGTGAAAAACACAACAAGTGATCTCCTGGAGCTTTGTTGAAAGGACATGCCGGTTATATCTGATCAAACCACTCATACACACTCCAGATTTGTGGTCTAATAAATACTAGGACTGCAGTCTCAGAGAGAGCTGGGTGAGTGGTCACTGTGTTCTTATCTAATCACATTCTTTGTGGTCAGATAAGCACGAGTGCTTTCATATGAAGAAAGCAGCAACATTAATAATTTCCCGGGGTTGATGGATTATTTTTGGCAGTGGGAGAGCTGACTACCTCAGAGTAATACCCCTGCATTTTCATAAATGTGGACACGCTCAAACAAAGTTTAACTTCTGGTTTAATTAATGTTTACAACATTAGTCCAAAGGATTTTCTCCAAGTTAATTGACACAACATTTAACAAAGGTTTGGTATGGTGTTTAGCTAAAACAGACTCTGCAGCATTTTGCATCATACAGCTACACTATTAACATGCTGGTAAAACAGTCGAACTTGTCTGTGTTAGTATATTACTCCAGATTTTGGATTTATGGGTTTAGGCTGTGTATGAATATTTAGGAATGGGTATATGATTTATCTAATAGTAAATTTAGAACAGCATGTATCCAACTGCAGCAGCACCAGACGTCACGGTCTGTTCAGTTTTTCAGTAGCAGCAGCAACTCAGAGACTAAACTGGATGTGAAGACTCCTCATTTATTTAAACAGAACAATGGTTCAGTCTACTTAAAAGTTTACTTCATTTTAAAAGTGTAAAAGTATGTAATATGCTTCAAATGTTAGTTTTTTGTATCTTTCATATCTTTCATTTAGTCTTAAAAAAAAAAGCTAGCAAGTAAAGTGTTGCCTGTAAGACGGCCATCGCTGTTACAAGTGACCAAGTGACATCATTCATTCGTTTTGGACTTTGGATTTGAATATTGTGGCCTCAACTTTAACATATTGGCTGCCACTTTATTTCTCTTTTGTGGAGCAAGAAATAACCATAGTTGTGTGAGAGGGGGGAGCACAAATTAGCAGCTAAGGTTAGCTAGTAGCTATATATATAAATATATATATATAATACATTAGAGTGTTACCTAGCCTGAAATGTCCACTAGCAATCAATAATCAGCTTGCTTTGTGGACACAGCTTTAGGTGTACAGATATCTCTGCTAATAAATAAAACTGAATCCTTAATGGAAGACGGCTGACATTTATATTTCAGCCTACCACTAACATTTGTTCCTATTATTTCTGTACATCTTGGTTTGATTGCAAAGCATATATGGGGAATGACTTAATCACCTCTTTCATCCTCACTACTGACCATTCAAGGTTACATTAAACACTGTCACTATAAAACCTGTTTTACACTCATACCTAATTAGAAATTAGTGTATACAGTTTAATACAGTGAAAATAATTAGTTTCCATACTTGCACAACATCCATGACTATTCCTGCTGCCACCATTCCCAGACCAGACACCAGGTAAGGCAGCAGGATTTGGGCTGCAATGATCCATGAGTTCTCTGGCAGGAAGCTGCGGGCTGTGCGGGTTAGTTTGCACTTGAAGCCCCTTAGCTTCTTCCCCTGGAAACGAAACTCCAGAGCCAGATGGGTCACCACCATGGCTGATCCCTGTTAACCCATCCCTGCCTCGAGCTGAAGTGTTTCTAGCTAGGAATGTCCACAAACTCAGCTTTCGAGCTGAATCAGTGAAGGCTAGTTTGAAAAGAATCTAATGATCCACTTAGAGTAAGAAGTTACAACCAGGACAGAGAAGATTTCCTTTTTCCAGATTGTTAAGTTCTTGTCACAAAAATCCAGGCTTGCCGTTAAGTCACAGGTGATGAAAAACAATGCTTAAAGAAGAAGTAAACAGTGCTTTGCCCTTCACCTGTCACTCCAGGACTGGCAGGGCAGCAACACAAAGTGCTTTTGCAAATGGTGGACTAGCCAGAGGAATGGAACCTTTCATCTACTTGAATGGACCACTCACACAGGCACACACACACACACACACACACACACACACACACACAGGACCACTTGACAGCAGGTCTGCCAGGCCTCTTCTGACACTGTGCTACTGACAGACCATCACACACACGCACACACAGACACACACACACTCTCCAGCCACACACATGCCCCCTGTCTTTCTCTCCTCACGCCTCACTCTTCAGCAGCCGGGCGGCTGAGGCGGAGCGCTGGAATCCCGGCCTCTCGCGGGGCCTGAAGAAGGTCCAGGTCCTGTGAGACAAGGACATCCAGAAGGCCAGCAGCTTCTTCTCAGCCCTACTGTGCTGCCACTCCTTCTCCCTCTCTATCTCCTCGCTGCCGTGCTGTTGCTCTGTGTGAGCCTCACTGCTTTGGAGCACCTTCTTCATTTTAATCTGTGGGACGCCGCGGTGTCGGTCTAGGCTGCGCTGATGGACGATCTGACGTCTGAGGCTTGTCTGAGGAGGCAGGGTGATTGTTGTTGTTCCTCTGGTAGGGCTTCCCTTGTCTTCCAGATGGATCGATGAGTCGTGACGTTTTCTGTGATGGTGGCAGTCACAGAAAAAGTGCACACGTGTGTGTGTGTGTGTGTGTGTGTGTGTGTGTGCAGGCGTGATGATCAGAAAGATGTCTGAGTAGAAGCAGAAGTGACCAGGCTGTATCAGGACTCTTCTCTCCTCCTGGTCTGTTTTCAGATCAGTTCAGAGGAGACTGCAGATGTGCTCTCCCCCTCTTTGATAGCTCCTCCTTCTCCTCACACTCTGAGTGGGTGACGCACTCAGAGCAGCAGGTGCTGTACCTGTCACAGACACGTGGTGCTGCTGCTGCCTGCAGAGGATGCAGTGTATCCTCTTTGACTGGAGGAAGCACACACGCTGCCACTAACTGATATTTACAGTCTGTCAGAGATCATTACGTCACACCTTCTTATGTCATTTGCTCTTCTGTGTTACACAAAGTAATCATTAGCGACGTATGGCACAGCGATAATAATCTGCTGTTTCTTCATGTGGATAAACTGCTGCTTTAGGTGGAACAGAAAGATGGAAATAGGACAAGTTCTGCGACTTTGTGTTTAAAAAGAGCATTTTTTCCTCCCCTCTGTTCAAACTACAGTAAACATATTAAAATAATGTAAAACAGGAGAGCAGATGAAGCAGACTGCTTAGTAAACGACATCGTCTCAGACACACGTACATGAGGACAGTGACTCAGCTGAAAAGTGTCCTTGAGACATGACTTGGTGCTCCACTCTCTACAGCTCCCCCTTCTGACTTCTTCCTGTAATTTGAACAGTGAAGCAACAGCTGCTAAACACTGAGCTGTAACTAAAATAATCTTCTTGAGCATTGCTTTTTGGCATCTCAGATCACCTCACATCTCTCTGTTCACTAACGCACCAGCAATACACCAAAAGGCTTTTCTAGATCCCGGAGCTCATATTACATTTCAAATAAATCTCAAAAGGGCCTGTTGCCAAACACAGAGGCAGCTTCAGTCCACATTTCAATGTCAGCAATGATTCACTGCACCTCTTCCTCTCAAAGTTTGGTAGTAAATTTTATGTAATAAAAAGGAAACAGGTCCTGCTTTCAGTAGGAAAACAGTATCTGTCCCATAAAAGTTAGAAATACTGAGGACTCTGGCTGGATGCTGGATTCACTTTTAAAACCAACGTGGAACATCTATCAAAAAGTTAAAGACATGTATCTCACTCGTCATACAATCCACTGGATTATGGTAATACTGCGTATATGCATGCCTTTACATCCACCCAGAAGCATGCTGATTATGTGTATCACCGTGCATTGAGTGCTTTAGTGTGCTTTACCACAGGTGTTTCTTTCCAATCATTGTATCTTGTATGAATAAGGGAGATGGTTCTCTTTAGTGAAGACAAGAGAGAGCATTGTATGACATTCATTCACAAGCCTGTAATTGTTATCTCTGCTCTCTGATTACATATAAAGATATCACTCACAGTGTGTAGCCACAGCACATTGTAACATTAGCAGCAGGGCTTAGTCATAGCATAATGTCCCTGATAACACTAGTATAAATTGCTAGGTGATATAAAAATCATACTGCAATGTCGTTGCTATAGCAACACAATACTTTACATTTGGACCTTTTTGATAAAAGGTTAGGAAAAAATAAGTAAAGAAAATAAAAAGCATGAATTCTGACTTGTAATAAATATAACATTTCTGTAACAAAATTAGAAGATTTATTTAAGGTAGAATTCATTATAGGTTTTTATTTATTATTGAAAGCTTCGGGTTTCTACAGTACAAAGGAGTATCAGGACCACATTAAGAAAAAAAATCGATCATTTTGAGAAAAAGGACAAAATGTTGAGAAAAAAGTTGAAATGTAGAGATTATAGTTGTTGTTTGAAAACAAACTGCCACAGTTGCTATACCTCGGAGTCAGTGAAATCATACTTCAGAATCAGTTTTAGTAATGAGGAAGGAAATGATTTCCCTTTCAGCACATAAACATATTGTGGTGATCAGTATAAGTACTGTGAAATGATTTAGCAGAAAGGAAAACACACAAACTCAGAAGAGTGGATTCGTACAAAATTAAATGACTGGCAATGCACAGATGCATTGATGGTTACACCCTGTGCAGTAAAGAGGATGCATGTTGTGTCACAAACTCATCTAAACAAGGTATTTTGTAGAGGGTACAGCAAGCGTGGCAGTTTGTCTTGAAACAACAATGGTAATCTCCACATGCTGACTTTTCTCAAAATAGATTTTCCACTTTAATCTGGAAATTTAGACTTTATTCTCAAACTGATCAACAATATTTTTTTTCTCAATGTGGCCCTAATACTCTGTTGTACTGCAGATTTACAATATAACAGGAAAATCTGAAAGTTGTTTAAGAGGTTTAACCCTGCCTAATGGTTTTTTTATCCATATACACAACTGCAAAGTTTGCCAGTGTTTCTCCTTCCACTTTTTATTTACAGTCCCATAGTCACTTGTTGGCGTGTTCATGGGTAATTGCACCTTGCTTTCAAACCTTATTTACTTCCCATAGGTCAAGGTCACTTCATAGTTGGTCATGGTGACCTCCAAATCTATCATCAGCTCACAGCTCAGTTACTTCACCTGAGATAAGCTTGGACACGTCACAGTGTAGTTCAGATTGCTTACCAAGTTTTTGTCAGAATTTTTTAAAACTTAATTTTAAAGATGGGTGTGATGATACTTAATAACCTTGTTGTGATCATTTCATTCAAAGATTTGGGAAAACCCACAAGAGCAATAAGCCCAACTGTTTTATTCTAACTTCAGTCATACAAACCTAAGAAACTTGCTAAAACTCACCAATCATTTTGGTGCAGATCACACCTGCTAGTTCAGACCTGCAGTGAAGTGAGGAACATGACCAATACTTTCTACTGACTTTTTGGGTGAGGAGAATGAATTCAATGCTTTATCAGACTCTACTAGACCTGCAGCTACCCTGTACAGAACAACACTGGCATAGTTATTTGATTCAGCAGCTGGTGTGTTACTGACCTGCACACAGTCTAGCAGCATACCAGCCGTCACCATGCCCAGCCCTGCCAGCAGGTACGAAGGCAGCACCTGAAGGCAGATCACCCTTGATGACTCTCTGCAGGAAATGTGAAGCTTTGGCTCCTCCATCTTTTCAGGACAGGACAGCTATACAGCTTCTAAGATTGATGTTTGTTCTGCAAAGCTGCCAATGATCAGTGCTCACACAATCCAAACTGCTGCCAACCAGAAGAGCCCAAAGCTTTTTGAACTTCAATCGGTCAACCTGTCCTCCAGCATGCTCACATTCCTCTGTGATAAATGTAGGTATCTGTGCTAACGTGTGTTCAGTTTATTTTTGATGTCTCTGGCAAGCTTAACACTGCTCCTGTAGTCTAGTAACTAACTTTATCATCCCACTGATTGGAAATGCTCCTAAATATACAAGAAAAAAACACATGAAACTGAAGATAAGTCTACTCTGATGTCATCTGAAGGTCTAGCAGGCTCTTGTCCATCAATCTCTGCATTCCTCCTCCTCTTTTCATCTCTGGTCCTCTCACTTTCTTTCTTTAACATTCACACTTTCTACATCAACTCACTTGTCTTCCTTCTTGTCACTTGTCACCTTTAGGAACTTTGTACTAGCAGAAAAACACATGATTTGTTCCTGTTTCATTGGTTTAATCTATGAAAAAATGCCATTGATAACATATTTTGACAGTTATAAAATAGTATTTTTGAAACAACAAATTGTTTACCAAAGAGCTACTAACCAAAACTTATAAGAGTCAACATGCTTTGCAGTATGTATGCAAGCAATTTTGCACAAACTGGACAAGTGGAAGACTAAAAGAACATGTGACAGGCCGAACAAACTATCTACAGCAGAAGAACAGTAGGAAGTCATAAGAAACTGGAAAAAAAATTCAGCAAAGACCTGAGACAGTACATGCGTGATGCATCTCACCTTTCACCTGATCCAGCTAATTTTTGCTCAGTCCTCATCAGAAATGATCTGTAGGGTCTCAAGTAGTCATACGTAAGGATGGAAAATTGGGAGAAAAGACTGATCGATGCCTAATTACACAAGAACTCGACTGAAAATTGGTGCCAACCAGTCTGATGGAGTGATTAGTCCAAATATGAAAGTTCTGGTTGGAGTTATTGTCAAAATTGAGAAAATTGTAAATGCGAGTACCATGATATCTGGAAACTGTCGGATTGACAGGGATTTTATTTTTCAGCATAACAAGGATCCCAAACAAATGGTCAAAGAAAAAGCATACGTGGATAGAAAAAACACAGAGTGGACCACTAAAAGTCATGCATTGGCCTCCCCAGAGCCAAGAACTATTGTGGGATCATCTTGACAAAGAAAGGAACAAAAGGCAGTCAACATCCAAAGAAGAGCTTTGAATGTTCTTCCAGAAGCCTGGAGAGCTATTCCTGAAGACTACTTCAAGAAAGCACAAAAAGAGTAGTTCAGTCTGTATTGGACAATAAAATTAAGGACTGTCGTTTGCCTAGCTAAATGTAATAAAAAAAGAGGGGTGGTAAAAGCTATTTTCACAGTACTGTAATACAACTTTTAACTACTAGCTCTAATGCCATCATCATCTCTCCTTTTAAGTCTGCCAATGGCACTGCCCATCTTCATACATAAAAATATGTAATATGTTGGAGTTCAATGTATCAGTGGCTAGCTGGTGCTGCTTAATTCATTACCATGCTATGTCTGATATAGAGCTATTTCCCCACATAACAAAAAACAAACAACCTTAATAAATAAGTATCGTCTGCAGCCCATGTGACCCCTACCAGGTTTGCAGGGGGGCTGCAGCCTATCTCAGCTATCACAGGGTGAGAGGTGGGGTACACCCTGGACAGGTGGCCTGTCTGTTGCAGAAAAATAGGCCTTTTTCGAGGAAAACAAAATGGATTACCAATTTAAAACTGTTCTGCAGCAATGAAGGTTGATCAAGTCTTGAAAGCTGGTGCTACTAATTCCTACAGGTGCTCCAACTTTTCTGGATTACTTACTCCTCTGTCTGCATAAAAGCAATGTTAGAACACACTGTGGTATCATACCCTTGTGAGCATCAGTTGAACACTATTGTACTGCAGAAAGTAGTGTGTTGATACAAAAATGGCAAGAAAAAGGCAATTAACAGTGGAAGAGAGACAGACCATCATAACACATAAAAATGTAGGTCCTTTCTACAGAGAAATTGCAAAGAACTTCAAGGTGTCAGCGAGTACAGTTCCTTCACCATCAAACGGCACTCAGAAACTGGGAAACTCTGACAGGAAGAGGTCTGGCAGACCCAAAGCCACAACTGAATCAGAGGACAAGTTTCTGAGAGTTAACAGCTCGCGTGATAGGCGGCTCACAGGACAAGAGCTTCAAGCACAGCTTCATAGTGGTCGTAGTAGCAAGTCTCAGTTTCAACTGTGAAGAGAAGACTTCGAGCTGCAGGTTTGACAGGACGAGTTGCAGCAAGAAGGCCATTGTTAAGATGTCAGAATAAGACTTGGCTTGCCTGGGCCATGAAACAACAGCATTGGACTACTGAAGACTGGAAGAAGGTGTTATGGACTGATGAATCAAAATCTTCGGTTCATCACACAGGATCTTTGTAAGCCGTCGAGTAGGTGAAAGGATGATTCCACAGTGTGTGGCATCAGTGTGATGGTCTGGGACTTTTTGCTGGATCCAGGGTCGGTGACTTGTACAGAGTGAGAGGCAGCCTGAACCAAAGCGGCTACCACAGCATTCTGCAGCGCCATGCAGTACGCTCTATGTGCCTAGTTGGTCAGGAGTTCATCCTACAGCAAGATAATGACCCAAAACACGAGTCCAAGCTATGACAGAACTACCTCAGGAAAAAAGAACAAGATGCTAAGCTTGAAAACATGGAGTGGCCAGCACAGGCTCCAGACTTAAACCACATCAAGCTGGTTTGGGATGAACTGGACAGAAGAGTGAAAGCAAAACAACCTACAAGTGCCACATTTGTGGGAACTTCTGCAACAGATATGGGAAGAACTTTCTGAAGAATATTTGACTTCAATTATAGAAAGAATGCCACAATTACTTATTTGTACTATGCTTTCATTTCAGAGTGAAATTAGATATTGAACTGCATAATTTTCAACAAACTGGAAAAATTGGGGTGTTCTAAAACTTCTGACTGGTAGTGTAGGTAAAAAAAGGCATCATTGAAACCCTTCCTCAGACAATACACAAAATAAACTTGAAATATTCAACTTTTTTTTGCATCTCCATGACTGGTTATTTCAAGCCTAGTATCACCATACACCAATCCAGTGGAAACAATTAGAAATTCCCCGTTTCATAGTGTTTTGCTGCTGCAATATGTTTCACCATTTTTAAGCTTGTAAATAATTACTGTTTCAGGTCGGCAACTATAAAGAAACAAGACAGGCATCTTCAGAGAACAGAGACACCCTCCTTCCCTGTCTGCTATAAATATACACTCTACAGATCCCGGATCCCAGATCTGGCTGTCAGTGGAGTCCCTTAGGCTGTTTATGGAATTATCTTTGCTAATTATTAACTGTTGGTGGCTTGCTATATCTTTATTAATACAAACCTCTCTAGAGTCTAGATAGAGAGATATAAAGAGGGTTTTTTATTTTCATTTTGGCTAAAGATGTCAAGTCAGCCTTCCCGTGGAATCTTTCTGGCATTTGCTGGCAGAGGTGGTCTCCTCTTCTCTGTCATGTGGTTGCAGCTGGGTTCATAGCAAGTCCCGCATAGTGAACTAGGTCACATGCAAGAGACCTGCTCAACAACAAACACTGCTGTAAAGGTTTGATCCTGCTTGAACCAGTATAGCACAGAGCAATTTTAGATTTTAAGCATTTGAAAGATCATTTTGTCAAATATGTTTTGTGTAGAATTGGTGAATTCTTGTAGACTGTATGAGCAGTTTGTGAATGAAATGTTGGGGTTATGCATTGGTTGCTTTGTTTCTCAAGGTGTTTTAGTTGTCACAAAAATGGATGGGGCTTCTTGTGAGAAGTCTTGGAACCAGCTTCAGTTCATGGGTGGCTCCAACAATGTATCCTCAACTAGAACCATCCGGCTACGGGACATTTATGATCCCAAACCTCAACCTCCCAAAGCCCCCGTCCGGATCCGCCCTCCAAGTCCAAGACCTCCACCCGTGAAGGAGCCCAGTTCAAGGCAAAGTCTTTCCAGTGATCCCTCAACCAAGACCATCATAAGGAGACGGGCTCAGTCTCTTCCATCGTCTGCAGAGCGCAAGAAGGAACTTAGGAGTGTACAAGTACGCTTTGTGGACTCACTGGGTCTTCAGCTAGAGGAAGTTAAGGTTTTCAAAGTTCAAGAGTGTCCCATTATACCCCAACATGTTATATTCAGGCTGCTGATGAGCTCTGAATTGGCTTTTGGGAAGTCCCTGGAGCTGTCACTGCCTTACTTCAAACCCTGTTTTCCTGAAAATATGGGTGCTCAGCCGGACTTCCTGACACGGCTGCACACACAGCGCGTGTGTCTTGAGCAGATCCAATGTTCAGAGCAGGGGATAACAGGCACCATACAAGTATTTAATGTAGCCTATGAGAAAGAAGTCACAGTACACTACTCTTTCACCAACTGGAGAACACACACAAATACAGCAGCATCCTGGCTATCGAGTGTATACCGTGAGGGGTGTGACTCTCCAGTACTGGACGTCTTCAGGTTTCGTCTTCCTGTCCCACCGTTCGCTTTGCAGCCAGGGGCTAGCTTGGAATTTGCAATCTGCTACCACGTAAAAGGATCTGATTACTGGGACAACAACAACGGCAATAATTACAAACTTTCATGCCACAGCTACAAGGTGACCGTGCCAAGGGAGTGTGAAGATAGCATGCTACATTTCACCTGAGCAACCACATGGACGCCTGCAAACAGATGCAGAGAGGATGACACTCTAAATCCTTTGCAGCCAAACTTTACCTATTATATTGCATTGTGTGGTGGACTGAAACTAAGTATGCACAATTTCTAGGAATTTTCACTCAACCAGCTACTTTTAAATACTGCTAACATGCAAATTCTTCAGTTTATACCATCTACAAAAGAGCTAACATTAAAACCACCTGCCTCCAGTTATATAATTGTGCTGGGCAGTATCCAGGCAGAACACTGCATCTTAATAAGACAATATTGTTTTTCACTTTATCTGTAATTAGTTTTAATGCTTTGTATGTTCAGTTACCATTCAGAATGTCCATATTTTTTCACAATATTTCAGCTCCATGTATCATTTTGGATGTTAAACTTTTGCTTTCACAGTAAGTCAAACAGCATGTCCTCCACCTCTGATGCACAAGTAACATTTTCTTGTGTGAACCAGTCATTTAGTAATTTTGTGCCAAATGTACTAGAAAGTGGTGTCTCAATGGGCTGCCGTGAAATCTGAAAGAAGGTGCCGTGGGATTTTTAGAGCTGCTGACTAGCTGCTGCTAGTCCTTGATAAAGTTTTGAGCTATTGGGCTATTAAAAGGTACTCAATGTGAATTCCTGTTTTTAAAAATAGTTTAAAATGTTCTACATTTACTTAAATCAGATTGACAGAATACAAGGAAACAGCAGCTATGACACCAACTGAAGCTGAACTAGTGCCATGCTCAACTTTAGTGTAGTTTGTAGCTGAAATGAAAGATGGCACAGTATGCTATATTTAAACAGGTAAAGACTTTAAAACAGATTATTTTCCATGCTGGTCTGGGAAAAGATCTCTTGAGGAAACTCGGTAGGTTTTGAGAGAGATATCAAAACTTTGAGACGACACACCTGCTGGTAAAATGCTCCCCAACGTCTACAGCTCTTCAGAGGTTTACAAATGAAACCTTAAAAACAGACAGTGGAATAAGATGAACATGAATATAATGATGCCATTCAATCTATCTGATCAGCTGTCTTGTGTGTGTTTTGGTGAATTTGGTTTTGTAATCTGAATAAAAAAGTGTCAATTGGCATAAATCCACATTGTTTGTGAGCTTATATTATAAAGTATTAAAAAAATAAAGTGTACACACTGGGCCGAGACAACCCTGATGACATCACCTTGTAACAAATCAACACAACCTGGTGAGTAAAATCTGTGCCGCTGCATTTGAAGTCAGGAAAAGATCTGCATGCTCCTACTGGGCTTTTATTTAGACAAAACCACTGCCACCTCTGCACAAACTCACAAAATATTTTGCTCACTCTGCACTTTAACAAGTCTGGTGACCCATTTTCGTGACTGACAGTCTGAGTCGTCGCATCTTAATGCAGAAACTGCACAAGGTGATAAAAACCTATTCTCTGTGCTGATTTCACACAGACGGAGTGGATGTCGTGAGCTACTGGCTACACATAAGCAGCTTGTGCACTTTCTGCTTGACCCCATTCCTCTGGAGATCATTTTGTTGTAGGGAGGGCCTTAGATCCCAAACAGTGCTGACCTTTGACCAAGAAGTTTCCATAAATATGAGAGCACAGATTCCAGAGCACTTTCTGGCAGGCGGTGGTGTTTAGCTCACAGGAGGATATTTTTCCACCTGCATTAGTCGCCACAGCTGTGTGGCATGCTTTACACATGACAGCAGCTATGAGATGTGACCACCCAAGACCTCACAGAGCATATCAGGCAGGCATTTAAATACACCTGAGTATTTCCTTCTCCTGTTTCTTCACATTAATCTGATTAATGGATTTACTTTCTAGATCGTGCACTGTGGTTAATATGATTCTGCTGAAACAAGTGGAAAACATAATCCATACAGTACTTATTTATGTATATCTTAAATGAGACCTAATATGAATTTCTTTATTTTCCGTCACATACATACTGTATAATGTTACAGCGGTTCATATTTAAAAAGGATTCAAAACAGAGCAAGGTAACGTTTAAATTTTCAGTATACAAAAGCAGGCTGCAGATTTTTGGAACAATCATCATGTCTCATTATCTTCTATGTGATTTGTAAAATGTCTGAAAGCGCAAAAAATGCCAACCACTCCTCATTTACTCACACCAGGAAATGCTGGTGTGAGTAATGGAGTGAATATTTTTGTGGGGCACTAGATGGCGCAATTGCTCCAACTGTATGTTGATTTGAAATCCAGTTACTAAGTTTCACATTTTTGTTTAGGGTATGTGATGGAAAATTTCAGACAAAAGCCGCCATGAAAAAAAAAAAACCCCTCTGTTACAGAAGTGAAATGTTCCATTTCAAATGTTTAAAAGTAGCAACAAAAACAACATCAAACAATCAAAGCAGTTATAGCTTTAGTTACATTTTTATATGTTGCCACTGGATCATTGCTATATAAATACATACACGTAATACTCCAGGTGAAGCAAATTTAAGCTAGCTTACACGTTTTTTGGGGAGGGGGACTTAAGATGTAACAATATCTCATATATGATGGGGTTGTTATGCACCTCTGCAACTTCTACTATTCTTGCAATACAAATTATAAACTCTGGTGCCTCCACTTTATAATGCTGTGAAGAAATATAAAATGATGATTTCATTTATTAAGGGATGAAAGCCATCCAAGCCTACCTGGCTCTATGTGAAAAACTAATTGTCCGCACTTATTAAATCATGAATCAACTTGGATCGACCACATTTTTGAAAACCTCAGTTCAGTATCACCGAGTACTGCTAATCAAGAAATCACTTAAATAGAAGCTGTCTGACAAAGAGAAGTAGGCCGAAAGATCTCAGTCAATCACAGTGTTGGGTAAGTTACTTTAAAATAGTAACTTAGTTACATTACTAGTTACTTCTATCAAAAGTAACTCAGTTACTTCAAGTTACTCGTTACTTTCAAAGTAACTAGTTACTAGGGAAAGTAACTTTGCTTTTACTCAGAATTCTCTTGGTAATGTGTTGCTTCCGTAACTGGATACCCAGCAAGATTGCCAGTCTTCTAGCTTGCTTACTTGCCACAAGTGCACTGTGCCACCTACCAATAGAAAGGAAAAGATAATGTGCACATTTCCACGAGAGAAATCCCACGCCTGGACCGTCGTTGACCACCGCCATGATTCTAGCCTACGTCACAGCATCATGTGCGCTTTTTACATCCAACACAAAAACTGCAGTCGTGGTGCTTTCGATTGTACTCAGAACTCGGAAATTCTGCCTTCTGAATAGGAAGATGTAGGTAACACCAGACTGCAGATGACCTGCATACAGGGCTGGTTTGGGACAAAAAATCGGCCCGGGCGTTTTGACTGACCGGCCCGCCATTATAGGAAAAATCATAAAGCCTTTGAATGAAAACAAACACTGTTGTGACAGTGATGTTCACTGTTTTGATGGTATATATGCATCAATCTATCAGTCGTTTGTTGTAAGATTCAGATAATTATTTTTTAAAAGCGAGACATTTTAAATGAGAATAAGAAAGAAAAGTATTTCTTTGTGCCCCCCTCTCCCTGTTAATGCCCTACCTGGCCCCCTGGCAACACTTTGCTAGACCCGCCCCTGCACAGTTACCAGCTGTCAGCTACGTAAAAAAAGGATCCTGGTGTTATTTGTCTCTCAGAAACAGTTCATAACTTCCCTTCAACTCATTCATGTCACCTAAAAGGTAAACCTGTTTCTCCATCACCTGTTCAGCTCTGATGATTCAGTAAGGACATCTCCTGGTTTCATGTTTCCCTCTCACCAGATAACCAAACCGATATCATGACCAGCAGCTTTTACAGCTGTGGCTCCAGCAAACATCAGCTGATACTAGAAATTAATATTAAATACATTCTAACAACAGCTGATCAAGCTTAAACGTGCTGCTGTTGTTTAACACAACCTCCGCTGGTTTCTTCTTTCTGGCGCAAAGTGGACGATAAACAAACGAGAGAGAAAAGCCGATCAGCTGATCATTGATCAGTTTCATGATTGAAGTAGAAACGGGAGAGGGAGGGGAGAGAATCAGAGAAGAAGAGGCAGCTGTGCAGCAAAGACACAGAATAAATCCAGCTTTGTGTCTTTTTCATTGTAGCTGAAGTCCGGGACAAACTGTGTTCCTTTTCAGCTCAACACGAAACGCGAAATATTTTCTCTGAATACCAGACGATTCTGTTTTTTACGGGATGGTTAGCAACTCTAATAATTAACCTTATGAACAAAATAAAGTTCAACATCACTAACATCATAACACCCACCCAGCTGTATAGAAACTCCGTCATGCTAGCTAGTACCCAGTACGAAAAAGTCAGCATAACGAAAATAAACTCCACCTAAACTTGGTTTATATCTGACTCCGATAGACTACAGGTCATAACTTCTTACCTGAAGTTCAGTTCACCTGACACTCGGACCGGCGGCCGCCTCGGGTCTCTCCTCTTGCCTCCCCTTTCCCTCATCCACCTGCTGGCCCCCACCGCTTGCTAATGTTACTGAATCTGTGGAAGCTCCGCGACAGCCACCACACGAAGTAACGAATAACGAGCCCATCTAAATCCCAGTAACGAGTAACGCGTTCCTGATTTTGGCATAATAACTAGTTACCGTGCTCGTTACCACAATAATAACATAGTTACTGTAACGTGTTACTTAATAACGCGTTAGTCCCAACACTGGTCAATCATGCCACAATAGAAAGAAACAGCTGAGAAACAAAGTCATTGACATCCATCAGTCTGGAAGGGTTACAAAGCTATTTCTTAGGCTTGGAGAGACGTTGGGACAGTGGTGGACCTTCCCAGGAGTTGCCGGACTACCAAAGTTACTCCAAGAGCACATCGACGACATGGGGTGGGAAGTTGTAATAATTTCTCCATTATTATTCCTTTATCAATATTACTTATTGATTAAATTCCTTACCAATTTTCTTATCAGTTGTCGTTGCGTTCTCATTGGCTCCACATTGACAATAACCACCAGAAGCAACATTTCAAAGACGTTTCATTCATCTAAACTGACTGCATGCTGTGTAGTCCAGTGTTTGTACATGTTGTGATCAGTGTTGGGGTTGTGAAGTTTTACACATATTACACAGAACACTTTTTGTAAAAGTAATGCAGTATTATTTCCAGAAGAAAATCATTTTTATACTATTCAATACGTTACTTTCACGTTTCTCCTTAAAATAATGTGAAAACATTGTCTCATAATTTCCATTTAACAATATAAACTTGAAGGCTCCAGTCTACATAAAAAAAACATAAAACTATAAATTTCACACCCGAGCCTCAACTCTCGCGGCCCGCTACCAAACCGGTCCGTGGCTCAGGTTGGGGACCGCTGCTCTATGTTACCACTTTTTCATCGCTTTCCCCTTTCTCATTTATAGTCCATTAGCCGAAACCAGAGCACATCTTCATCCTGTCTTCATCTATTTATGCCCTCACCCCCAAACAGTCAGGGCAGATGGCCACCCCTTCCCAAGCCTGGTTCTGCTAGAGGTTCCTTCCTGTTAAAAGGGAGTTTTTCCTTCCCACTGTCACCAAAGGGCTTGCTCATAGGGGGTCATATGATTGTTGGATTTTTCTCTGTTTTCTTTGTATTACTGTAGGGGCTTTACCTTACAACATAAAGCGCCTTGAGGTGACAGTTGTGATTTAGCGCTAAATAAATAAAACTGAATTGAACTGAATTGAATTGAATAGCTGTTGTGCCAGTGTGGTGGTGTTGTTGTTGAGACACACTTGAATGCAGCCTTCCAGCGCTCTGGCTTTATTTTTGGGCCATCATCTTGCGCTTGTTGCCGGTAGTTATATAAGAAGGCACCATATTAGGAGCCTGCATGATGATCGGTGCTGACGTTCGCTTTGTAGACTGGCTTTGACTGAAATGTAAAAATTAATGGATTAGTTAGGATTCAAATAATTAGTGTAACATCAAAAAGCCAGGAAGAAATGTATGTTTTCTGAGATAAAGGAGTTGTGTGACTTGTAATAGCAGTTTATTTTTAGTGTTCATCATGTGATTGATTTCCTCAGATGAAGTTCTGTCTGTAGAAGCAACCGCGTGGTTGAAAATAGCAGCTTCTGGGTAAGCGAGACGCTCCAACACATGACAAAATTTGCCTGTTTCAGGAGCAGATAGTCGTCACGCTTACCCTTGGCTACAAGCTGCAGAGCATATGTTCACCATGTGTGTTTGCCGCTGGACTTCAGCCATCTGAGGGACACTCCGGAAGTCAGGATATCCCCACATGCCTACGAGAGCATCCCTTACTCCTCCCACGCACCTCCACAGGTTTGGACCGGACTGCACCACCATCAGTGTTTCATTACTACACACAGCGAGAGGTCCTTGAGTATAGTGCACCTGCCATCTGCTCCTCCCAGGACAAAGTCAGTGACTCATAACGTGTATGTTTATGTCAGAGAGGCGAAAGACACGGATCACGGTGTGTATGCAAAATGTGCCCGTAGCCACTGCTCGTATTTTGAAGCCTCAGCGGAAACAATAAAGGAAAAAAAAAAAAAAGGGAAAAACATTTTCTAAGTCACGGTGACAGTGTTTTGATGCCGTCATCTTGGCTTTTTGGAACCGGAAGTGTACCAAAAAAAGCCCCAAGAGCCACAGCTTAAGTTAGCAAACTATATTTAGCTAGCTATATCCGTAAACTATAGGTGTGGGGTAAGTAACAGAAAATTGTGAAATAGAAATTCACTCACCTAAACTGCGGCAGAAACTTTGAGCTGACGGAGTGACCTCAATAGTTCATAGGCTCCAGTTAGCAGACAGATTAGCACACCTGTCAGTCAAACTAGCCACGCCCCTAACGTTAACATTAAAGTTATTAATTCATGACGTTTAAAAATGGAGGGTATAGCCAAAATAAAGTAAATACAGGGCCAGTGCTCTAAATACCGGTACCAATACTTTTACATTGTAAAGGCAGTTTAAGGGGAGAGCAGTGTGTCACGACTCATGACTTATGAGATGAATCATCGTCAATTTGCAAATTCTTCACACGTTTAAATAATGACTAAATCACTGTGATTTTTACTTTCTGCAACAATTAGTTAATGCAACAAGCACACCTTTCAGCTCATCATTTATTCTGAAACTGGGTTTTGTTTTGGAGACCTGGGTTATAAACATGCCCGTCTCTAAAGGACTGGGTCAGCTTCTGTTGTTTAAATGTACTATAGGCTATAAATAAAACTGACATGGCAGTCAACACAAGAAGATTCAGACATTTTTCATAGTGCATGTTTGTTGTGTGTCTTCTCACCCTCTCCCCGAAAATAATTTAACACAATTCAGTGGTCTACATATTGACCTTAGATGATAGTAAAAGTATTGATCCTTTCACACTAGTATTGATTGAATATAAATACATGAGTTGGCTTTGATACTATCGATTTTTGGATTGATCAATCCACCTCTTAAGGAGGGAAACTAACCACAGAGACCAGACATTTTGTGTAGCAGGTTGTGAGTTAGTGATTTAATAGCTGAAGATGGGCCTATGAACATGGTCGTCTGAAGAATTAAGAACTTCTGCTTTATAAACCTCCTGTTACATAAAGTATGTTAGTGAGATCTAAACGGTGAAAAAACATTTGTTTGGGTAAACCTCTTTCTTCTGGCAATTCTAGCTCCATTTTTCAACTGTAGTGAAATACCATACTGTAAATATTAGGGACTTCACCGCAGCATCTGCCAGTTTGATTAAAGTCCCCCGATAGTCCCAACCACGGCAACCAGCTCCTAACAATAAATACTTTGTTTAACAACGCTTTTGACATCTAGTTTGGAAACGGAAATGGGTGTCATCAAGGGACAGTGTCCTCGAGTAAATCCTTAACTGACCAATCGGCATGCCTTGCAAAATGATAGTGTAGAATGGGAAAAATTGGCTTTTGCAAGAAAAACAGCAGGAAATAGGTGTTATTTACATTTTGGACACATTAGCAATAATGTATTTGGGAAAAACTAAAATAATCGTTTTAGCCATTTAGCTTTTGTCTCTGTTCACTTCTATTCCCTGAAAGTCAGTAAGAGGGTCAGCAGGAAGTGGAGTGACCCTGGCTTCATTTTTCAGCCTCTGATATTTCCACTTGACTGAAATGTTACATTAGGAGGGTTAGTTTATTTTTTATTATTATTTTTTTAATATCAGGTAAGAGGCTTCTAATCTCTGAAAGCGGCTTTTCACTCACCTCACTTGCACCTGCTTCGCCTATCATTTTAATGCGTTTGTCACATAATATTCAGGTTTGACACAACGGCTCGTTCTTATTCCCGTTCCTGTGTCGGCGGCATTAAAGCTTATTAGATCAGCAGCTCGCTGCAAATTGGACAAATGCAGTCAGGTGAGCTTGTGTTCACGAGGGAGTTTAAACCCACATGACGTCCCCGGCACAGAGAGCTATTTGTGCGAGGATGACAGAGCGTGAGGATAAGAAACAGGTCACTGCCTGCATTCTGCCAACTAATTGCTGCTTCATCTGATGTGACGAGGTGAACTTCACTCAAATGTTATAAATCTAAAACTGACATAAATCTAGGGGATTACAACCCATTCATCAGCCATAGCCAGCTATCATCCGTCACCCTAATTCTGACCTCTGTGAGGAAAAAAAACTTTGAATCACATTTCTAAAATATCCCACATATCTCTTGTGCTTTTTGATATTAAAATATGATCTGAAACACACACAATGTACACACAAGACCAGGAGAGTTTGTTTTTACAAATTTGAAAGCCTGTATTGTGCAGACAATAAATAGTGCTTACAAAGGGATTTTCATCTTGTACACAGACAAGGTTTCTGTTTAAGAACATGTACACTGTCGATATGAAAATCATCATCAACTGAATCAGCGAGACTCCGACACAGCTCGGGGATGTGACTACTGATACTGGAGTGGGATTGGTCGACTCGGTCACATGCACGTGCCCCCCCTCCCCCGTGTCAAAAAAGAGCGTCTTTTAAAAGAGTCCGTTTACAAAAACAAAAAGAAGTCAATGCTTTGTTTATTATGGCGAATGCGCAACCTCAGCTCTTCCTGCTCCACTGACAAGGTGAAGTGAGGGTTAAGGAGATGGTCTTCTGAGCACAAGTGGAGCTTGCTGCGTGCCCCCCCCCCCCTTCTGCTGGCAGATCCATTTCTAGAGACATAGCCTCCAAAGGTTCAACGGACCCAAATATCAGGACACCCAGTGGCTGCAGGCCAATGGAAGACTTTGTGCAAGGTCTTCACTGACGGAACCAGATTTAAGCAACTCTTCACAGAAGAAACCTTGCTAAGGCCGGTGGAACCTGCAAGGCAGAAAAGGGGGGAAAGAGTGAGCATGGTTTCATCAATCAGCAGTCCTATTATTACCAAATGGACAGGGCACTTAAAAAAATGGGGTCTTGCGTAAGCACAACCCCAGCTAATTCTTTTTTTTTTTAGCTACAGACAGTCCTGACAGAAGCAAAACGTAAGCTGAATATGTGCGGACATTCATTATAGCCGAGAGGTGGTGCAACTTTTTTTTTTTTCCCCATCTCAAGGGCCCCGGCTGCAGCTAAATTTAAGCTCTACTCTGCAGGGTGTGCACTCATTGATGTTGAATAATGCACTTTCCATTCTTTGCACAATGTCACACCGAACCCTGTCCGCTAACAGAAAAGCTAGCAGAAATATAAAGAAAGGAAGCACCAGTGACGCCGTGCTCACACACTGACCTTGTCAGATGCTTGCTCGAAGAATGAACTTCCATCTCGTTGCTTTTGAACTCGTTCAGCTCCTTCCGTATCGCCGCCTGCGAAAACAAAAGCAACATCAAGCGTGAGCCCAGGTGTGCCCTCCCTTGAAACCCAAAAGCTCAGGTGGTGGAGCTCAAATTAGGGGGGAACATCTGTTGTCTGGGCTCAGATTATGTAAGCTTAGATGGGTTTTTAGGAAGTGATAAAAAAAAAAAAAAAAAACGGAATGAGGATTAATGCCTATTAATGGGAAACCAGGAGCAACAATATAACCATCTTCCTCCTCTCACCCCTACCAGTCACAACAGCTGGGTGACCCTCCCTGAGCATGGTTCTTCCTGTTAAAAGGGAGTTTTTCCTTCCCATTGTTGCCAAGAGCCAACTTATAGTTCTGACTGTTGGTGTTCTCTCTGTTATTATAAGGTCGTTACTTTACAGTATAAAGCACCTTGGGGGAACTGTTATTGTGATTTGGTGCCATATAAATAATTTGAATTGATCTGAATTATGTGATGGATTAACGAATTGCAAATTATACATTTATGAATTGGGTCAAGAAGAAACACTGTCCAATAGGATCTAATGATTGGCAATCATCCAACAGTCAAATACCGGATGCTAAATCATCTTTTTAAGACTTATAAATACCATCTAAAAAGGGGACAACACAACAATTAAACAAAGAAAAAAAAAAGGTGGACGTTTATAGACTATGTGCTTTAAAAAAAAACAAAACAACAACAGTGAAGAGGTTTCAGCTACCTTGTCAGCAGCTGACAGTCTGGTCCAGGGCTTGTCGGCTCTCCTGTCATAGTCCTGAGCTTTGGCCACTTCCACATAGTCGCTAAAACGAATTAGGATCTTTCTGTCCCGCAACTCATCTACCGTCGGCCGCTGGTTCAACTGGAAAAAAAACAAAAACAACCAAATGGTTTCAGCTTATTGATGCAATCAATTAAATTGGTGATAGAAGCTAAATATTTTTTATAAAGCAACAGTGAGTGTGCTGTTGGGGTTCCTGCGGTGAACCCAAACATGGGAAATTCTTACCTTTCTGTTCAGCCGCTGTTTGATCTCCCTCCTCTCCTCCTGCTCAGTCTGGTCATTTCTCTCTGTTGACACATGAAAGGACAAACATTAGATGTGAAAAATGAGGCAAAATGATAGAAGCTCAGGTAATCTGTCTGTGATTAACAGAGCCAGTGTGTCTGATCCTCCTTGCAATCAATATCCCCTAGTGAGCCAGCGTGCAGCAGCGCTCAGGACAAGAAGGAATGCAAGTCAGTCAGAGAGTGAGACTGGAGCAGATTAGGCCTCTAATAGGATTCATCTTTATTATACAGCCCAGAGATCCCTCGATGTCACTTCATTTATTTTTAATCTCTTGTTTCATTTGAAATTTTGGTGGACTAGTCTGGCAGCTTAAAGCGGGGCTGGCACCTGAGCGCATTTCTTTCTTTTTCTTTTTCATTCGACAGGAAAACACGATTCCAAATATTAAAATTTTTTGAATGTTCTGTGCTAGACGGTGCGTGTTCTCATGCCAAAGGGGTAGCTGTTTGGCTTAAACACATGCTCCTGTGTGGAGAGAGAAAGGGGCAGCTGTTGAGGGCTCACAGGTGGCTCAGAGACACACAGATGTACAAAATCTAGGTCTCCTCACACACTCTTTCATAAGCGTTCTGTTCTTTCAGGGCAGCGGGACTAATTCCACTGCTTGGAGCGCTACAATCAAACAATTTCTTGCTGCAAAAATGCAGTTAGAACCACAGTGAAATATGTTCTTATTACTGGGACTGCACGGGAACAATTTCCACATAATACGTCGACACTGTGTAATCAGAGGGGGACCGTTATCTGCTGAAAAAAGAGAATTTGGCCATGATAACTACAGCCTCCTACAAACAAAAAGCAGAGCTGCCATTCTCGATGACTGATTATTTCCGTCATTATCCACTTATTTAAAAATATTATCTATTTGTCCATGTGGCATGAGAGTCCAGAGTAACTTATTAAAGTAGTATTAAAGATATATGAAAGGACCAAAATTTGAAATAAATAAGAAGTGGACCATTAAGTCAATGTAAACTCCAGGAGCACCTGACTGTAATATTACAATTAGGATCAGAAACTTCCTTTTTTAAGATGCAGGCCTGCCATGAAGTGGGAGTGGAAAGCTCCGTGGATGCTCGCTTTACTTACGCTTCAAAATGTTCCGGCTCTCCAGCTCCTCCACTGCCGGCCTCTGGCTCAGTCTCCTGCGGAAAAACACCAGAATTACGTTCTGGACCATGTTTTCCTCCCACAGCACCAGTCAATAGTCTTTTCAGTCCTTTCACTGCTACTAGCACTTGGCGCGCTTGTGCCGGTGCGCTGAGCGCCGAGATCCGCGCATCCAAAACGCGTTCCACCTCGAGTCCGACGCGCTGCTCGTTTTGGTCTTTGAAGTGTTACAACTCCACATCGGGAACTCAAAGTCAGGCCCCGCGTTTCGCAGCTCCGTGGAAAGGAAATAATGTGAGATTGTCCCTGACAAAGCTGCTCCGTTTGGAGGCTGCTCGAGCAGACGCTGAGTTTAGAGAGCGAGGAGCGCTGGTTGGCTGCTCGGTGGAGTCCCCGCGGACGTTCGGAGGATGAGGAGAGAGCTCTGCGATGCGCGCTGAGTGGACTGAGAGTGGTGCAGCACCGCCTGCCTCCTTTTTAGCTCACTACTAATGTGAAGGGGTGGGACTGAGGAGGAGATTCCCTGTGTACCCACTCACACGCACACACACAGACGGCTGCGATGAAGCGAGCTGTTTAGTATTGAAACACGTTTACAGGATCAGGGGCATTTCCAGGAATTTAACATTGGGTGGTAGAGGAGCATCAACGAAAGAGGGGGGATTAGAAGAAATATATAACAAAAGGGAAAAAGGAAACTTACTGCCTAAAATTTAGTGGACAATTTAGCAACTAACAATGCGGTTTTTTTCTTTTACGGACAGACTTCGCGCATCTCTAAATACGCGTTAGTAACGACATTTTAACGACAAAAAAAAGCTAAAAAATGCAGATCTGTTAGTTTATCCTCATTAACTGTTTTATTTTGTAAGGTAAAGATGCTACAGCCATACAGAGAAAACCCCTGTGAGCAATCACTTGGCGACAATGGGAAGGAAAAACTCCCTTTTAGCAGGAAAAAACTTCCGGAACCAAATTCAGAGAGCGGTTGGGAGCGCAGGACAGGCCAGAAACATTTATTTAGCGCAAGAATTTCAGAAAACCGTGAAAGCTTAACCCCATTTGAAAACTTAAAATTGTGCGTTCTGCCCACTTCTTAAGACTTTTTCATTTTCAGCAAAGAAATGTAAGACAAAGGAAACATCCCCACTCCAAGCAATACATTTTCTGGCAGTAACTGTTCTGCAACTGACTGGCCTAATCAAGCAAGCAAGCAATTTATTTATATAGCACTTTCAGATCAGCCCCCAGCTGAACACAAAGTGCTGTACACTTGACATGCCAAAAATGATACATTGAACATGTTAAAAAATAAGAAAAATAAAATAATAACAATAATATAAAATAAATAAAAAATATTAAAAAAAATAAAATCAGTCCAGCACTAACAATGCAGTCATGTGGGCAGATGCTCAGCCCTACATACAAGCTGTACTCATGTGTTAATTCCTTGCAGCTTTTGAGCGGTTTGACAGACTCAGATTTCTACACCATTCAACATCACCTGATGTTTGTATTTCCCTTCTATCATACATTTCCGCCCTGCTACCTATACATACACAGATTCATAGAAAATGTTCATTTTTTCTGACTCTGTTTACATTTAGTTCTTTCAAAATAGGCTCAAGGTATTAAAAAGAAATCCTTGTTGGCTTCTACTGCTCTTTGCATATGTAGGACAGCATTAACAGACTGTCCAGCTGCTCAGAGGGGAAAAAATCCAGATGTAACAGCAGTTACAGCCACTAATGTGATGCAAAGTGATCCTGAACACTGCACGGAGAAAAAGCACCTTCCCTCATTTAGCAAAAGGTTAAACTCTGCTGACTGTGCAAAAGTCCTTGTACTTGACCATTTTCAGAGGTTTTGTTTGTTTACCAACTTAACACTAACCTATGAGTCATTCAATCATAAAAAAAGGCATCAGACTCAAGGAATGAATCGATGTTTGTCTACACATAACAGGCAACTTAGCAAAGAATCAGTTTTAAACAGTATCTTTAGATACTTTGTAACCATCAGTCTGTCTCAAAAACACATCATTCATTCTGTATTTCTGTACCTGAATCTATGGAAAATGCCGCAGATAACACAGTTTGACAGGCATAAACTAGTATTTTTTAACCCAATGAGATAAATTTGGTATATCTTTGCATGGTGTGCATTGCGTCCTTAAAAAATGTGAGGAAACTAGAAAAGCGGAGGCCAAAAAATGCACCGAGCAAATAACAGAAAAATTTCACAAGTTGCAGCATTTGTAGCGCAGGCCTAAAATAAGCCTGTCCTGTGATGGCGTCAGCTGTGACTGGGATCTCTGATGACTAGCAATACAGGACCACAGACACGGCGGCACTGGAAGCCCGCAAGGAGTCAGCGTGCTAAATGGAGCGGAGCTGTACTTGTATGTGTGGCGTGCAGCACAAAACCGTTCAGGTCAGCAGCACTTCCCTTGGTTCGCGGAGCAAGTCATATGAGCTGCAGCAGGCGACGGGGTATCAGATGTATTTCGCAATAGAAAATTTAGGTGCAGTGGATTAAAATCAAATACTTAATGCAAGCTGCATAAAGGCACGAGTGAGTCAGCCTGTTTTTGTATTTTGCCAAAAAATCCTAATGGGCTTTTAGTCACAGACTCCTGTAGCGATGTGCGCTTCACAAGTGCTCGCCCACTCTGTTTGGGCAGAGGTAAAAGTTCCTTGTTTGTTGAAGAACTCACAAGCATGTCAAAGCGATGAGCCGCCTGTAAGAGCAGGGGCTGATGGGAATGTCAGCCCATAAAAAGTGGAGGAGAATGGGATGAGTCAGGCGCCACGGGCCAGGCGGCGGCCTGCTACTGCCCACTGAGGTGTGTCCTAATCCCTCGCTCCTTCCCCTCAGTGAGAGAGCCCGAGGACAGCGGTGCCACGCTCGGATGTGGAGTCTGAGTGAGCCCAGGATGGCCCTGGGGACCGAGGAGGTGGGGGTGGGGGCTTGTTGCTAAAGGAACCTTCTTTGTACCAGAAGCTCAATATTTATGTAACGTGGTTGTGGAGGACTCGGTTGTGTTTAAATGTTGACCTGGATATCTCTCTCAGTTGCTAGGTCCATCAAATATGAACGACTTTGAGGTCAGTCCTGGTTTGCACAACAGTATATTCCATTACTGAGATCACTTCAAACTGAAACTCTATAACCTCTTAATTCAAGTTAGAGCAAAGCTCCAGTAAATAATTCAAACATCCACCAACTACCTTGTAAAGTTATTTTTCTCCTCAAAGCCTTGCTGTGCTATTGATGATCTATGAATGGGAGGCATTCAAACACTCAGACATGAGACCAAGAATCAATTCTTTATCTAGACAGTTGTTGATCTCCAAGGCTTAGCCCTTTTCTTCAGGTCCACAGATCAAGTGAAGGATGATTTCTCGCTTTTGAACAACCCGCTGGGAGCACACTGTGCAAGAAGCCATTTTATAATAGCGCAGTCTCTCTACAGGTTACTGTACATTGGCTGAACACTTTTCACAATGAAGGCAAGACAGCATGAAATCAGCCAAACCCTTCCAAACTAAATTCATTCTCAATCATTTCACTATCCCAGATCAGGTCCCGGGTGTGTAAATATGAAAACAAAGAGCCTTGTGATTCACAAGGGACAAACTGATCCTTGTAGCAAAGCTTCCATGTTGATACCAAAACTGATGGTGACAGGTACACAACAAGTTGTGTAGGTGTTCTTGATGATATTTTAGAGCTTGTCATTTCCTGTAAAATGACTAATCATCCCGCAGGACGCAGTGTTGCATCCTGATTTGACACGAAACACATATGAATATGTGTCAGCAGATAGCCTTCACTTGTTTAAATTGTTGTACTCTGTTTGCAATAAACAACTCGTGGTAAATGCAGGAAGCTGCCATGACAATAGAAACATAAGCTTTTTTTGGTGGCATTCTGTGACCTGGCGTTGGCACAACAGATACACTTTACTATATATGGTCAGTTTAATGTAGACGTTATGTAAAAGGGCAAAGAAATTAGGGTTAAACCAAGTGACTGAAGTGATTACCAGTTGAAGGGAAGAATACACTAGCTGACATATGACCTTCTTAAGCCTGGAAAGTCCACATGTGATCAAAAGTTAATACAGTTAATGTCGGCAAGTGAACATGCTCACAAAGCATGTATAATGTTTACTTTGTTAATTTTAGCATGCTAAACTTTGCTAATTAGTGAAAAACACAGGTGAAGCTGATTTGAATGTGATTTTGCAGATATCTGGTCTTAAACCAAAGTCCAGCCAATCAAAGACAAAGGTAAATATTGACATGAATGTGGTGCTAGATGAAAAGTTAAATAAGCCAAACACATTTAACCAACTTAAAAAGAAACATTTAAACATCACAATTAAGACAATATAAATGTCTTTGCCAAGTTTTCAATTCAATTTTTTTCAATCCAATTTTATTTATATAGCGCCAAATCACAACAAATGTCGCCTCAAGGCGCTTTATATTGTACAATAGATCGCACAATAATAAATACAGAGAAAAACCCAACAATCATATGACCCCCTATGAGCAAGCACTTTGGCAACAGTGGGAAGGAAAAACTCCCTTTTAACAGGAAGAAACCTCCGGCAGAACCAGGCTCAGGGAGGGGCGGGGCCATCTGCTGCGACCGGTTGGGGTGAAAGAAGGAAAACAGGATAAAGACACGCTGTGGAAGAGAGACAGAGGTTAATAACAGATATTAATCTGTTCACTGTCCATGAGACAAAATAATACTGACACAGCCATAGCAAGCCATGAAATAAGTGTAAAGGAACGCAAAAACATCGAGACGAGTGGTGAGAGACAAACTAGCACACTAACATCTTAACTACTAGCATGGTTAAAATTCTTTATCTGATTTTCTTTAATAATGGATATCCATTAGTCAACATAGCAGATGTAAAAATCTATTTCTGATTCTGTTTGCATAATGACCAGTCTAACAGTCAACTTGAGGACCACAATCAGTCCTAGATACTGCATGTACAAAGGCCAGACTGTAACAAAACAACTACACTCTATTCTCTATGGCTGCAGTTGTAGCAGTGGGTGACAGGCAAATAAAAATAGCCGTATGTCACATCTGTGATCGTCAGCGATCTAACCCTAATTTGGCGTGAGGCTGGAAAGAAAAGAAAATCAACCAGTGCTCAGAGTGGGTGCAAAGGCTTTCAGACTTTTGGCATTTCAATGAGAGGGTTCTCACAGCTAGAACTCTAGAGGGGGGGAAAAAGCCATTGTATAACGTTAATTACTGCTTGTGGGACAGGGATGGTCTACAGTGGTGACAACATGTAATTTGAGGATTTCGCTTTATGCCATATATGTGCAGGCTGTGTCATCCGGTGCTTACGTCTACCCAACTGTTTTACAGTATCTGCCAACTCCAGCCCTGTAACTGGAGTGATGCCCGGCTGTGATGCTGCTCACTATAAAGACACAAATAGAAACCGGAGGGGCACATTCTGAGAAAAGAGTCCCTCGTGTGAAACCACAAAAACGAGAACTACACACTGGCTTCATTTTTTTAACACCTCAGCTGACTACAAAACTAAAGCGATGGCTCGAGGAGGGTGGGTCAGCTGGTTTTTGACTCTGTAAAGTTGACCAGGGTTCTTTATTTTCAATTTTTTCTCTAAAAACCGTACACTGTGATGTAATGTGGTGATGGGGTCTGATTTCTGTAGTTTGAGGAGAGGTCAAGTAGTCTGATTATGGGAGCGATGGCAGGAAGTGTTAATTATCACAGGCAATGCCAATTCACTAATCAACCTCCTCCAAATTTTTCATATTTTCCACAGCACTGAAAAAGCATTATTCATAAGTCCTGATGAAGATAAATATTTCATTTTAGTTCTGTAGCCTTTGACACTTGTGGTTATGCCATTCTTATCCGGTCTTTAGGTCTGACGTTATTAGCAGTTTCTGGGTCCAAACTCCGCTTCAGGTTCCAAAGTCCAAGGAACACTGCAGCATCACTGAGAGTTAAAAACTGTCTAAATCTTTAATAAAAAGATCAGTGTGGCTGCTCTACCAGGTGTAACAATTAAGGTTAACAACCCGGCATCCATCAAAGCAGAATTTATTAAATTTAACCGAGTTAGAAGTTAGCAGGGAGTTAGCTCGCTAGTTTCCACCTGAACATAATATATCATGTTCTGACTGAGGGATTTCTGAAAAAATTAAAACGTACAGCTCTGCTATCACTTCCGACATAAATGAAGACATAAAACTGAACAGCAGTGACGTTTGTAGATTTACTGAAGTTGGGCTAGCTGGTATATAATGATGTGCTACGTGGTGGCTAGCTACACAGCTATGTTAGCATAACATAAACACAGTGAAGCTCAAGGATGAATGCTAACTCTTTTCCACTCGATAAAAGTTAATGTGAGGGTTCCCGATGCTATAAACAGACCAAACTTCAGTCAGGAGAACTGAGACAATGCATCCACAATAAGAGGTTAGTCACTAATTTACTGCTGCATGTGCTGGGCTGTAGTTACATTGTAAGGTTTTAAAAACTAAGCTCTAAAATGAATAGTGATAATAAAAACCGAGAGTCTGACAGTGATCACTGCCTTTAAAAAATTTTTTTTTAAGTAATTAATTATTTTTAATTTTTTTAGGTGCTTGTTCAGATTAAATAGAACAAGATACAAAGCATTAAAACATGTTAAAACACAACAACCTTAATAAACGCAGAGTAGTTTGGACCCAGAAGCAGGGTTCATACATCATCACTTAAAGACCGGGTTGGCATCTCCGTCACTGCTCTCAAATGGTTTTTACTCTACTGACATTCAGAAGCCATATTAATAAATATGTCGTCTTCTGCTCCTCTTGTATATGGGGTCCCTCATGTGTCGTTCTTTGGACCACTGCTTTTTTCATTTTATGTATTACTGCTGTCATGTCTACAGAGGTCAGTTATTACGTCAAACTGACCTCTGTAGACATGATAATCAAGATAAATTCATCTGCTATGAATCCAGGCTACCGCTGAGATCTTATTCTACACCTTATTCATCTCCAACCATCAGATCTGAGTCTTTGGATTGTTCTACACCGTGAGGCTGTTGCATCTATATTTTAGAACAGCCTTCCTCAGTGCTTTCTTTAAACAGGTTCATGTTTCCTTCACGTTTCCCACATTATTTGCTGGCTAGAGTTCACATCTAATGTATGTATGGAAGTATGCACGTAGAAACAAATGTAAGGTACACTCCATGTATGTCTTCATCTAAACTGTGAAGCACTTGATAACTGTGTGCTTTAAAAACTGCTACACAAATAAAGTTATTATTATTGTCATCAGGAAACCCTGAGTTTCTGTGTTCTTCACCACACAGGCCAACCTCCGGTAGACCACACGGGTTCTTGTTTAGTTAGTCATTTCTCCGTGCAGTGTAGAAATAAGGCTGTTTGTCGTCTAAATTCCTTGAGTGCTCTGTGCTGACTGGACGCATGGGCACCATAACACCTGCTACAATATTCTCTGCTCGCACATCTGATGAAACAGTCAGGGTTATTCCTGCATAGAGGAATTTCTGGAACTCCACCATAACAGGTTGTAGCCAATATCCAAAACTTACAGACTTCGGCCAAACAAAGACACGTAGAGTCATTGAATCAATCGAGTGACTCAAGAATGCAACGTCCATTTTGGCCCAACGTCCACATGTTGCTGCAGAGTCTGAATTCTATGCAAATTCACTTTTTTAAGAAGCTGTTTTGTAAATTTAAAGTTTTTGGTATAACATTTGCACTCCTTTCATTTTGCTTCTACTGCTTTACTATTATAACGATAACGTGGCTAGCTAATGTTAGACACAGTTCTTACACCTCTTTGGTGCCCTCCTCTATTTAGGCTTTGACTGAATCCTTACTTCTACTATCATACATGCAGTCTTGTGTTATGATAATATTAACAAGAAATTCATGTCATGACATAAAAACAGCTTGCTGTTTAAATATGAAACAGCTTGTTACAAAAACAACTATAGCGTCATGTGATTTCTATACACGAACAAGGACAGTTCTGGAGGACAAAGGACACTTGATGACATTGCCTGCACAGTTCAGCAGAAAATTTGCTCCAGTGAATAATACATCTTATCTTTTGCAGGTCAAACAGTCCCAAACGAGATAAGAGCAGATAAAAGAAGAGTGACTGGTCACACTTATTAGCAGTTATTACGTTGCATTAGATACTCGTGTTATTTTTCTTTCCTGAGGTTTGGACATTTGGAACTGCTGGAAATGGGTTTTTTTGCATCACGTACACTGCACAACAAAGCAGCAGGCCTTGCTTTTGTCGACTGCTCTCTTCGCTGCTGTGAAAGTCCTCAAGACTCACACACTTCTGCTTCTATGAAAGTAATCTTTTTACCAAGCAAACTTTTTTTTTTCTTGCCTGCAGGACAGAAAAAAAAGAAAGAAAAAAAAAAGAATAGGAGTGAGGGGGAAACCCAAGGAAAGCAATCATTAATATTTCATGTCGGCTGAAACAGATTATAAAACTGAAAGTTTTCTCAGCTGCAAGGAAGAGCAGCCTGCTGCCATCTGACAGCCTCGGTTGCCTGGAAACTGCTATTGTGTCAAATGCAGCACATGGTGATATAATTTGAAAGGAAATCCTTTTATGTCAGTGGAATGATTAAATTAAGCCCAGCTTTCTTAGCTCTGGCACTCGAACGCTTGTCTTTCTTTACTTTGTGGACTCTAGCTCTGTCCGAGTGTAATGATTGCCCACTAAAGTGATCACAGATAGATAATAAATACACTGTGGAAATGAGGTGTACTTGAAACTCCCAGCACTGGGATTCACTGGGTTATCATCCTGAATGATAACACTGTTGTCTTGCAGTCAGCTGCTGTGTGGCCAGTGCAGCTCTGAGTTATTTATAGCAGTTCCGCACAGCAGCTGTGCTTAGTTACTCCATCCTACTTCTCACAGTGAGATGTGGTGTCAGCAGAAATTGGTCTCTGTGCCACAAATATCCAATTATTGGTTTCTCCGTGGCTCTGCAGAAGGAGGCAAATACTGAGTGGGCTCCTGTCATCATCACCATTACTGCTGCTGCTGTGTCTTCCTTCCTTCTGCCTTCCTCTTCCTTTAGCATAACTCTTAATTTGAAATACCCCAAAGAGAGCAGGCGTGCTGAGTGGAGCTTTATCTCCACAGACATTTTCACTGAGGATGACCCCGCAGCAGAAATAATCCTGTTAGCTGAGCTAACGAGCATGGCTGAGGAGGTTAATACTGCTGTGCTAAATTATTTCAGCACAAATTTGAATTGCAAAGACAAGAAATGTTTTTATAAGAAGCAGTCACATTCATTGTTATAATCTTGTTATGTCAGCTCATCTTGATAGTTTAACTAGTTGTACATGCCTACACTGAACCCTGGAAGTCAGGAAGGCGAGAGCATCCAACTGTGATGGGGTCAGGCTGTTGTTTCAGATAGTGGTTTGTCTTCTTTGACCTTTGGATCTCGATACAGTAAATGACGTGTTCGAACTCATTGCAGCAGGAAGGCATTTTCTTATTGATTCCAGCTGGAGACACAAATCCCCTCTGGGGTTGCATCCGGTGTAAAACTGTGACAAATCAAACATGCCGCTGTGGCAACCCCTTGTCACAAGGGAGCAACCAAAAGTAGCAGTGCTATTAATTACAGATGGATAGTTTTCAAACACTTCGCTGTCTAGCTGATGAAAACGACAACTCAACAGGCAAGTGCTACAAATGATCTACCACCGGCTTTAACGCATCAGACCTCATCAGAACACAACCTGCTTAAAGATACACACATGCCGCTTTACTTTACTTTAATGCTATTTAACATTCACACACACATTCACAGTAACTTGGTATCAACCCACCAACCTTCTGATTATTAGACCTGCGATCCCACACAGAGGGTAAAAGAACTTCCAGCCTTTTACGTTTAGAGTGATACAGAGTGCTAAATACGTGTTTTTGCTAATAGTAAATCATCCTTATTCATAATCAAACAATATAATCAAAGTACAAGTCTAATCGATATATTGAATGAATAAGAAAAATGGTTCTAATATCTGGATTGTATTGGAGGTGCCGGGTCAAAGCGCCACAGAGTAAATAAAGCAGAGTATGGTTTAAAGGTAGGAGCCTGTGATGGGTAAGTTACTACCATATCAGTGCATCTGTACAGTGGTTCTCAGTGAGATCCGCCCCTCTTTTCACATCTGGATTAGGCAGATGAACGCAGTCCATCTGTTTATCCCCCATGAACATTATTGTGCACATATACATTACTGCCTTTTCCTGCATGGTCAGCTCCAGGGCCAGTCACATCACAGGTACACACAAGCAAACAATGGATGTAAAAACTCGCCCTCCTAAAAGCAGCAAAACACTTCCGCAGGGAATTCAGGTCACTGACGCTTCAGGTACGTTTTACTAAGTCATCAGATGCATGATCACTACCCTCTCATGACCTTACATGGTCTGCAGAAGGGCTGCAGCACAATCTCAGCAGTATGATAAAAGAAGTGTTTACAGCGTCACATTTATGTAAGCATGATGTCCTCAGCTGAGGGCACAGGCTGAGGGTGCCCGCATAAAAGCCTGCACAGGACACAGGACAGAGGTGCAGGTCACGCGGTAAACTGTGGTCTGCTCTCCAAAAATAGAACAACACAGAGGGCAACGGTGTCAGTTTGATCAGAGAGAAATGACCAGCAGAGAAAGCACAATCTATTTATCTGCGGGGCCCGGGTTAACGGAAAGGGAAGCTGGGCTCTGACGTACACAGGCCATTGATTATGGGTGCCGCTGCAGCATTTCGCCACTGAGAGCTAAATTTAGAAAGAGAGGGTTCCCTTCTGCTATCCTGGGCCAGCCTGCTGCTCTGCATTCTGCTGCAGAGCGCCGTGCTTAAGTAATGCAAATCAATGCAACATGATCTGTGCGCTTCAGTGAATATCAGTGCATGTGTTGCATCACAGCACACATGAAAATACAACAATGCTCTCACACATTCTATGCTGACTGTCTTTAAAGACAACAATCCTGATTCAGGGTTGTCAGTCTGACACTGTTTTGTGACTTAATGAGCCTTCTGGTAATTACTATGATGCTTAACAGCAATGCAGAGTTTCTTAACTGGATTGAAACTGCCATAATGTAGTTAATGCATTCCTCCAAAAAGCATATGTGTAAAGGAACAGAGCTGTGAAGTGGGAGGAACTATTTCGGGAATCCCCGGGTCTATCCGTTTTCTCCCACAGATAGGTGACTCAAAGTTGCACCACTTCTACTGCTTGGATCTGCTTTACACTCTGCCTGTTTACAAAGCTGGTATGAAAACAATATATCAGTAATGACTTGCATTTTGGTAGGAAACATTCATACACCAAGCTAGATTACTGACATAAGTTCTTCAGCCTGCTATTTGTTTAATCTTACAGCATTTGTCAATGTATATATTTACAAAGTAGCTATACAATTTTTAGTTATAAAAACAAAAACATTTTGAGGTGGTTTCATGTGACTCCAGTTAGATTAAACTGCATTTCAGCCCTGACGCTCATGCTACTCAAATCAGATTTGTGCATCTTTTGCATCAGTTGCCAAGCAAAATTCAGCAATGGCGTCACAATCAGAGCAGGAGAATCCAAAGTGCTGCAAGTAAAACCTAAGGAGGGCGACACAGAGAACAGCAGTGTGTGGACAAATGCTAAAATCAACTGTGTGTACACACAAAGAAGAATCTGCACTACACCGCAGGGTAGTGGACTAGCAAAAGAATGGGTAATACACAATTAAACACAAATGCAATGGGAGTACAAAACTTTTTGGGGGGGGAAGGCACAAACATCTGTGGGGAAATCTTGAATTGTTTGCATGTAGGACAAACCCCGATAAACTACGGTAAGGAACCTGGTGTTGTCACCAGCACACCTGGGCAGATGTGTAGTTGATGAAAAGTATATTTTTAACACAGCAATGGCTACAGATAGGTTTCTGATATCTAGACACATTAATCCAACCTGAATACTTCCCAATAACAGCGTGAACAGTGTTTCCTAAAGAATCTGGCATGAGGAATTAGTCTGGTTTTGCTCTGAATTTCTTCACTAGGGTGGAAATCTTTAAGTGACAAACAAAGTGTCATGATATGAATGCTATAGCTACATCATGCATTTACATTTCCTAGCACACACAACAACAACAAAACAAACCCAAACAAGTCTTAGAGCAGTGTGTCTGCCTCCAATGGCAATTTATGGTTCTATCACACCAGAGTAAAAATAGAACAGCTATGAAAAAAGAAAACAAAAACCCTCAATGGTTGCCTGGTGATTGCATTCAATAACTGACAGCAAGTAGCTGCCTTCAACTCCAACTTCTGGGTGACCACTTTTGATCGCAAACAGATTGCACAGTTCATGTGGCAAGAAGGAACCCGTCTCCAAACAATTACAATCTGAAGGCAATCACTGTCAGACAGAGTGGCGAAGGTTTGCAAATACTTGCAGTTTCATTTGTAAACACAGCCTGCCAACAAATCGCAGCCAATCTAAGTCAGTCTGCACCAATAAGTGCAACTGGTCTTCAACTGTTTGCAGCAGGGGCCTCAACTCAGCTGGTTGCTAACTGACTGCATTCTGGATATATTCCTATATTAAAGCAAAGCTGGTCATTTTGATAAGTCATTTTGCAGTTAAACTCCGTCACTATTTGTGGAGGAATTTCTGAATTTACGAGGTTTAAATTTAAGATGTTTCGTCTGGACTCTGAATCTGATCTGAATCTACTGATCAACATCTCTGAAGCAACCGAGTGAACATGACTGCAAGTTAACTGCACACTGTTGCAAAACTTCAGTCTTCAATCGCTGTTGTCCCTCGTGTGACTGTAGCATTAGGATCTAAAAAGGGAAAGACTTCAACAGTGTGAAGGTGGTTTAAGTACAAGAGGTCAGGCCTCAAAGAGCAAACTGTTGAGTACAACCAGGCTGTGAAGGAATAAGGAGGTACTGATTTGTGATCCAAATGTAATCAAACTACTCAACTGAACCTCGCTGAAGCACTCGCCATTTTCACTTCATATATCAGGACATATTGTGTGGCCTGTACGTAACCGCAGAAAAGCAGGGCTTCGATCGACTGGTTAGAAAGTTCGATCCAAGACTCAACATTCCAGGTAAAAAGAATTCCATGGTTACTTTACTGTAGTTACAATAAAACTATTTCCAGGGAAAACACTAACTAGGCTCCTTTTTTCTACTAACATTTGACCTTTGCAGTGTCACTGGATATAACGCTGTGTCCCTGCTATTACACTACAACGATGCTGCTGGAACCTTGTTTCTAAAGAGTCACGTTCATCAGGTTGTCTATCACATGCAGCTGACTGAAAGGTTGAATCAAAAGATCTTTTATGTGGTTTCATTTTTCACTGTTAGCACTATTAAATGCTGCTGCTTGCACGCTGCAATCATGATAAAATGTTCCAGATTTATTTTTAATATCGTGTGAAATACTGTTATCACAAATTTCCATGAAATATCGTGACGTAGTTTTAAGGCTATATTGCCTTCCTGGCTGAGCCTCTAGTATTTAGACCATAAACATGCCAAAACTGCAGGATTGCAGATAATTCAAACTTCTGTCTCTGTTGTAAATACTGATGAAACCATTAAACTCTCTCTGCAAACAGCTTAGCACGTTGCTATCACCTCGGCTTCATCTATGTATTGCTGAATAATGTTTGCTTCTCAAACCTGTCAAAATGTGGGGCAGTTCTGCAGCACCTCCTTACTCCTTACATCCGTACTGTATTGCATTTCTGAAAATGCAGTGTTGACTTCTAGGATACGTCCCTTTTTACACAAGCAAAACCTACTTTATAAAAACAATTTGAAAAAAATATCTAAAAATCACATTTAAATTCAGGACAAAGCCACTTTGTTGACTGGATCAGCTCAGGGTAACGTGCAGCTGTCTGTCATGTGTGCTGCTGCTCTGCAGATGACTCAAGGTGAGAACAACTGATTGTTCTCTGTCCCTAATGAAGGCTGTTCTGTTCCTGATGTTGCACAAACAGCTGTGCCTCCCAAGGCCCTTCACAGCTTCAACCAGGACACGCAGTGCTCAGCCACCTCCACAAACACAGCTCTGTTTGATTCAGCACGACTCACTCAATGCGACACATTAAGTGTGATTCACTCATCGCGGACACAATCACCGGTGCAGGATGGGTGTTTCAAGAGCAGGCACGGGAGAGGCCGAATCAGCGTTTGTTTACCGCTGTTGGGAGGGAGAGACTCATCACGTCCTGTGCCAGAAGCCCGTGGTCAGCGGGACGGAGACGCGCGCAGACAAACATACGGTTCTGTTAACCTAAACAATGGCACGCCTCAGCTGTCCGCAGCCCTGACTCAGTTCATGTGGATGAGTCTTGTTGACCAGCCAGTCTGGGTCAGAGCTGAGCGAGGCAGCACCTGTGAGAAAGCCTGCAAACACAGCAAAACTCTGCAGGCACTTGATGGCTTGGATGGGACACTTGTTACAGTCCATCTGAAATTGAAGATTACCTCAATCAATACATAAAAGGGACATTTCAGCCAGGGTGCAGACAGTGCTTCCACTGTTTTTAACACCCAAGTCTCACTTTAGCTAGTTGAATGTGATAACTTCGCTCTCCTGTGAGGCTGGATGACAGAACAACAGCACAACTGAGCATGGCCCACAGACCGGCTGGAAAACATACTTTCTACACTGCCTCCATCGGACAACAGAGCAGACGGGCAAGCAGAGCGCACTCAACCATGAGTATGATACTGCTTAAGCAAGCAGTATCACCTTTGGGGAAAGTGCTTCTCGTTTCACCTTAAAGCAGCTGCCTTTATTGGCTGTTTGTTACAGCAGTTGTGTAAGACCTTCCAGGTTTGTCACTGATAAAAGCTGAGGTTGCATTGGTATGTGTTAAATCACTGTCTGGCTGTAAATCAGAGGTCAGCCACTGAGATCAGAGAAATCCTCTGTACATAAGCAGACACAATACATGAGTACGTCTCTAAATGCTGCCGTTAGGCTCAGCTAGTCCCAAAAGCAGCAAAATAACATGTATATTTTATGGAGTCTGGATGACGGCACCTACATAAAGCTTTCCTCTAATGTTCAGCAAATTCCACTTTGTGAGTTGGACTCTCTCTGCTCGACCTCGAGCTGCACATCTTTTGATATTTTCTGAAATTTTGCTGCTTAAGTCTTCTAAAACCTGTGAACTGTGACACATACCACAACAGCTCTACAGACTGGCAGTGAAGTCACCGTTTGGGTGTCTGTCTTCACAGCTCAAAGGATTTTTCTGTCATCGTCTTGTGCTCTATTTATTTTTCGAGTCCACCAGTGGATTCCCCTTTCTTCTCGATACGTGCACTTCCTTTTTTTCATGGATGATCTGTTTTGAGGTCACAGCCAGCTCTCCGATCTTCATGTCAGTATAATTCAACTGCAGATTTTTACCAGCAGATAACTTTTGCACATCTGAAAAAGAAGGCTTTACACCCAGTTGGCTCTTTGTTTAAAATGACACAATGTACTTTACTATGCCTGCTTTTGGCTCAATGTCTCATTTGAATCATAAACTGTATATAAAAGATGGATGTAGCCAAATGTGACGTCACCCAGTGGTTTTTGCACATTGCAAATTAAAGGTGCAATTTTATTTTAATGGTCATCAACTTGTTAGTTTTGCTCAGCCAAAACTAGTTGAGATAGATGAGGGTTTGAACTGCTAAGTTATCAGCTATCTTGGGTATGCTTCTATTAAGGCCTGACTTGGACTTCTGCAGGGAAGCTTTGTAGATCCTGCTGATGTAACCTACATAAGTGGCTGATGTCATTTAAGGCACTGCCGGTTAATTATGTGTTAATTAGTATGTGGCCGCTCTGAGTGTTTATAGCTATGCCAGCCATGATAGAAATTAATAAAATGCTGGGAGGTTTTTCCCCGCTCTCTCTCGGGGTTAGTTTTTCGTACATTCCCTCACGTCTATTCCGACTGTTACATTTGTGATTCCTTTCAATTCAATTCAATTTTATTTACATCACAAATAACAACAACAGTTGCCTCAAGGTGCTCATATTGACATTTTATCGGTTATTATTCCTTATGCTGAGAGGATGATTGTTATACTGATAAATTTAAAAAAGGTGGTGAAAAAGTATCTGCGCAGGAGGAATCGAGGGCGCTGAACAGGCGAATCACAGCAGATGCGTGCGGCGTCGACTGAGGTGTAGTTACACTTCGAGGGTTCAGCTGTAGGTCACAGTTTGGGGTTTCAGACACCACTACGGCATAAATTTCCCCACTCCACAGTCATGTGTAACTTAAGCCCTAATACAAGTACAACAGGTTAGTTACAATAAAACGTACCTATGAGGAGAAATTATTTGGGATTAAGAGTGTAAACAGCTTATTCCTACTATAAAGAGAAGCATTTTAAAAGGACAGTCTATGGAACCGACTCACTTTTGGATGAACTGAACTTGGCCACAGGTTGCTGCTTGGTTCAGAAACATAATTTAGTACCTTTGGTGTATGTGGAGGCTTATATACTGTATAGAGCTGCAGTCACAAAACTAATTGCTGCAGTAATGTAGCACACAGTGAACTGGGTTTTATCAGCAGGAACCTTGGCTCACAACAGAGCAGCTGACCTCTGTCCTTACCTAACACAGTGCACACACTGTTCATACCCAGAGCCCCACTGTTACACTGTGCACTTATGACACACAATTGATCGCTTTCTGTTTTCATTATGCAAGAGTGATCAGGAGTTGACTTTATATAAGTGTTGCTTGGGGTCAAGCTGGGTCTCACTGCACTGCCCCCTGCAGAATAAAGACCACAGAAAGTTTAGGGGAAAAAAGTCCACAAAGCCTTTTTTTTCTATTTTGCAGTTACTTGCTGAAATGTGTCTGTGCACATGGAAGGAGGCGTGCTTGGAACTAGTTTGGATTTGTGATAATTTCACGTATACTGCATGCAGGCATAGGAACGGTGCCTATCCAGACTAGCACGCAGCTGTGAAATGCCTCTGGTGAAAGCGCAGGAAAAAGGCACATTAAAAAGCATGATGCCAGGTTCAAAGGAGTTCATGAGAAGCATTATTTAGCCTGTCTGAATGTCTCCCTGCTTTACTCATCTCTCACAGTTAAGTTACAAAGCAGGGAGCAAAAGGCTTAGCTGTAAATTAATTAGGCTTCATCAAACACTCAGCGCCTTGTTTCCCGTCTCAGTGTGGGGAGACGGGAATGGAAAGCACCTCTCTCAGCTCAGACTCTTCATCTCTCTCATTAACTGCTCAGACCTGTGATGTGTTTGGATACGGAAGGAAATTACATCCAGGACACCAAGGGAGTTCACTGACTCCATGTGACGTTTCAGTTGCAAAAGCCTCTTGACTGTTAGTCTAATGACCATTTCCAGAGAAACATTCAGATGGCAGGGTCAGAACTTGGCACAAACAACATGACAGGGTGGATCCATCCTGCCCTGTATCAATGGTTCATGGTTGGTGATGGTGTAATGGTGTAGAGGAAATCTTCTCCACATTATGCTCCACACAGTATTGTTGCCATCCATCCCTTTACGACCACAGTGCAGCCATCTCCTGACACGACAGCGAGTTTTCTGTACTCAAATACCCTCCACAGACACCAGACGTCAATCCAACAGACCACCTTTAAGCCCCTAAACACATATTATTATACAATGGGATATAATGCAACACATCCAGATCATACTTTACACCCGTGTTTCCCAACCTTTTAGAGCCACTGCACATATTTCACATTAGAAAAGTCACACGGCACACCACCAAACAAAAATGTTCCCGCGCACCAGGCATAGCGGAACTGGCTCGTATGTCCCCGGTATACCTCTTTTGCTTTCTTCTGACCACTACTCATGCTAGGGCCTTCATCTGGGTCCGAACTTTCTCCAGGACCCAGGTCAGACTGACTACTTTTTCTTTTCAAATATTTATCTATTGCTATTACACGCTGTGTCGTCTCACAGCATAACTATTATGCAAGTTCTTCTTCGTCTTCTTCTGTTAAACTGGCAGTTTCATTCAGTTAGAGCAGGTATGTAATTGTTCTGCGCGTTACTCAAGCCGATCGCTCGAGTACTAATCAGGTGGAACCAGATAACTGATCATTTCTCACGGCACACCTGTGGGCCGCGGCACTAGTTGGGAAACACTGGTTTAAAGCATGAAGTATTCATATTTAGAAAACATCTTTATTGTATAAGACTTGAAATGCCCCTCATGTATGACAAACAACATTTTATTGCTTATTCAACATTTCAATCCAATCGTGATCCTTATTTAACCTAAGATTAAAAAACCATCTGTGTGAACATGAACGACCCAATGAAGGAAACCACCTGACTCTGGTAAAAAATAGTTCCAACAACACTTTAGACACACTAGAGTCACATTGGTATCCGCCGCTTAACTTCCCATTTATTGTCTGTGGTTTGGTTCACGGGCAGACTCCACAGTGAGAATCACCACAGTGTCTCTCATATCCTCCACAGATGAACCTCCAGTGATTTAGTCTTAGTCTTTCTCATAGAAAGCCAAGAATGTGGCATGGGAACTGAACAGTCATTATAGTCAGTCTATAACAGCACAGTGTTACATTCAGTAAAGTAAACAAGTGCTTTTAAGAGAAATTTGTTGGATTGTAGCATTACAAATCAAGCGAAACTGCAACCACAAAGATTCCCGATCATCTCATAGAGGAACATACAACAACTTCGTTATGAAACACAGCAAACACAGAACAGCAGAGGCATTTATCTGAAGTACAATTAAAGCCTCCTTTCAGCGGTTTCTTTGTTCTGCTGAGAAATATGAATAAAATCAAAACAAAGAGCTCAAATAAGCTAAAACTCTCCATAGAGCTGAGAGGACCTGTAAAGCGGCAGGATTCTCTGCATCATCATCATCACAATGCATATTACACATCACACGCAGTGGTCCGAACCATGGTTACTACAAACTGACTGATTACAGCAGTAGACTGCTCTTAAAGGAGCCTGTTCAACAAAAGCAAACAGCATAACAGTATAACGCAGGTGCTTTATTAACTATTGCATTATTTAGAGGCTTTCATATGCACATATAATAAGCTATCACTGAAGAAAATGTCACAGTATTCTGCACTGCAACATGATTTGAAGCTGTTCAGCTGAGAAAACACGTTTACTGTAATTCAGTCTTCTGAGCTGAGAGCCGTAGCGATGCATTTGAAAAAGCTAATTAGAAACTTGCACTTGTTTGTCACTCTCTGAGAACAATAGCTTCTATTTCAGCTCGCTGAAAGCGGGTCAACGTCGAATTAAAGCACTTAGCAGCCTCGGAAGCACAAGTGAGGTGTGAACACTTTGCTAACAGGCTATTATCACAGCTGCCCGTATCAACAAAGGTATGAAAAACAACTCAATGTGTTAATAGTCCTCTGAGAGAAAAGTGCAAACAGCTCTAAAATCAGCATCGACTCTGTGTGAGTCCTCAAAGTCGGAGTTGCTCACTGTGGAGAGAGCCTGTGTTACTGTCCAACGCCCACACTTGATCTCACCGTGGTATGAAAGTGTTCCAAAGAACTCATTTATTTTGGGGACTCGGAGAAATATGAACTTTCCTTCTCAATTTTGACGCTGCATAAGCATACCAGAACACCCTGTCGCTGTGTTATTCACACACAAAAAAGAAAATCTAATTTTATAGTTACTATAATCCTATTAAAGTCACCGTAGTAACAGCCTATTGCCTTTTACATAACATGACAAATACTATTATGATCCGCGTGGCCTTTCTGCTCTGCCTTTCAGAAAATCCTGTTCCACATTCCAGAAAGCCACATTAAGCAAAGGTGAGCAACAACAATCGCAAAATGTTTACAATCTCTCTTATTTCAATCTATGGAAAACACAGATTGAAATAATGTGGAAATAGCTGGGGTGGCTCTGGGTGAGGAGGCAGTCCGGTCTACTGAACCCCGATGCATCTATTGAACCCCGATGCATCCACTGGAGTGTTAGTGTTTGCTTAGGTATAGGAAAAAACTGCTTGTATGAATGTGGGTCTATAACTGGGTGAATGAGGCTTGTAGCAAAAATCACTTGGTGCTCAATAGTCATTAGAAAAGCGCTATAAGAACCAAAACTCACGTTAGCACAGAAACTCAAATAACCTAGCATTCATTCTGCCTGCTCACATATACTCTCATTGAAAGGTGTCTTTTTCTTCTTCTTTTTTTTTTTAAACCTGCATAATACAAAATACATTTCCACTGCGTAAAATTCACACAGGTATGCATTACAACTAAAATGAATGAGCTTTATAAAGGTAGGACTCATGGCAGGGCTGTTAAAATCGACTGCACTATTTACATGTCTAAGGAGCTTGGAAAGAAAAGCGTCTGGACTTCATTAAGTTGCTTGAAGATGTTTCACCTCTCTTCAAGCAACTTAATGAAGTCCAGACGCTTTTCTTTCCAAGCTCCTTAGACTACGATGACCTGGATGACTGAGAACCTTCACAGACACATTATTTACATGGAACTACACGCAACAGAGCAACTTAGGCAACGTTCACACTGCAGGCGAAAGCGCATTAAATCCGACTTTTTTGACCCTATGTGACCCATATCTGATCATGGTTTGACAGTGTGAACGGCACAAATCCGATATTTTCAAATCCAATCTGGGTCACTTTCGTATGTGGTACTGAATCCGATACATATCTGATGTTTTAGAAAGCGACTGCTGTTTGAATGGTCATGTCACATTAAATCCGTCTTTTACGTCACTGACACAAGACAGACGCCAATTATCAGCGCTGGAGAAGACATCGGGAACGCTTCCTGGCCATCCAGTGTAGATGTTAGTGAAACTGTTGGGAAGACAACATTGGAGAAACGTGAACATTTTATTTGTACTGTACAATCTGCAGATTCTGACAGAAATCTGCAACTATCCTCCTCTCTAAAACAACAATAAGGATAATTATTAGGCCATATGTAAATAACAAAATAACTTTATAACTTAAAGCAAAATTGGGAAACAAAGTCCGAAACAAGTCTTTATATAAAGGTCCATCAGTCAAACAATACTGTTTGGTCTGGGTCTAAACAGAGCGCATCGTGTGTGACGTCTTCTTTTGCACATGCGGGCCGCTTTGAGGGTTCACACTAGAGCGCGTTTGTTGTCACTGTAGTGTGAACAAGCAGACAAAAAAAACAAACAAAACAGATTTGATCAAAAAATCGGAATTGAGCATTAAGACCTGCAGTGTGAACGTAGCAATAGCGTACTAGGACAACGCTGCGCTGACGAGCTGTTGTGAGCATGGTTATGGAGGCATTACACCATGTCTTTAGGCGACTGTATCTGTATGATGTGGATGGCTGGTACACTTGACGTGATAAATGTCAAAGTGATCCAAGATCATCACAGATGTATAAAATGAGGAGAAGGCACGTGTAGGGAGGTGCATGAACTTTGGGAAAGGACTGATAAAATTCTAGATCCCAGAGCCATTTAGCTCAGATTCACTGTTTTAGGAGACAAGTGGCAACGAACACATTCGACGTCATGTTCAATCAAGTATCATGGTTGATTTTTAATTTTTAGGTTTATTAAGAGTGATGGCGCTTGTATGACTATGATGACTTGTTAGGGGTGTTTAAAGGTGAGAGATGTTTTATATTCTGCATAATAAAAAAATAAATTAAAAAAAAATCAGTAAAACTGCTAATCACTATAACATGACGTGAAATTTTAGTACTAGATTAGATTAGATTAGATAAGGAAATTCAGTTTCCAGTAGCGCAGCACTGACAGAAGTTGCATGTTACAGAGTTGGAATACCAAATAAAGGGAAATAAGAGAGTACGAACATAAGCATAAATATAGCATATATACACGTATATAAATACAGAATATATCATAGGTATAAATAGAATAAATAGCAACCAGCCTACTACTTTGATCCATACTACCAATGGATCAAATGACTGATTTGTGTGAAAAAGAGTAACTCAACAGTTCCACCTCGTTGTTGAAGTCTGTAGACCAGGGGTCCCCAATTCCAGTCCGCGAGGGCCGGTGTCCCTGCAGTTTTTAGATCTCACCCTGGGTCAACACACCTGAATCACATGATTAGTTCATTACCAGGCCTCTGAAGAACTTCAAGACATGTTGAGAAGGTCATTTATCCATTTAAATCAGCTGTGATGGCTCAAGGACACATCTAAAACCTGCAGGGACACCGGCCCTCGTGGACTGGGATTGGGGACCCCTGCTGTAGACACCTGAAAATAAGAGCGTTAGGTTGACTTGTAGTGTGTTCGGTCACTGCCTGGTTCCAGCAGCAAATACTGGGGTTGAAAAATGCTAATCAAGCCTGCTCGTGTTAGCTGATAACTCAGCACTCCAACCTCTTGCACAAATACGGTTATTTCTGGGCCAGAAAAAAAACAACATGGCAGCAGCCAAAGGGCTACATTTGAATGAAATTTGAATGAATGAATGAATAAATATATAAAGGGTGACATCACAGTGACTAAATCCATCTTTTAAACACAATCTAGGCTCACTGTCACAAACTGTTCTCACCAGCAGCAGCGAATCTCAGTGAACGTTTCATTGACATGCTCTGATAAACACACTGAAGAAGGCACAGATACAGAATGGGATGATTTTCATAATAAAAGTCTCTTTCTGGATTATATGTCCTGCTTTTAAAATTCTCTGGCTGTGATGGGAAAACGTGTAAAGGACAGAGTGAAGCTACGTCAGAGATACCCGGTGTATTTCAGAAATAAGAGGAAAAACTACCTTTCCTGGAAAGTTTCACAAGGGGCTGAACTGTAACCCACAGAATTAACATTCCTGGGATGTCTGGAACTTTTCATTACGCTCCCTATAGAAAAGGCTCAGTTTTGACACAGGTAGTTACAGTATTTGTGAGCAGTAGCAGAGAATTTCTAGCAGGATCTGCCTGACAACAGCCACCTCAGCCTGATGCTTCTTTTATACACGTTTCTGTTTCATCCAAACAATCGAGCATATATTAGCAGGATTCTAGTAATTATGGGAAAAACCGGTTTCCTTGTGATAACAGCAATGCAACATTAATGTTGTTATACTTCAAGTCTGATAAATGGAAATATTGTATTCAATGAAATATTTGCAAAAACAAAGTTGATGTTTGCTTTTTGTCTTGGAGCAGATATAAATAATTATTTTAGCTCCATTCCCTCCTTTCATTGACGGCCATCTGCCCTCTTGGTGAACTTTCTGTGCACAGTCATAGGAAGTGCATCTGCTTGTCTGTAAATGGTTTCTGTCTCATTTACCGCATCGGATGTGATTAAAGTGTTGTGTGTAAAAACATTGTTCTGCTGTACTTGTTACCGGTTTACACTGTGCAGAGATTTACACATCTCAGGTAGACGGCACAAACTGAATGTGCATTAAAAGCCTCTGTGTTGCATTCAAGGACCTCTATCATCCATATTATTATCATCATTATAATTATTATTTACATATGGGAAATAGACAAGCAGGCAAAGTGCAGTCAACAGCGATGATGAGAGATGAAACGGACATACATGAGACAGAGCACGATGAGGGGGTGGGGGTCAGACAGGGGTGGGATGGGATGCTGGTCTGGCTCCACACACAGCGACTCACTTGGCCAGCTTCATCTCTATCTGTTGGCGGATTTCTTGCCGCTCCTGATCGCTGCGGACGGGGAAGATGTTGCGGTCCTCCAGCTCCTGCTTGCTGGGCCTGTTCCGAAGCTTCACAGCCAGCAGCTCCTTCTTCATCCTGCGTGGGAGGGTCCCTGTCGTCGTCGAACACAAGTTAACGTCAGTGGCTGTACAGTGGCTTTCTAGCTGCTGCACACAGTTTTCCAGCTTAACCTGCTAAACTGATTCTAATCATCTAAGCATTAGCCTTTGAACTTTCACACATTCCTCGCAACAGCTACACATTTGATTAGAGCCCAAGTCTGAGTGGATAGGTCTGAACCCTCATTATCTTACATAAAACACCTTCCAAACTCTGGATTAAGTTCGGGTCTGCTCCGGGGTATTAACGGGTTTTTTAAGCCAGTGTGAAGCTTTGGTTTCATGTTTGCTGAGCTGACTTGATTAAAATAATACAGAAAATCTTCACCCAGGCTTGCACGTCTCTTGCAGACTGAAGCATGTTGAAGAATTTCTTTGTAACTTTTGTGCCATAAAATTCCCTCCCTTCACAAATGCCCAGTGCTGTAGTTGTTTCCTGGGAAATTAGCTGGTATGATGCTCTTTTTGTCTTTACCAGGAAAACTGATCTGACTGAGCAGATCAGATGTCACACCTTGACTGAGTGCTCGTCTCCATCAAACCTTTCATGTTTTACATATTTTGAGTTTATGTTCAATTTAAAAGAACACAGACTGCATATAAAAGATGAAAGTATCAACTGTGACATCACTCGTTGGCACTGGTATCTGTGTTTGTGCCTGCTGTGCACAAACACAGATACCTGCCAATTAGTTAGACTAATGTTAGAATTTGGCTGAGGTCACCACAGCAGATGGATCCACATGTTTGATTTGGCACAGATTTTGTGGTGGATGCCCTCCTGACACAACCATTCATCTAGCTAGTGACCTCCTGAGGCCGAGTTTGTGTCTGGAATCATTGGTAAAAGCAAATGCCCATCCCAGCATCCGCATATTTTCTGCCATTCCAGGTCGCAAGGGCAGCAGACCTCCCCTCTCCCCTGACCACCTCCTCCAACACTTCTGAGGGGACACCAAGATGTTCCCAAGCCAGCCAAGATGCCCAGAAGGCATCCTGGGCCTCAACTGGCTCCTTTTGATGCGGAGGAGTGTCAACTAAACCTAACTTTAGGCATCAAAAATATTCAAATTATTACTGAGCCTCGCTTGTCCACTGAAAGAACTGCAGTTTTTGGGCTCTAAGTTTTAACACCACATGTTTCTGCTTGACAAAAGAGGCCATTAAAAGGCATTCATAGTATCCAAAAATATCTGATTTGTGCAAAGATGCACTGCTACCATTCTTAAATCTGAGCTGTGACTCTTTAATTCATTGTTTTTTTCCTGCTTTCATCCTGTTAGCATCTCCTTCACCACACATTAGCATCACTATCTCTGCGACTAAACCTTTCTGGGTAAGAGTAAACCTTTGTGGCAGTGCTATTTAAGTCTCCAGTGAGCTCCACAGTTCACATTTTTCCTCCAGAGTCGCAGACGTGCTAACGGCAGGAGTCCGAGCACCACTGACCCAAATGAACAGCTAAGAATTAGGCCACCAGAGCAGATGTTGACGGGCTCTGAAACTTAACACCAGCAAGTATGCCATTCATCATCCATGTAAATCTCCCCGTCAGGCTGCGAGTATAAACAAACATCACCACAGATTATGCAGCTTCATTATCCACTGACAGGGTGCCCAGATTTGGGCTCTGTACAGAACGTGGGCGATAACAGTAAAGCAAACATCATACCACAAGTCGGCTGTCGGCACACATACCGGAGATCACAGACTCGTTCCAGCTGTCCTGGTCGCTCAAGTATTCATCCAGACGCCAGTTCTCCTTGTTCTCGTCAGACTCCTTCTTGCTCTCGGACTCTCCGGCCGGGTCCTTCTCTGTGCTGGACGTGCGAGACAGGCGGCCCTCCGGACGGCGTTTCGGAGACGAGCGCGCCTCCTTCATCTGAAAACTGAGGTCACATGTCACGAGATGTCTGTCAGTTACAGCTGTGGTGAATTGTTGTGTTTGAGCGCCTGAGATGCTGCACGGCTCATCTTTCAGAGAGCAGCTGAAATGTTAGTTTACCAACGAACGTGGTCGAGCAGCAGTCACTGAAGTGATTAAAGAGTTCAGGTTGTGTCTGCAGCCCAGGCAGAAATCGCATAACTAAAGCATCACAATGTAACAATCCTGTGACCAAGACACTGGAACAACAGACTGATTTATCTTCATGAGGTGACTGTAAACTATAAAACAGAGCACTAAACAGTCGTTATATACTGCATAAAGCTTCAGTTTGGGTTCCTAAGGTGAAATAAGAGGTAAAAAGCTTAGAATACACCAGGAGTCCCTCTCTGCTGTTTTCTGCTTCACTAACAGGTTTACAGATCTAAAAAAAAACAACACTCGCAAATGAAACATCCACAAGTATAAACACAATCTGAGAAACACTCAAAATACCAATAATACTATAGGTCTGTGAAGCATTTACTTGCACGTCCTTGTTCAAGCTCCAACATCAAAGCAAATCTAAAGAAAACTAAACACAATCAATCGTACATTCATTCATTTCTTTAAACACTTGTTCACATTTTGTTGGTTTCTGCACTAGAATAAAAAAAAAAGTTCAAATTTTATCCTCATTTCATTCATTTTTAGCACTTGAAGATTAGCATCTTTGTCCACGTGCACACACTGTCTGGGTCAGCATTAACGGGAGCCAAACTCAAATAGAAGGCTGCTTCTTTAAATCTAATCAACAGCCTGTTGGCCTGCAGCTCCAGTCTGTGAGTAACGCTCACATATGACTCCAACCCTTCCACTGTGCCCTGAAGGACGAGCGTGAAGCATATCATCACACAGCACAGCTGCCCCTGAAGGTCAGAGGGGGTCAGACATGGCTGCTCCTTGTTAAACTGTCCCAACATGTTGCTGGTGAGATTAAGCTGATTATAAGTTGGATTCTGTTCTGAAGGGGTCATCATTTAAAACAGGTCTTTAAAATCCATACATGAAATATATTTAGAAATACTTTTCCTCTTTTTACACGACGCCTGTGGTCTTTTTTTTTTTGCTCCACACTGGTTACATTTTTGTTGTGGGAGTTTCTGTCTAACAGGACTAATGCAAATCCATTCACTGACCAAAGTGCTGTTTGTGCTTTTTGGCAACTACACAAACAGAGACGTGGTGGAAATGCTGCACATCAAGCCTGACCTGTCCTGTCTGTGTTTGGTAGCCAGGGCGCGGTGCAGCTCCTCAATGATGCAGCTGGGGGGCAGCTGTGGGTGCAGCGCCCCGAGGTGAGGGGACCCGGTGGGTGTGGAGATCCTGCCTCTCAACAGAGAGCCATGAGGGTCTTTGGGCAGAGTGAAGTTCCTGGGTAAGGTGGCAGGGGACTTCTTCACCGGCACTGGAGGAGCACCTGGAGAAGCGAAACACATCGAGTCAGATACCGAACGCTGATTTTACATCAGTGTGAGTCCTGCTGGACGCACCTTCTAAGCTGCCCAGTCTGGTGAGCAGTTTGACAGGCAGGCTGGGTGGAGGAGGGGTGCTGGCTCGTCTCTGAGGCTTGGTTGCCGCCGCCGCCTCCTGCTTCCCCTCGATACCCTCCGCTTTGCCCTGCATCTGCTCTTCGCTGGGGTCACTGATTGAGGTGCTTTCATCTTCTCCATCTTCACTCTGACTCTGATCACCTGCTGTCTTTGCCACTTCAGTCACATCTTGTACTGAAAGCACACAGCGAAGGTAAGCCGAAAGGTTTAGTGAGTTTCTGAAGCCTCTGGCTCCACCTAGTGGACAATCAGAGACATAGCGCAACTGCACTCGGAAAACCCATTTTATAATCAATATCACTTATTTTAAAACGGGTGATGAAAATAGAAACTAAAGTAAGGAAGAGTCTGTATCCATATTTGGCGATTTAAACATTGACGGATGTTTTTACATTTTCTTTCAGACACGTGAAACACAAACAGATTTCTGACATTTGTTGTGTGTTGTTATTTATGAGCCCTTACTGAGATAATATGACCACACAGCTTAAAATAATTGTTGCACTGTTACAACAAGTCATGAATTATTTGTTTATACTCTGACTCGCATCCGGTGGTTGTTTTCTTTGTTTTGTTTTCTGAACACATGTCAACAAGGAAGTTGCAGAAACTTTTATAACATATTTGAAATGTTTTTCATCTCTTCCTTTCTTTTGAATTTCCATTTAATTTTAATATATATACCAAAATAATGGCAAATATAGCTGGCTGAGATACTGGCAGGGCCAGTATTAGCTAAGCGCTAAGAGCCATACTTCTGGTCAAGTCGTGACCTTTATTTACTCTCCTGTATTTTTTATATTTGTTATAAACCAACTGTTTTGGGAAATTCCCATCTTTACATGATAAATGCTTCCCTGTGTCCCCCAGCGTGGTGTGGGTCTGTTGTTTGGTGTGATGAATTTACTTATGTGAGACTATCCAGTAAAAAACAGATGAGCTGTAAAATCAAAACAATGAGCTAAAAGATGCTAAAACAGTTTTCCTAAAGTTTCTTAGAGATGTGACAAACATGTTTAGCAGTTTTGCACAACTGATGCATTAAAGCAGCATTTTTGTGAGGCAGTTACAGGATATGTATAAAAAGAAAACAGTGCTAGCAACAAGGTGAACACAAAGCCTGAGCCTTCAGCCTACAGAACACATCACTGTACCTGTTGAGCTTTCTAAATCACTGCCCAGGTCTTCATTAGTGTTGGCCAGCGGTGCCACCGGCTCCTCGTCTCTGTCCTCACCGTCAGAGTGAGGGGGGGTGTCCAGGTCCTCACTGTTACCCCCACAAGCAAGATCTGACTCTGCACGCAGCACACAGAGATGACAGGAATGAGTCTGCGTGGCAGTTTAGGCCTCATGCGGCTGAGCAAGTGAACCGTGCAAAGCCTGGAGTCATATGTGTGCTAGTGCGCTAACGTGTGTTCATCTGTGGTTCTGCACCTGTCTCGGTCTCCCCGGGGTTCCTCCTGACGAGGTCATCTCTCTTCTGCCGTACAGCTGCCTTCTTCTCCACTGCTACACGAACACAAACATTAATCAAACCGGTCCTCAGACTGCATAAGGAAATGAGAGTGCGTGGGACTATTTGCATGTTATGGCTTTCAGCGTTTAACGCCACCCGTGGAAGCGCACGGCGTCACACTCACCTCCTGTGGGCTTCAGCTTCTCGTTTTTCTTTTTCCTCCACTTCCAGGGCTTGAAGATGCGTCCCAGACTGGCCAGCTTGCTGTTGCGGCGAACGGGAGGCGTACGGACCCCTGAGACCAGGCAACCTGAATGCAGAGCCCTCTGCTGGTCCATCACATCTGCAACACAGAACACAGCTGCCTTTAACACGGGCTGAGAAAACAAAATCCACCCAGGCGTTCACGACATCCGTCACGAGCACGGTGAGGACTGGAGGAATTTCTTGAATCCCTCGTTTACCGATAACCTCTCATTATCTGAGAGCAGCAAATGTGGGTCACTGGCTGCAAACACCTTATTGATTCCAGCCTCATTTCTGAGGAGAAGCGGTGCTGAGGGAAGAGGACAGAGAATTGCATTGTTGCCGTGTGACTCACATGGTTCGACAGCAGCCAGACCTCGCCGGCCCCAAAACACACACACAATGGAAGGCTTTTAAACGACGTCTTGAAACACACGCAGGGAATAAATAAAATCAACTTCAGCTCGAATGCCTCTCCTTAGGTCATCAGAGCAGACATCTGCAGCCTGACTCCACACTGATTTTACACCATTTCAGCCCGCACTCTTCTCTCAGTGAAGTAAACATCAGCGTGCGAAACATCCTGCATTAGTGACAGAGTCGTACAAATCCTGCATGCAGCTACTGACGGCCCTTTAGAACCTCCTGCCCGCCTCCGAGCCCCGACTGTTTATTTTTGTTGTCTCTTTTAGTCCGGCGTTTGTTTTTATTTTTGGATACTGATGAGCGCGTGTTGGAAGGCCTGCTTTTGCAAAGAGGTAATTCAAGTTTTTACAATTCATGTTCTGTCAGTGGTGGAATAATTACTCTATTAATGCAAGACTGCAAGGAAACACTGCATATTATTTCATTTTTTCCCCTCAATAAAAGACCAGAAAATAGTTTAAAATAGTTTAGATGCTGACCAAGATTTCCCAGAGCTCAAGCTGACACTGTTAAAAACAAGAAACCTTCATAAGACACTATAAAGATATATGTCTACCAGTGGTATACGATATCACCGAATTTCACTCACGATATTATTGCAAAATGTTAAAAATCGCAATAAGCTGAGTATTGCAATAACATTACCTTCAGCTGCAGATGATCTCCCCAAAGTTCAGCTTTGTCATTTTTATTTTATCCAATATGCTAAAGTTATCAGTCTGTGAAGATGCTCAAGTTCACAATTATGTACTCTGTCAAGAAAAGTAAGACCAGTGGGGGTTTTTTCATTTAAACTAATTTATTGTCAGGATTTTCATCTATTTATTATTTATTTGCATTAACTGCCCACTAGAGTTAAGTGGCTCAACAAACAAAAAGAAAATCCTCTGATATTGGACAGGTACGAGGGCTGGATTGAAAATGAGTGATAAAGCAACCGGAGAAAAACTTTGAAAGAGCTTCAGAAAGCCTGGAGAAAAATCACAGGACTGTAAATCCTGGACAAACTTGTGATTGTAAGGAATCCTTATGAGCCGATGTGGTTTTTCTGTTCCTGCGGTTCCTAAATGTGTCCACTTTGAATTAACACCACTCACAATTAATGAGGAATATCAGAGAGTTATTATATTATATTATTTTTTTTAAATAACCTAATTAATATCATCGCTGCGTGATGACTAATCACTTGTATTAGTGGCTTCTAGTCGTCACTGAGGGCAAGCAGGGCAAGGAAATCTTCACATCTGCAAAGCTGCAAATTAAAAACATTTCACTGCTTCAGAGCAACAATCTAAACAGCTGCAGATTCACATTTTGCATATAGACTAATTTTGCACTGAAGCTTTGATCTCTTGCCACAGACAAACTCAATCAATGGCTCTCCCTCTTAGCAGGTACTCTGACTCCTTCGAGTGCTCTTAAGTCTGCACGCTAAGCTGCATACGAGGGTTCACACTGACAGGCAGAGAAGCAAAGAGGCTGACCGTGCTGACTTCAGTTATGATGCACCGAGTGGCAGACAGACACAGAGAGAGAGAGAGAGGTTCCTTGGAGAAAGGACAGAAATAGGCACTCCTACACAGTCTGGCTCCGACAACAAGCTGACACCTCGGGGAGCTTACAGCTGAGCCGTGGGCTGCGCAGGGACGGATCTATGAACACTTCCATTTTCTGTCAAAGGCGACTAAATCCACAACATCTGCTCACTTATCCCCCAGAAATGAATTACATATACACTCGAATTACACAGTAAGAGGAAGACATTGAATGTACCGCTATTTATACAGGGAAATTCCACAGGTGGGCGGGTGTGTGTCTGTGTGGAGGCAAGGCAAGCAAATGTAACACATGTTTACAATGTAACACAAAAAAGGTCAAAAATCAGCTGATATTTGAAACTAAGGATGTGCAGAAATATCGACTGAATATCAGCAGCCGGTCCCAGTGACATCAGCATGAGCAAACACAGTGACATTTTAATACAGTTATATGTAGCCGATATTTATCTGCAGTTTTGTGCTAGCTAGATGTTAAACACTGTGTGGTCACTTTGCTTATCAGGAATTCTGTGTTTCCCTGGAACAAAGAGGGAAATAAATACTAAAAAACTCAATTTAAAAAGCAGGAAAAAATGTATCTGCCAAACACGTGCATACCTATCAGGAACATATCTTCCACATCCAACGGAACAATGTTGCTAAAGTTCTTCTTTAGAAACTGGCTGATTCTTCACTCATTTTCAGTCCAGTCTTTGCTACTTAACACTGACCCGTGAATCGTTCAAATAGAAAAAAGGCACTAAATTCATGGGATGAAACCGAGGTTTGCCAAATTACACAAGACCTAAAAGTTAGTGGCAACAGGTCTTATGAAGTGATGAATCCAAATTTATAAATTGTGGTTAAATCAATAAACACTATGGAGGAAATCAGGAGAGGGGTACAACTGTGAGTGCCTACTGTCTCTAAAACATGGTGGAAGCTCAGTCATGGTTCGCGGCTCTAATTCAGCCATGTTGTTGTCTAAAATTATAGAATTATAAACACAAAAGAGTAATCCGAAGAATCTGGAATGCATCTCATTGGCAACGGCTCCCAAACACACTGCCAGTACAGTAAAAGTATGCCTGGATAGAAAAAGACACAGTGGATCACTATCAGTCATACATTGGCCTCCCAAGAGCACGAAGCTCAACATTACTGAAGCAGCGTGAGATCGTGTCCTAAGAAGAGCGTTTAATGTCCTTCAAGAAGCCTGGAGAACCATTCCTTAAGACAACTTGGAGAAAGGATAAGAAAGAAGCCCAAGAGACTTCAAGCTGTGTTGAAGAATAAAGGTGCTCGTACCAAATATTGACTTTCAAGCTTGTTAGAAATGAATAAACAGTTTTTTTTCTTATTTTTTGTATTTGCATATTTCAATAAATCAATGTACCTATGTCCCATTTCCTAGCAAAATATGATCAAATGAGGGGTGGCTCACGACTTTTGCGCAGTACTGTGCATTTAATCATTTAATTCTGGTGCAGTAGACAACTACACTAACATTTTCAATTAAAACACTGCCATCTTGTGGTCAAAGTTTTAATTGTAGTTTACAGAAGGTTTTTACAAAAAGTACCTTTAACACAGTCATTTTTTGACAAAGATTGCTTTGTTTCCCTGGTATGCAGAGAGAAGTAAAGAGTTAAAAGTTAAAAAAATAAGGACAGAATTTCGTAATAAATTAATTTCTCTCTCTTCCACTTATCCAATTCAGGGTTGCCGGGGTGACAGGCTGTCCCTGTCACAGGGTTTACACAGAGAGACAAACAACCATTTACACTCACAATTTGCAGCAAGGGGAATTTAGCATTTAGAATCACCCATTAACCTAACCCCACTAACTGCATGTCTCTGGACTGTGGGAGGAAGCCGGAGTACCCAGAGAGAACCCACGCAAACACGGGAAGAACGTGCAAACTCCACACAGAAACCAGCCAGGTGGTGGATTTGAAACCAGGACTGTGACGCAAAAGTGCTAAACAAAAATTAATTTTAGAAAATTTTTAAATATGTAATTAAAAATAATTCAATATTAAGCTCAAATCCTACAAAACCAAGCAACAAGAAGCCAGAGATGTCATCTTAACTTACACGGATTAGAAATCATCTTCAGATGTCTTTTTTCCCCAAGCATTAGTGCACAATCCAAAACGATTAAACCTACTGGCACATCAGATTAATTTAAAAAAAAGAAAAAGAAAGAAAAGCCAGTCTTCATCCTAGAAAAACTGGCAAAGCACCCGACTCGTCTCCCAGAACAGCATTACCAAATGTGTTAACATTACAAACACATTACTCAGACACCCAGTGACACAAAGCCAATCACAAGTGAGTTTATTGATTCCTTGAACAAGCAGCGTATCGTTGCCTCTGATCTCACTGCTCGACAGCCAATCAATGTGAGAAGCGGGTCAGTTGCCCAAGTCATGCGCCCCTGCCTGGCATGTAGAGAGAAATCCAGGTCAAGCCTGTAGTAAGCATGCCCAGGGTCAGGCTCCGTTGCCATGGTTACCACGTCGGATGCTGCAGAAAGGGCCCTCAGAGGCAGAGAGACTCACCACAGCATGAGAAATAGGGAGTTGCTGGGTGGATGGGGAAGGCTTGTTGCCACACGGAGAGACGCTGAGCTGCAGCCAATCGCGTCTCAGCGTGCAAGTGTGCATAATGTAAGTCAGGGAGATGCTGCATGTTTCATTTGTACAACTAATGCTAAAATATTTATTGAAGTGGTAAGGGCGTCAGCATGGCTTTCTGCAAATGCAGGACACTTGTTTGGTGGAGGGTTTTTGAGCAAAGAAAAAAAAAACAAGTGGTGAAAGTCATATTGTGTAGTGTGTGCACAGTAACCTAGAGAAAAGCTGTGCACATAATGAGGCTGCTGAGGATGGGAAACACAGAGCTCCTGGAAATGTTACAACAGCCTCATCACTTACATTACAAATGATCTGTCATGAGTTTAGTGCTGCAGATAACATAAAAACAGTCAGTCAGCAGGGAGAGGTCATTTTCAGTAATGTTACACCTAAAGTCCCCAAAGAGTCGTTCATCTGTAGAGTCATGGCAGTGAAAGAACAACAATATTAAGTACAGGCCAGCTGCTGAACGCTACGGGTCACAATAAGATTATCAGAGGAAAATGATATCCACGGTAGGCAAGTAGCATATGACCCTCCCACCCCCCCGAAAAAAAAGGTAAAAGAGCAGCATTGTGTAAAGGGTTATTAATCTCCACGAGCCATAAATCCGTGCCGCTGAGGCGTGAAGCACTTACTTAAAGGATGCGCGGTTATCCAGTCCTCCTGCAGCTTCGGTGCTCACATCATAGCTTCCCTGAGAGCCGAGCGGCTGAACCAGAGACTGATGGTTTCTCTTCCTCTTCTTTTTCTTTCTTAAATTACCACACAATGATAATAATTAAAAAAAATACTTTATGTTCAAATTTCCTCTTCCTAAAAGTTGCGGAAACGCTGTTTAAACAGCGACGGGAACGCCGGGAGTCAGCTGAAAGTGGAGAAAGTGTGAGCGACCGAGTTGCATCTGCAGCTAGCCGTGAGTGTTGATGTGCAATCATATGGACCCCGCCCCTCCGCCGGGAGGAGGAGGGCAAATACACCAATACACTCTGACACACTGTACTGCGAGCATGTAGTACAGTAGCCTACATACACGCTGTTAACAGCTGCTTAGCCGCGACTACAGGTTTAACATTAACAGGGTTTAATGTATAATATACATCATATATACATTACTATATATAATAATTAATGTAAAGGGATTTTAATGCTTTTTGGACATGTTTTTTTTTTGGTTTGTATCCTAAAATAGCCTTTAACAGCCCGCCCAAATACATGAGATATCAATGGAAAGTCCAGGATGTCCTCTATTAAGTACATCTGGACTAGCTCAAATAAGTCAAAGGATATAGACCAAAAACAAATGTCCATTAGAGAGGATATAAATGAATAGGCTGGTTCTCAGGAGGATATAACGTTAAAAACACCTAGATTACACTTGCTTTAAATGAATGGGATTAAACTGTATGGGTTTAAATTTGCTCTTGGGGATATAAAAATTAATTGAAAACGGAGTGTAGATAAAGACCACATATAAAGACTGCATATAAAAGATGGACAAAGCCACCATGACATCACTTATTGGTGTTGGACTCTATAGCAGCAGTGTTAGCTTAGTGTCTTTTTTAGTAGACAAGAAGCCGAAGTGCTGAGCAAGCTGCTTCCACAACTTAGACACTAACATGAACTTCTGAGTCCTTCTCACAATAAAAAGAAGCCAATGGAAATGCCTTAAACCAGGGCCAGTGTCCTGCAGATTTTAGATATCACCCTGGGTCAACACACCTGAATCACATGATTAGTTAAACCTTTACTATGTTTCAAAACAAAGACTGGAAACACTAATTTCAAGGCTTCAAAATGGGATGTCAAGGTAGCTACTTCTATCTTTCATGTAGGGATCCAAAGAATACACCTCTGCTAATTAATTAATTAACAGACTGATAAAATTTTAGAATTTAATTCACCCAAAATGAAGCACAAACCTCTTAGATGGGGTGTTCTTGGAACCAAAGAGCAAGCCATACTCTTAAACCCATTAAAATACTCCAAAAAGAGGTGAGGTGTAATAATTGAGGCCTAGCAGACAGTAATGGGCAACAGCTGTCTGTAAGCAAACCTGTCAAGTCAAACAACCACACCCCTAACTTTGAACCTCACCAGTATCCATGTAAATGAGTTTTTTTCCCCTTTTAAAACTTGTTTATCATTACAAGGGGACACTTATGTTTAAGTAACCACAGACGCCTAAACTATCTTGTACAATGCTGCAAAAATGCTTGTTAAAAGAATTAAAATGGGCGCGTTTACTTGGCTCACCATTCGAGGCAGCCTCAAGAGGCCATTTGAGGAACTGCAATTTTTTAAAATCACTTTCATATTTGTTTGATTTTTCAGCTCTTGAGGTTGGTGCTTTGTTTCAGCTAACCATTATGATTATCATGAAAGCTAATATCTCAGTTTCATTAACCACAAAGTCTATATGATGTATAAAAATAGTAAAAATTCCCATCACCAAATGTTTAAGTGCTCAGTTAAGTTTGAAGAGGTGCTTTAATGCTTAATGGCCATGAATTACACAATTTGTTAAATGGCCACAATGATGCTAGACAAAGAGTCAAGAAGTCACCAAAGTTCAACTTAATGTCAACATGTGTCAAAAAAGTTAAGCCACGTCACTCAAAGCCCTCAAAGTCAGCCTGGTGTTTGGGCTAAAGGAAAAAAAATCACCAAGTAGAGACTATAAATATAAAAAGATCAGGCACCTACTTGAGGACAGATATTTATACCACAAGAAATATGACTGGTGATAAAGAGACAAATATGCCCACACTGTAGTAACTGCAAGCCTCTTGTTCAGACAGTACAGCTGCCACTGCAAGAACACAGGGTTACCACTTTCAGTTTTTCCTGTGCATATTTTTAAATAGGCAACCTTTCTTGTGAGATCTATTTTTAAAGATACGTTTCCTCGACTTCCATAAAGTCTGCTTGAAACACAGATGATTTAATAATTTATCAAACAACATCACTTATGTGTAAACAAAGTCTTTTGTGGTTTCTCATCGATCCTTCAGAGGGCCCCTCATACATTAACAGCAGGAAGAGCCGAGTTACATCAGAGATGATAAAAGTCCGTGGCTGGATATCTCCTTAGGGACACACTAGCAGTCAGCAAAGAATATAAACAAGGATGTAGGCTACTCACCGAATAGCGTCTCATTCAATATTTACAAGGCTTCATTTAATATGGCCGAGGACGGGAGGCGGGCCAAAAGGTTGCGCGAGCACATTTTGACCAGTTAATAAGGAACTGACACATGACCTCAAGCTGGCTAACTTGGAGATGAAAAAACAAGACTAACCCATTATGTAAGCTGAAATGTAGAAATATTAAAGGCAGTGCTTCAGTAGTTACAGCTAAAGATCATTATTATTATTATTATTATTATTATTATTATTATTATTATTAAAGACCATTTTTTAACATTCATATTAAACAAATCGTTTGTTGTCACAGCTGGAAAAAGTCACGATGTGTCATTAATATTTTCAGTGATGGCTGCTTCCCACTGTGGAGTGTCAGTGTAGGCTCTGATATCGTGCACGGGGAAATTTTAAGAGGAAATTGCACCTTTGTACATTTATAGATACAAACTATCCAATTTTAATGCCAGAGACATGATAAAGAGAAACACAGCACTGGGAGAACACTGAATTTAAATCTGTGGTGCAGAAAAATTTCTTATAATCTTGTTTTAAGGGGAAGTCATCAGATTTGACTTATGATTCTATATGTTGTCTTTATCTCAGTTTCATGACGTTATGCTTCAACATAACCATTTAAGTGCCTGTAGGTATTTTTGAAGATGGGTGCCAGGTGACAGAATTTACTCTAGAAGGACTTTAATATATTACTGTACATCTTGTGTACAGTTATATATTGTAGATTATACTGCAAGACGTCACACTAATGCTTTGTATTTTTGGAGTCTAGAGCTTATTATTATATTCAGGGGCCCATGCAGCCGTGTGAGGTGATGACTTAATCAGAGTCATATCTTTGATAGAATTACCAGTAGTTAATTTTATTTTAATAGGCTCTATATGTTGTGAAAAGTACAGTTATTTTCAGAATTGCACATCTGTCAGGGTTGTGTTAGTACCTTAGTTGAAAAGGGGAAGTCAGACCTACACAAAGAAGGGAGTGCAAAGAAATGCAGTGTGTACTTTGTAGTAGAGGCTCAAACAGGCAACATGGAGAACATTAAAACCTACTTTGCATGGACATATGCATAAACTTCCTGTTTTATGATGATAGAAAGCCTGATAGTAACCGCCCTTCAGTGGAAACAAAGTCATTTGTATGTCAGCTTCTCTAGGATTCATAAACACCAGCCCTCTTTCCCAAATCATAGTTATGAGGGATACCTCTGCTGTAATAGCTGCGCACCTCCCCGAGGTTTCAACAAACTGCTGGTAACACGGCTGCAGAGCAGCTATCACTGGCAGTTAAAGCAACATTAAATCCAATATCAACACAGTTGAATTAATTCTGGTGAAAGGAAAGGGGGCTAAACACGGCTGCTGTGTTTCTGATTTCAACTGTAATGATTTTTAATGAATCACTTCAGATAAACTAAATTAAGCAATTTAAATTGTGTGACTACAAGGTCAACAGTGGGTCTACCCATCTAGGAATAGACATGAGAGTTAATATCCGCCTTAAAATATCTGTACCATGGGCCCTGAACTGGAGATGCCCAAAGGAAAAACAGCTATAATTACTTTGTTCATTCATTTCAAACTACAGGTCTTGAAGGAAGTTTCACACTGGGATATCACGAAGATGAATTTGCTAATTAGGTAACACAGTTTGGAGTAAGAGTGAGACAATTCACGAGTAGCATGTATGCAAGCTGCTCCACTGTAAAGTTCAGTGTCAATTTTAACTCAGCTACTTACCTGATCGTTCATGATATTTAAACTTTCCCTCAGTGCCAAAGTGAGCCTGTGTCAGTTGTCTGTTCAGCCACAGGTCGCAAACAAGAGGAGCAAATATTTCGAATAATTCTGCATTTATTTAATGGTGTCATTTTACTGTTCACTTAGCAAATGTAGGCTCAGCTCTGCAATAATACTGGCGTCATATCATGATAAAGGCATAGCACCAACACGTGTTGACGTTCCCTTGCACGACCAATGCTACTGCTGCTGCAGATGATGTGAAACCGCATAACATAAGATGTCACATCATTAGGGCACTTTTGCATTTTTACTGTTGATGACTGTAAATGATCACTGGCAGCAATGTGTAGATGTATGCACTTTTTTATGTTTGTGTGTATCTGTAGGGTGAATTTAACTGTGGTGCAGTCACAGGGGGGATGAGGGAGATGGAGAAACGTGCTGTACATCAGCAGTATAAATGCTCAAACCTGCAGTTATGGACTGTCCATTTGTGGAGCAATTTGCACCAAAGCACTTTAAAATTGATTGCAAGCCTCAGCAGCAGCATGGTCACATTCTCTTTGGAGTGACAGCTTCTGAGCATCAGAGATAAGCCACAAAGTAACCGAATCAGAAGGCAGATGAGGGTTAACGAAAAGTAATGTTGAATAATCAAATTAGTCTGATATTCGTATTCAGATTTTTCATTTCTATTTAAACTACACGTTTTTTGGTTTTTTTTTTAAAGCTGTGTATCATTCAAATATGTGCTCACAAAGACACAAACGGTACATGAACTACTTACAAATTCAACATTAAGGCAGCGATCCACGAGCTGTCATGTCAGGCTGGAAGCAGTTCCACAGGGGGTAGGAGACTGACTCTGTGGCATTTCACTCCAAAGCAGGCTTTGCACCATGGCAGTGCAGCCACATTTAAAAGGTAAGTGCTCCTAAAGGCCTCTGCTGCTACTCCACTTCTGCCCTGGCCCCCTTTAAATCTGCTTAATCATTCATCAGGTACAACCACAGCCTGCGTAGCCTTGGAGCCAGTGCAGTGTCACAGTGACAGATGGGGGGGCTGTAGCAGTGGGGAAGACACAGTCTTGAGTGCGTAGAGTGTGTGAGCTGCAAACAAAATAGTCTCCGGGATTCCTCTGAAGGAGAGGTTTCAAGGTTGGGAGGAGGCCAGGATGCTGCCTGGGCAGAGCAAGAGCGTACTTTATCGATTTTTTAAATTTTATTTTAATTTATTGGTTTAATCGTCTTCCTAGAACACTAGCTGATGTCTTCAAAATACTGGTCTTGGTTTTTTTTTGTCTGATCAACACATTTTCCAGTTAGAGAGCTCTATGGCAGGAGGCCATTAACCAGTGCCGTCTTCAATTATTGCTTAATATTGTTATGCAACCAAACAATTAACATTAGGTGACCACTTTTATTACTATGTTTCATCTGCCTCTGCTGTGATTAAAGTTTAATAAGGCTGGAGCACAAAAGCAGTGGTGTAGCACAGATATCCATGGCCTCTAATTAGAAATATCAGTGGGCCCCCTTTCCCCATTTAATACAACCACTGTAAAGCATGCACAAATACTTAAAACAGGATTACATTAGTTCCAGAAGCCTGTTTGTATAAGTGTAAAGTAGATTTTAAAATTAGAAGTTCAAATGTTTCACCCCAGCATCCAGATTTACTTACATGTTATACCATCGGGGTCACACGCTATTTTGCCAGTTCAGTAAATCTGCATGTTTTTAAAAGACAATATTAGTGTCATTTTGGCTTCATACTTGTTTAGAATGAAAATGCCTGTATTATACACCTTTTGGAGATCAGTTCATCTTTTACGAAGCCTTTCACAGCAGCCCGAGCTTCTGCATACAAGGGTAAGACAAAAGAGCTTATAATCATGGTCAACCAAAAGCTAACATCCTTTGTTGGCCCTTCTATCGAACCTCACATCCTTCCAGTAAGGGTTTTTTACTACTGTACTGGTAGAAGAGAGATGGCCACTACATCAGAACAGTGATCCTAAACAAACCTGAACATCTAACGGACTACCGTCAGAAGCTTCCTCAGTTGTACAGCTGAAAGTTTTGTTGTGGTCCTGAGTGCCTCCTGGCACGACGATCATTGAAAAGATTGATGAAACCAAAAGAAAGCCCACGTGTTTTGTTGACCCTTCCATCAAACATGACATCCTCCCTACAAGGCCTTCACATTTCTTACTACAAGGATCATAAATGTGATGTCTGCTTCCAGTTAGGTGAACGTAAACACAAACTGAATTTGCTCATTTACTTGTGAAGACAGCCTCCAGTATCGCGTCCATCAGTGATGCGACTAATTGCTCTCGCGGTAGTCTGGCAAGCTCATGAAATCAAACAGGTTTGTCATTGTAATCACATAACGTGACACATCTGTGTTTTGAGACGACTCTGAGCAGCCACAGTTTTTCCCTGCATGAATTTCTTTGGGTTAGCTCTCGTCACATTGGAACAGCAGTTTGATTTTACTTAATTCTAGATGGAGTTCAGCAACAGCACCCACACTCAGCGCACTGATTTTTGCAGCTGCAGCACCCCCTCCTCCTCCCCTCCTCCCCCTCCTCTTCCTGATCCTCGTCCTTGTTTAACACTGCTGAAACATTCAAGTCTGTCAGAGTGATCAGTCTCTTAACTCTAGGCTTAAGCGCGCGGTTTAATTACACGTAAGGCGGAGAGCAAAGTACAGTATCTGCTTGTGTGTCTGTTTTATTCCCCATCTCTGTGGGATGCAGTGTAGATTCTGTAGAAACAAATGGCTGAAAATAACTCTGCCGGGGCGGTCTACAGCCTCTATTCTCGACTTTCACATCGCAGCTCTGTTTCCATTTGGCCGACCCTTCCTATCCCCTCGTCGTGGGCCGAGGATGTCAAAAGGATCAGCTGGATGCTCTGGTGTCTTCTCATGTGCAACATATTGCTTTTACTCGGCTCTGAAAGGAATTAGGTCAGCACATGAAACATTCATAAAAGATACATTATGTGTAAATGGCTGACAGCTTAACTCGAATAGCTTCCCCCAGCATGTCTGGCCCAGTCGCAGGGTACATCTCTGTCTCCGTTACACATATAGCAAACGGTATCTCTCTTAAAGCTCACATTAAGACACGAGATGCATAAACTATTACTACAGACATGCAGTAAAGCCAGGGTTGCTCCATTGCAGTGCAGATCAGAGGCAGAGAGATCACAGTAAGGCACAAAAGTGAAGCTCTGTTTGGTGTGAAAACATTAAGCTTACTGTGGGCAGCATGCAGAGCAATAAATACAAGCCACAAGCCATTCATCTCTCTGGGCACGGCTTCACCGCCACTCTGTTTTTAATTTTGCAGATACTGTCGAGGACTCAAACGCACCAGAGAAGCATGTTAAAGTCCCAGTGTACGTGAGACATCCTTGTTTTTGTAGAGATTTTGTTTTGTAGCTGGGGGGAGGGGAGACAGTAGCGTGTGTGTGCGTGCAGCGGGGAGGGGATGGTACATCCATACCAGTCGTGTTTGTGCTGCCGTTCAATCAAGTGTGTACTCGGAGACAAAGAGACAAAGACTATCAGCCTATTTATATTCATCTTTTCTATGAGAGGGGAAAAACCTGCCTTGAAAAAGAATTAGCACATCATCACATGTTATTGCTTTGGTGTTAATTACATCCTTATGCCAGACAGCTCCCTCTTCATTCACCGAGATGGTCAAATTGCTCGGGAAGTTTCTCGGGTTTCAGTTTCACAGTCAGAAGCCTTACCGCTCCACTGTGTCAGTTTGCTAAAGCTTTTTAACCTTTTAACCACTCTGATTAGGAAATTATGTTTCTGCCCTGAAGTTTAAAAACAGCAAATTGTGAGGACAAAACATAGAATTATCACCAGCTCTGCAGTCCTTCCTTGCCATTCGTTATCAAATAGGCCCTAAGTACTTTGTACGTGGTGATAGTACGGAGAGCATAATTCAGATTTCTGAGAATTTAAGCTGATTACCTTTTACTGTTTAAGTCCACATTGCATATTTTGTAAAACATGCTCCAAAAAAATCGCACAAGAAATCCAAGTCCAGGCACTTTAGATAGGTTTGAAAAAGTAATCCAAGGATTTTATTTTGAAGACTTTAACAATATGCATTGATATATTTTCTAAACCTGCCCAACTGCCTGAACTTATATTATAAGCATAATATTTCGATTTCTCTATTTTTTTGCAATCATTTCAAACCATGAAATGATTGTGGTGTTTGAGGGGCTCCAGTAGCACTTCTTTTATTTACTCATATTGCTTATTTTATGTTTGTAATGCCTAATTTTGATATTTTGTAACTAATATTACAAAAAAAAAATCAGTCTTTTGATTTTTGAATGCGATGCGGTGTTATCTATCAGCAATACATACAGCACATTACAGGAAGAACTCACTTAACAGCACAGGGCCAGGTCTGGGGGATAAAATTTAGGAGACAGCTGCTGGCTACCTTGACCCTTAAGCCTGAGCCTAAACAAAAGCTAAACATGTGAGCTATAAACAAAAATATATATAACAGTAAATAGTTATAGAGCCCAAAACTGCTCCTTGTACAGACTCTAAATGTGTTTATTTGTGCTCTTAAATTGTGTCTGTGAAGACTGACTCAAGTCGCCACACAAGGAACTGCAGATTTTTGGAACTTCTCCCATTGGCTTAAATTTTCAGGCCGCAAGGTTGTTGCTCAAAACCAGAACCAGAGACCTTTTCTTATTTCTTATTTGTTTCCGTTGACAAACCCAAGTGCCTACATCACCCATTATGCAACGTACACATTTTATAGCCCCCAACAGTTTAACCCCGCTGTGTTATGCTAAGATGACTTGAATTACTCGGGAATACTATACACCTCTTTTTTAAATTTGAACTTGTAGCCTTCAGACCCAACTGATTCTTCTAAAGCGCTTTATAAAGTGCTTTTCAAATATGCATGGGTATTCACCAATAGAGCAGGGCGATATGACCAAAAATATTTATCACGATATACATTTGAAAATTTGCGATAACGATATAACTGACGATATAATTGACACTAGACAAAATACTTTACAACTCCACAACTTTATTCGTGCAAAAAAAAAAAAATCAATATATTTTCACTTAAACAAGCAGCTGTTTTTTATGTGCATTAAAGTTATATAAAAATTTAAAGTGCAAATGCATGTTACTTGCGGACAGTTTAACCAAAAGGCATTTCCAGTGGAAACTGGCCGACATATCCTCAGCATAACCATGTATAATATCCACAAAACTTAAAAAGAGGCTATACACACACAATACGGTAATATTATGTTGAAGCACAGTACGTATCACTCCGCGAGGCTCCTGACTACGATAGCCGTAATGCTCCAACAATCCATCAAGCGGTGCGGCTTCGTAGCTTAGCAAAGTCGTACTGAAACATTTGACAGATTTTCGAGCGCCGTGTACCACATAAAATCATTTCAAGGTCAGTAAACACAACCAGAAAGGCACACGGGATTATAAGGGGCACTGTCGATTTTCTGAAAAATCAAAGGATTGATTTTAAGTGTGCCATATTTTCCAAAAAACACGGTAATAACGACGGCCCGCTAGCATGCTCTACCAAAAATAGTGCTTTGTTGTGTATCTGACGGACGAAAGCCAAACCAGTTCCACACCACTGAAGCTGCAGCATTTTTACAAACCAATTCTGGTTCATCCGTTTCATTCAACGATCCGCTTTCGCCCTTCTCATTCTCCGTCGCCGCCATGCTTTTTCCGCCATGTGCGTATGAAAACAAACGCACTGCGCATGCGCGTTTTACCCATATTCTATCGCGATATTTCATTTTCTTATCGTTGCCCAACATTATACCGGTATTACCATGAACGGTATGATATATATATATATATATATATATATATATATATATATATATATATATATATATATATATATAACTTCCCTTTTATATAGAGGATTACCGTTTTCTGATTTTAAGTTCAGCCAAATTGATCACTTCCTTTATATTATTTTGGACTGGTGACTTCAGTTTTTCTGATGACCTAGCTACAGCATTCTGCATAACAGTGTTTATGTCCTCTCATGGCATTGGCCAACGGTGACGTCATGTTTTTCCCTGCTTGCTGTGCTGCTCCCCAGGGCCCTGTAGTCAGTGGAACCCAGTGATGTCTCTGCATAGTGCACAAGGGTATGAGAGATGAGTTGGCACAAAAAAAAAGGGAGGAAAAAAAAGCGAAGTGCTTTTGAATTAGCCACTGTACTACTGAGCCTTGGCCAACCAATAAAAAAAGAATCAATGCTGCACCAAAGACTCAAGGGTAACATTCACTCTGAACAACCCATTACTGTCTCAGCAAAGCCACATTTCATTTATAGTCCTACATTACAGTCACATCACTTCTGGAATGCTCCGCATTAATCATGGCCATGCTGTCCATGTTAAATCCTTCATCACTGCTTTCAAGATGTTCCTCTTTTGAAACAGACATGAGATCACAAAAAAAGAGCTTGAGAGGAATTGCATCAGCTCTGAAAATAGAGGGGTGTGAAGATGAGCAAAGTTTCATTTCCCCTGTGCAGTTGTAACCACCTCTAATTGAATTTCAAAAGATTTCGAAACTTATTCTAATATTGCCTGCACTGCGCTCATCCCTGCGGTCTTTGACATGAAGTGAATATTGAGTTGAAGTGCCCCTCACTTCAGTACCAATTCAGACTCATCTTAAAACATGGAGAGTAATGCTGATTAATCCTAGGAAGGAGTCTGTCCGCTCTCACCGTATGCAGCATGACCTTGAACAAACCATGTGCTGTCCCTCTTTTTTGAGAGAGACCTGGTGACTGCAGTGCTGGACTTGCCGTGACAGTGACTGCTCACTGCACTTATGCAACATTAAGCCATCTGCTGAGTAGAGCCCTCTTGTGGCTTTGTTTCACCTTTCAACTGCTCTTGAACCCACTTAGGAGCATATTCAGGGCTCTGCCACTATGTAAGTTATTAACAAGTCTTTCAAAATGTCTCAAATCTCATATCTACTCCAGCTGCAGACGTCACATTTTAGTGGTGGAAATGCATTTCTAAGTACATGTTAGGGAAACACTTGGTTAATTATATAGTGAGTTTAGATTTTAAAAGAAGCAAATAAAACCCTGGAAGTATTTTTGCCTGTTAGCATGCAAATGAACCAAAGGAACTTTCTTCTGATAAAACGATGCAACAAATGATTATAGATTGTGTGACAGGACTGCCTTAAGGAGTCAGTAGCATCCGTGTAGTCTGTCCTAAAGTAGAACCTTTCAGGCTGAAAATTAAGGTAACACTTAAAGCCTTTTTCCACTAGTACCTACTTGACACAGCTCGACTCGCCTCAGCTGGATTTCACATGTTTTCCATTACAATCGAGTACCACCTAATGTGTGTGAGATTGTTATAGCGTGTGGCCGAAAGTCTGGTGATGTCATTTGTATACAACACAAACGCCACAATAATAGAGGATGTCAAAGTGATGGTATACCTGCTGCTTTGCGTAAGGCTTTTTGTCAGAACTGGGGAATGCAGTGTGTTTTTTTGTGTAGGGTGGAATGTCCACTCCGGGTCAGGGATGAGTTCCTGCCCCAAGTGGAAGAGTTTAAGAATCTCGGGGTCTTGTTCACGAGTGACGGGAGAAGGGAGGGAGAGATCGACAGACGGATTGGTGCTGTGGCTGCAGTGATGTGGAAGCTGTACCGGTCTGTTGTGGTGAAGAGACAGCTGAGTGTAAAAGTGAAGCTCTCAGTTTACTGGTGGATCTACGTCCCAACCCTCACCTATGGTCACGAGCTGTGGTAGTGACCGAAAGAACGAGATCGCGGATACAAGCGGCGGAAATGGGCTTCCTCTGAAGCTCTCTCTGGGTGAGAAGGGTGAGAAGTTCGGTCATCTGGGAGGGGCTCAGAGTAGAGCCGCTGCTCCTTCACATCGAAATGAGCCAGTTGAGGTGGTTTGGGCATCTGACAAGGATGCCTCCCTGGTGTTCCGAGCATCTCCCACCGGAAGGGAGACCCAGGACACACTGGAGAGATTATATCTCTCAGCTGGCCTGGGAACGCATCGGTGTTCCCCTGGACAAGCTGGAGGAGGTGGCTGGGGTCTAGGCTTCTCTGCTAGGGCTGCTGTCCCGGGTACCCGACCCCGGATAAGCGGAAGAAAATGAATGGATGGATGGATTTCCCTCGTTACTGGGTTTCAAAAATGGCGGTTTAGATTTTTGTGAAGGAGACACTCATGACTCATGGAGTGATGCAACTGACTAGCCAATGCAGTCTGTTGATGTAACAATTTTGGTTTGCCTCAGATCGCCTGAAACCCCAGCCAAATAGGCACTAAAAAGGTCTGGGTACCATGTACTACCACCTGTTGGAAAACCATAAAACTAATGTTGAGTTGAACTGAGAAGTTGAACTTCTTACAAAACAATCAAAATCAAGAAGCAGTCAAAATTCAGCATGGTAAAAAAAATAATAGCAGATATTAGACGCTCTGAAAATGAGGTTTACGCCATGTAGACCTGTGTCTACATGGCGTAAACCTGTGTAGACACAGACTGGAAATACTGCATTGCCAGCTAAGCCACCAGCTGTCTGTTTGCGTCCACTAATTCACTGAACTGGACCTTTCAATCATGTTTGTGGTGTTACTAGCATTTTATTTGCAACCTATGTTTATTACTAATTAGATGGAAGGAAGGTATTGATTTCTGTTCAGTGCATCTTTCCAGCTAAGCTTACCGGCATTAGCTCTTAACTTAGCACGCCAACCTCTAAACCAAATACAATCAGTACTTGTTTAAAGCAAAAGAAAAAAATCCCAACATGGTGGTAGTCAATACATCAGCACTTTACAAACATGTTATTAGGTGGTAGCTATGTCCATCTATTAATCTGCTAACCTGTGCCACTTTTTCATATTCTTCCTTCCATATTTTGTGGTGAGTTGGAGATACAAATTTTGGTAACCACTAAGCCTAATATGCACTGAACATTACACGTGAATTGTGATTTATAATAAATCCTTTTTTTTTAAAACAACTAGATGGTAATAATCACTGTGTGTGTGACAAAGCTTCATTCATATATTATATTAGAATCATATTAGTGAAATAACATAAGGTAAGATACTGAGAATCTAAGTATCCTTTAACTAGCTGATAGACCTAGGGTAAACAGTCTGCAGCTGCATGCTTCTCTGTATCTCATGTTAAAATCTAAGCTGCATACCCATGGTTAATTCACACAGACTGTGAGAGGGGAAATTTAAGTATGCAGTGAAGACAAGAAAACATCTTCCAGGTCCACAACATGGATTTCAGAAACACAAAAACTTTATGACAAGGCTCTTGCCAAATGCTGTTACAGCTGACATTTCCACAGACACACATGAGGACAATGGAAGTGACATTGCTTTATTGTTTTCTATTTCCAGCTATGCACACCTTTTATTCTGTCTCATCTCCAACTGCAGCTGCTGTGCAGTGACTCATGTGGAGACATTTAGCACTCGTTCCTCGCTGAGCTCAACATGCATGTAGGAGTGAGCTGCCAGGTGCCAGGCTTGCTATTCTGTCCTCTCAATCACAGCAGTGAATATGGAATGAGGCAAACCGGCTTATGTAAAGGCTTCCTGATTAATAAAACATGAGGAATTCAAATAAAAGGAATCCTAATCTTCTCATCAGGCTGCCGCCATCGCCTCTGACTGAATGCGAGGACTAAACTGAGGCCCATCAGTAACCGAGGGTTGCGGCGGTGTGATGGTGGTGGGGTGCAGTGTACGAGAACAGCAGAGGAGACCAGGGAGAAAGCCTTTGATGTCGGAGCAGCATGTCAGATTAGTACAACAGCAGTGACTCAAATAGGGAGATGAGGGGAGCAAGGGAAGAGGCTCCTGCAGGCTAAAGGCAACAGCAGGGAGGGACAGGGCAATGTTACAGTGTCAGCAAGCTTCACATCTTTAGTGCACAAGCAACAGTACATTTGGCATACATGAATACATCGTTTAACTTAAAGAATTTTCTGTCTTAATACAGTTAATAAGATATGTTCAATTCTAACATTTAATGATAATACTGTATCATATATATTATCATTATCAGTGTTGACATTATGTGTGTGTACTTTCTTGCAGCTTGCTTCATAATATTACAAAAATAAACCCTGTTGAGCAAAAAGCTTCAGCTGTTAGACTACAGGTAGTAAATAGTCCATCTGGTAAACTGTAAAACACTGCTGACAATTTATCACAGCATTGGAAAACTATATGAAAATACTGTTTTATTTTATTATTTATTGTTTTTCAGCCTGCATTTTGAACAATGCTACCTGCTTTAAGCTAGGCAGCTAGCAAACCTTTTCTTATCTATACACATTACAAATTTTGTCTCACTAAACTAAACTATTTTAGTTTTGTATTTCCATAGCCTATTGTATGTAAGTCTGCATTATTTTATTTTATTTTACTGACTACCTTTCGAAATATGCAACATTTCGTGAGCTAGTCGGTTAGCAAGATTAGTTAAAAGCAATATAAACTGTAAAATGAAAATGTAGAGCTAAAGGGAAATTGAGAATTGGTAAAACTTTGAATGTGTCCCCAAATGCAGTCGCAAAAACCATCAAGCGCTACATGAGGACCGCCTCAGGAAAGCAAGACCAAGAGTCACCTCTGCTGCTGAGGATAAATTCATCCGAGTCATCACGTGGCACGAATGAGAACCCACACACACAGCGTTGCACATTGCTATGCGTTTTCTTGTGTATACGTTTAGACACTTTCTGTCTGAGCAGCTTTCCAGCTGCCACACCGTTCTCCCCTCCTGTCTGGCAACATCCTTTAAAGAGGAGTCATGATTCGATGATGGAGGTCAGGTGTGCGAGTCAGCCTCCCCTAACACCACACTGTGACCCCACTGCTCCACACCTCCCCTGCAGCCGAGCCACAAACCACACCCCGCCACACACCAGCCTCAGGAATCGCAAGTTAACCGCATCTCAGATTAGAGCCCTGATAAATGCCACACCGAGTTCCAGTAGCAGACACATCTCTACATCAACTGTTCAGAGGAGACTGTGAATCAGGCCTTTATAGTCAAATAGCTGCTAAGAAACCACTACTAAGAAAAAAACACAAGCAGAAGATATTTGTTTGGGTCAAGAAACACAAGGAGTGGACATTAGACCAGTGGAAATCTGTGCTTTGGTCTGATGAGTCCAAATTTGAGATCTTTGGTTCCACCTGCGGTGTCTTTGTGCGACGCAGAAAAGGTGAACGGATGGTCTCCACATGCATGGATCCCACCGTGAAGCATGGTGGAGGAGGTGTGATGGTGTGGGAGTGCTTTGCTGGTGACACTGTTGGGGATTTATTCAAAACTGAAGGCACACTGAACCAGCATGGCTACCACAGCATCCTGCAGCGACATGCCATCCCATCCAGTTTGCATTTAGTTGGACCATCATTAATTTTTCAACAGGACAATGATCCCAAACACACCTCCAGGCTGTGTAAGGGCTATTTGACCAAGAAGGAGAGTGATGGAGTGCTGCACCAGATGGCCTGGCCTCCACAGTCACCTGACCTAAACCCAATCGAGACGGTTTGGGATGAGACGGATCGCAGAGTGAAGGCAAAAGGACCAACAAGTGCTGACCATCTCTGGGAACTCCTTCAAGACTGTTGGAAAACCATTTCAGATGACGACCTCATGAAGTTCATCGAGAGAATGCTAAGAGTGTGCAAAGCAGGAATCAAAGCTAAGGGTGGCTGTTTTACTACATAATTCCATATGTGTTCATTCATAGTTTTGATGCCTTCAGTGAAAATCTACAATATGAAATAAAGAAAAAACATTAAATGAGAAGGCATGTCCAAACTTTTGACTGGTAGTGTAAATGGCAAAATGTGAATTTGAATCCACCTTTGGGCTACAATGTTTTGGCTGCACATATTGTTCTGCACCATCTCTCTGATGTAACCTGTATGGGCTGATCAAGGCGGCTGCTTATCACCGCTTAAAGAAGTCAATGGGGAGAGATTTTAATACATGGCATGCTGTTCTGTTCTCAGCCTGCTGACTAGTTGGTAAAACAAAGACCTGTCTGACAACCTTTAAACTTCAGGGTAACAAGTATTTGGGTTAAATCAGTCTTCAGTGCTTCACAGATGCTAAAAGCACTGAGTGAGGACTCAGCACAAATGGCAAGTGATTTTCCATTTCTGGTTACAACCTTGTAATTCAGAGGAAATGTTTACATTGTAAGAAGTCATTTGTATTAAGTCCAGTCGATTGTGCAGCTGATTCAGTTTGACATTGCCCAGCTGGGTGCTGTGATAATACCACCATCAGTGATCTGTCACTCCCTTTTTCCTCCCCTCTAATGGATAGGATTCTTCAAGTAGAAGGATCAAAGCCGCAGTAGGGGGCTCGGGAAGGGTTAGCACCGATCTGAGGGGATGGAGAAGTGGGGGAGGACAGGCAGGTTTGCACTTGCTGCATTGCCCGAGCTCTGTCTGTCTGATGCTGCACCGGAAACGTCCAGCTTTTGGGGAGAAATCTGCCACAGTGCTTCAGAGATGAGATGAAATGAGATCTGAGCATATTTGACATTTAGATAAAAATGGTAATAAGCAGCATATGACAGGACAACCCTGCCAGTGATGCCTTAGAGTTTCACATATACACCAACGCTGTTACGTAACTATAACAACCACAACAACGTGACAAGCAGTAGAAACCGAAGGCATGAACACAACGGTATTCGTCGCCAGCGAGAGAACTTGAACATCCTCTTCTGCAGCATTGCTGTGGCTCTCTTTCTCTAAAGACAGCCAGCCGAAGGAGTCCGATGTTCAAACAGACTGTAACATCACACACTGGTGAAAATGAAAGTGTGGCATGCATGCCACAAGATGAATGAATCCTGTCATGTGCATTATACTGCAACCCCCACACTTGTGATTCAGTAACTGAGCCTCTTATTTGTAGAGATACAGCAGCATCAATGTCTACACTCATCACTTTGGCTGTGAAACCATGGACCGTATATAAAAGATGGGTGTATATAGGCACGCATTGCTTTTGGAATTTGTATTTCCAAGTCCCAACATTGCCATTTTGAATGGTGCCATGCAATATTTCTGGATTTTTGGAGCCACTGAGCAACAGCCTCTGGAATGAAGCCAACGCAGAACATACAAAGACAGCATTTCATCTCATGGCAACTTGATGCTGACTCCAAAAGCAAGTCAAACCCCAAGGACTCCCTCATTGAAATGCCCAACTTCACAGCATTAAAAGCCATGTTCATGGCCTGGTGCAGAAAAAATAATGGTTTAAACCTCTATGCATAATAACTGTGGAGTGGTGGAGGGGTTAGGGGCAAGGCACCACCATAAATACGGCCAAGAGTTCATTTCAGCAACCAGCTATAGCAGCCCATGTTAGCAAGCAATCAAAATGGCCACGCCCTTAACTTTAAGTATTAACAGTATCGAGATGGATGACTCTTTTTTAAAAAAAAATTAAAAATCACCCTCCACACAGCTGTTACAAAAGGGGAAATATTCATAACGACCAAAAGCTTTTATGTGTGAGGCTGTAAACATGTAAAGTTGGACATTTTATCATCTATCTGAGGATTGACTCATCCCAGAAGCCAGCCTCTAGTGGCCATTAGAGGAAGTGTAGTGTTTGGCACTTCGTGTTGGCTTCAGTTTTCGGACCTGGAGGTTGCCGCTTACCTGAAACCAGTTGAATGTACAGCTTGCAAACAAACAGCATTGTGCTTCCAGCCTGCAAATAATCATCCAACACACTTTCACGTGAGTCTGTCGCTCAGTACCTTTGCAAGCAGAACATTTTTATGACTCCTGCTTCACATCTACACAACAACAGTGAACGCCTTCCCACAGACTCCCGGTGGACCTGCGAATCCCACCTCACGAATAAGCACAACTCACGGCCTAAGTGGCATTTCGCTTTGAATTGCTGGCTGCTGTACATCACCAGTGTGGAGCAGACAGACAAACACCATGTCGTCTCACAGTTGGAGAGCCAAGTGCTGCCTTCTGCCATTTAGATCACCATGGAAACAGCCAAATACACAACCAGCACTCTCGTCAGCTTCGGCTCAACACACTGCAGTCCATGTGTGATAGCAACTTGTGTGCCCCCATGCTGCAAGCACACACCTCGTTCACAAATGCAGAAATAAGAGAGCGAGAATAGAGAGGGGGAGGAGAGAGAGAGAGAACACCCAGTTCTACATCATGACATCGTGTTTATTCAAAGATGTCACAGCTTGATGATGTGAAGGAGATTTGGGCAATGAGGAGCTGATGTTACAGTCTGGATGCCATTATTGGGATAAAATCAGTGCAATGCTTAAAAAAGGGGACTCTACATATAACCTGCATGACACTGGTAGGGAAAACCCCATCATAGCCTGATTCATTACGGTGTGGTTGATATTTTAAAGGCAGCCACACATAAGGCCTACTTCTCACAGCCAGAGCGAGCAATGGGTAGTAAATGACGCACGTTTACAACATAGTCTACGTTTCCTGCACACAAATGAAGTGGGACCACCACGGGTGCAGTCTGCGTGACTGGATGCGGGCGAGCCCGGACTCCGTGATGTCACGCCTACCCAGTCGACCGCGTGAAGCAGCAGTAAATGAGACAGCTGACACATGTCCAACAAGCAGTCGGATTACCGCCCCCCCTCCTCTTACCTGCTCTGTGCGCTTCACCCAGGCGGACCTCGGTGATGCTGCTCGGGTCACTCTGAGATCTTCCCCGCTGCAACACACAGTCCTCCTCCAGCCCATCCGATGATGCCATGGTGAAAAGAAGACGGCGACACGAGACTGAAAGGGGCGATCTCCGTCAGCCAAGGTCACCGGCATCAAGTGGTGGTGCGGATTAAATGTGGTCGGAGTGCTGCAGCTGCAGCTCCTGGTCCCCGAAAAGCAGCAGCGCTGGGGAAATCCATTACGCGCGCAGCATCATGGCGCCTTCAGGTGTTGCTCGCAAAATCAGCAACGTTAACAGGTAGTAAGTGAATTTGAGTGGTAAATAAAACTAGGAAAGCGCTATATTGATTCAAATTCATATAATAAAAAACTAGATTTAAATCTGTCCTCTATTGCAGTCCCAGTTTGTGCAATTTGATAAGAAAGGCTTGTGCCTTTTAGTGTTTTTTTCTTTGCCCTTTAATGTCTTAAATATCAGGCCACATTTGAAAGCAATAGATCCTACAGCCTCTGAAGGCAGCATCAGAGTCATCGCCTGCTTGGTATTAGCTGAAAATGGGCAGGGTCTTAATGGAATCTTCCTCTGAATCCATGCTGTGGTTTCAGCCTTCCGTCCAGTTCATGCAAACCATGTCAATGTTGGTTAAATCGGTAGTTTGTTCTGCTCATTCCCTCTGAAGTCTGCTGCGCTGTTTTCTCCTCATAATACTTCACATCAACGCTTGAATCACTTTAAACACCAAATACATCTGAATATAAGGAGGAGAGCTTGAAGTGCATAGCAGTCAGAATTTGACATCAGTGACAGAGACATCGTTTTCAGTTCACTGCCAAAGTCATTAACACAGAGGTAACACTATTAAATATGAGATACTTCAGTTTTGGGTTTGAAATGGCAGTTATCGCCGGTGATTATGTATTAAAAAGGTTGGTCTTATGAGTATAACATGTTATCAACACAGTTTCATCAACAAAGCAGAAAGTTAAAATAACCCCATAATAGCAGGTATAATGCAAAGTACATTTGGGAAAATGTTTCTCCCAAATGACGCACTGAAGACTGTGTAGTTTATAGACTTGACTCAGTCATGGTTCCTGCAGTGAAAAAAATCATCATTTTTTTCAACAAAAACAAAATCAACAGTCAACCTTAAACAATCAGTCACTATAAAGTCAAAGTGAACAGCAACATAGAAAATAATTCTGTTTCAACTCAAGATTGCAACAGTGCACAAAGTCTTCACATTTAGCAAGAACATGATTTTTTTTTTTTTACAAATCGTTTTTGAAAAGATTAAATATCAGGTTAATTCCACACACATAGAAAATTGTTCTTTTGGTACAGCTTTTGAAGAGTTGTGGATACATGTTGCTGACTCAACAGAGAAGATGCACATTTCCTGATAGTCATCTCTGCTTCTCTGCCCTGCTGCTCTGTTTCTGTATATACGATATTTAATTAATAATGACAGTTTTATGGAATTTCTAAACTAAAATGTAACTAATAATTGAATTTTAATTTAAAATTGACCACAAATTTTATTAAAAAGCTGATAGTTGGATTTATTGAATTGATGAAAGGTACAAAGACACTGCACACTGTAAAATGTAAATAAAAACAATGCAATAATTTGCAAATCTCATAAACTCATATTTTATTCACAATACAAAGTATGTCAAGTGTTTAAATAATTTTTTTAAAGACTATTTGGAATTTGATGGCAGTCTCAAAAACCTCTAGAGAGGGTAACACTGTGTAGTCTCTCATCTATCTAATTTTCTTTAACAACAGTCTGTAAGGGTCTGGAAACTGTTTTAGAATGTATACTAAAACATACTACCTTGTGACTGCTTACCAAATTTAGAAATGAAAATGGTAAACCAATTGTAAATACTTTAAACTGTCCATGAGTGTCCCTAAAACCATCCCTGTAAATGCCATAATATGACCAGAATGGCTGGTAAAGGAAAATCATTATTCTGCTCTTACTGTTTCAAGCACAGCTAAGAAGACTGATAACTCCTTGACAAGTAAGAGACGTATTGTTTCCCCTTTAATAAGACATTCCCTTCAAAATGCCGACAGAGTAAAACTCAAATAAATCAATAAACATGTTGTTCTCAGACACTCATTTAGATATTTTGCCATATAACAATGATAACACACTACAACATAAACAATGTAAAGGAAGACCTGCTATATAAACGCTGCCCATATATGCATTAAACCAGTCAGATGGTTAATTTTCTAATCACAATATAGATGCATCTCTGAGGTGCTAATATGACACAAAGCGCATAAGGTGCAATGAGGACAGGGAGACTAAGAATGATATAAAACTGAAGATTTAAACTGTTTTAGATCCATTGCACTCACAGAGCACTTCACAGCCTGTGAACATGGAAACTTTAAATAAAAACAGCAGAAGCAGGTTTCATAGAAACGTTCTTTTCATTTAATAATAGAGTCCACATTATTATCAACAGCTACATCCACCCTGGGGGAAAACTAGTAAGGGAGACCATCAGGACCAAGCTGAGGTTTGGAGAAAATTCCTGCCTTTCTTTCATCACAGCTGTCCTGCGCCAGATGTTCTGTTGACCCACTGAGAGAGGCATCATTTCAGAAACATCAGGAAGACTAAAGCTCATCCCACGGATCAAGCAGGACTCATGATCTTCAACGGTAGCTCCCTTACAGGGAAATCTTCAGAACCCCACCTGTCCCAGAAGATGGATAAACCTTTGCTTTGTGTGATGTTAGAAGTACTCAGATAATCCTCAGAGGCTCTGGACTTTTACATAATCATATTATTGTGTCAGGAAGAGAATTTGGTTTAAAATCTTGGCCAAATCAACCATCCAGCGTCAAGCATGTGACTTCCATACTGGATCAGTTGGGGACCAGGTTAACAATGACTGCCTCTGGTGCTGTTAGTCAACAGGGTGTCCGTGTTGGCTGAAGCCAAAGGAAGAGGAAAGGGGTTAGGCATGTACAGAGGCAGTAAGAGAGAAGGAAAAGCAGGAGTGTTGAGGTCTGAGTAGAGACTTTGAATGTGGGGACTATGACCAGAAAAGGGAGAGAGCTGGCTGATGTGATGGAGAGAAGGAAGGTGGAAGGGAAGCAAGGCCAGGAGGCCTGGAGGTGGGTTCAAACTGTTCTCCCATGGTTTAGATAAGAAGAGAATTGGAGTAAGAGTAATCTTGAAGGAACACTATGTGAATAGTGTTGTACGTCTGAAGAGGTGTCAGACTAGATCATAAATTTAAAGCTATAAATCGAAGTATTGATGTTGAATCTTGTCTGTGTGTGTGCTCCAAAACCTGGATGTCAAGAAGACTGTGGCAGGAATGAGGCATGATCTGACCACAGTTCTGTACACCACAGTACCTGAAAAAGAGGGAAGAACACAGGGTGGCATGTAAGAGTGGAGGAAGGTATACACAGGAGGACTATGTCTTTTGCAGAAGGTGCAGTTTGAAAGAGACAGGAGACTGCAAGCTGCATGGCACAGCAGAGGTATACCAGAGTATGTGAAATATAACTTTAGAGAGAACAATCAATGTCTGTGCTGTCAATATCCTGACTTTAACTCTCTGTAAGAATGCAGGGAGTTAGTAATGATAAATTGAGTGAATTTGCACTCAAGTTCTTACTGACTGTGGTGTTGTCGACTTAATTTCTTCTCCCAGAAAACGCACCGCATTTTCAATCATTCGAATTCTGGAGTACATCATATTATTTTGTGGTAACAAAAACATTTATGACCTGTATGGTTAGGATAGAGGTTATTATAGAGGAACTTCTTTAATGTAGAAATGAAAAATGCACTTATTCAGATATTCACCAAAGTATTATTTTTTTTACTTCACACCAGACTGCACAACGCAGGTATCTTCATAATGTAAAAAAACTACATTTGATCTTTGAACAGAAAGCCATTCGTTATTATAAAGCAGATACTCTGAATTTTACAGCATAAAGCAATAAAGTCAACATTGTTTAAAAAATATGATCATTTTATTAAGTAGAATCTGTCTCCAGATGAAAGCCCAGGTTCTCCGGATGCTAATATCATGACTAGAGTAATTCATGTGTTAGCTTTAAGGACTTACATAAATAAAGGCTGAATTGTAAAATGAAGCAATAATCTTCTTTGTTTGCTCATTTATTTTTAAACAGGTTAGAATTATTAAATTAAATATTAAATGTAACAGCTGCTGGTCTGCTGGATGCCGAACCGAGACTTCTCTGGTGATTTTTAGAGGTGAGAAGGACCTCGGGAAGAAGCTGCTGTTGATGCCTCTAAATATCCAGGTCAGTTTTAGGTTGGTTTTAGTATATTTTATTGCCCTGGATGTCCAAATTGTGTGAAATGACTTCAAGTTTGTTTAGGAGTTATATTAAATTTCAGTTCAATTCAGTTTCATTGGATTCATTTTCATTTTTATAGCACCAGTCAAGTAATAACATGTAGGAGTGGTTGTATATCAACAGATTGGGAGTAAAAGACAAGTGCTCAGTGTATCATGGAAAATTGCTCAGCAGTCATATCCTATGGCATCATAACAAAGGGGTAGCTCAGGGTCACCTGATTCAGCCCCAGGAATATGCTTTATCAAAAAGTAAAGTTTTGAATCTGATCTTCAAAGTAGAGAGGCTGTCCATCTCCCAAATTTCACCCAAACTTAATGTAATAGTATATTAAAGCATATGGCAGTTTTCTATTACAGAGAATGAGCCAACCCTTTGAGCAGTAGTATGTTTTCTATGCATGTATCTAAGTGTATCTGATCAGGATATTTTCACCAGTTTCAACCAAACTCTGAATTTTTTAAACTTTGTTGTTCAACAGTTGAACTGTTCCACGTCCAATGGTAAACTCTCCCTAACAAGTCCACTTTATTGCCTACCCATTCATCATCAGTGGCTCATAGCTGTTTTACAAGTCCACTTTATTCATGCTTATTCATCTGTCACGCTCATCCGTGGCTCGTGGTTGCTTAAAGCCTATGTCTGTACTTGACCACAGAGGCGGAGCATCATTCAATCCTGCCAGCTGCCTGCGTTGGTAGCATTTCAAGGATGACAGACTCCACTTACCCTGCAGCAAGACAGCTCATAATGTTTTACCAGTCTCTTCCTGTCCTTATACTCCTATATCATCTGCTATAATCAATAACCATGCACCATCATTACAATCTACAACACAGTTCAAAGATTGAGCTCAAACACCTCCCGTGTTCCAATGGTGCATTGTGGTTTGTAAGTCTGTCCTGCTAAAAGCCCAGCTTTTTACTAAAAAAAAAAAGCTTTTCAAAAGGCGTTAACACAGACCAAAACTATTGTACTGATTCTCCATTTTGAGACCAGCTGAACCCACAAAGTTGAATCTCCAGACCCCAAAAGAACCAGAGTTAACATTCCCGTTATCAGCACAATAGTTTGCATCACTGCAATTCATGAGAAGTAATGTTCCTGATGGTAGATTAGCCTTTTGACAGCAGTCTGTGTGTCATGTTTTTCCATACTCATAGTCTTGTTTAGTTTTTTACTCTGGTACTTAACTCTGCACTGTCTTTCTAGTGCTCTCTCTCCTGATGCTGCACCTTCATGTGTCCTGCATTCTGATGTAATACCATGAGCTGGCCTCTTGTTTTTGACTTGAGTCGTATCAGCAAAAATCACAAAGGTTAGAAAAATGTGGAAAAGCTGTCATGCTTGAAATGCAGTTTCATGACTGCAGTCTTTTGGTTTCACTTCAAATGTACTTAAACTTTATTATTTTTTACCTTTTTTTTCAGATTTCATATTGGCACATCAACAAAAACACTAAGTATTACGTTTGATTAAATCAGACTTGTAAACAGGACTACTACAACACACAGTTGTTTATCATATATTATTACTTTGTAACTTTTTCACATGGCATTAGCAAAATACACTGGAACCACTTGCACATGTGTTTTTACTTATGCACAAAGTATCAAGATTAAGACTTCAGTCAAAACACTAGTTCGTTAATGTCACAAAAGAAGTTCTTTCCAAGCATTATGCACACATTTAACTTATATACCAAGTTTTAAAAAACAAAAGTTAAAGAGTTATATTATGTGATACATGAAAGACATGCGATCTCACCTTATATTTGGAGTGTAACTAAAGAAAGCGGTCATTTATTTGAAAAAATAATGCAAGGAAAGTAATTTTAGTCGTTTTCATTTATCTGTGATGGCTGCAGTTACAGCCACACAGTGGTAATATCAGTGTAGAGGCTTACACACAACACTGCATTCACATTTGTCTTTCTTTAAATAAATGGTTTAATTTACAGGATAATAAATTAATTCACATATCCACATAACACTGCATTCTAAAATAAGTGCGCACATTTTAGTTTACACTGTTATGTATGATTTAATAGTTGTTTTCTGAGTTACCTTAGTTGCAGCTGCTCCAGTCCCTTGATTGCGGAGCCAAGCGGTGGAAAAAGGGCGGAGCGAGCCTTGATGGAAAACTGCAAACTGGTTCATTCCATAACTCGGGACCATGGGGGCGGGGAATTGGAGTTCATTATGTTAGTTTCAGTTTTCGGTTTTGTGTGTTTTACCCCTCTTTGTGTTTTTTGTCTCGTTTAGTTAGGTCAGTTTGAGTTACCAGTATTGTTTGTTGTTAACTTTGAGTAGAGTTCTGTCATTTTTACCAACTATGTTGTTGGGTTAAATTAAAAAAACAACTTTTTTGGGACTTTAACCTGTGCCTGAGTTTCCTTCACTGCTCTGTCCATCACATTATCTTTAAATAGACACTCACCAAACCTTGTCCCATAGAAATCAGCTGATTAAAGTGCTAGGTTTTATCTCCATCTAAACATTTTATTCATATGTATGAGCAGAACCAAAAGACAACTAGCAACTAAAACATGTTTTGAAAACATATTTACATTGTCAAGCTTTTAGTGAACATGTTTATGTGTAGAAACTCAAACAAGAGTATTCCCTGGTGGCTGTGGTCTCTTTGAGCAGGATAATGCTCCCTGCCACAAAACAAAAACAGTTCAGGAAATGTTCTAGGAGCACAACCATGAGTTTGAGATGTTGACTTGGCTTCCAAATTCCCCACATCTCAATCTGATCGAACATCTGTGGGATGTGCTGGAGAAGCAAGCCCACGGAGGCCCCTCCTCGCACCTTTCAGGACTTAAAGGATCTGTTGCTGACACCTTAGTGTTGATACGACAGCACACCTTCAGGGGTCTAGAGGAGTCCGTGCCTCGATGGGTCAAAAAGGGAACCAACACAATATTAGTCAGGTGTTCATAATGTTATACCTGATCCGTGTCTTTGCAAAAGTGCAAAATAAATGGATCTAATTCAAGTGCTGAGAAACTTTAGTACTTTAATGGTAGTAGTAAATGTCTGTATTTTGTCCCAACGCTAGGTGGCAGTTTTGAACTTTTCACCATTTTTTCCTTTTACAGTGTAGAAGAAGTTTCCAAACAAACATGGCGGAGAAAGAACTCGGCGGATGTCATGAAAGTAGCGGTTTAATCGATAAAAACAAAATTCTGGAAGCTACTGAGGCACTGAAATCAGAACAAGATGAAGTTTCGCAGAGCCGTAACTCTCAGTATCAGCAGGACCTGAAAAGCGTCCTCGTCACCAGCGTTTTAAACCTGGAGAAGCTGGATGTCGACCTGTACCGGTAAGTTTCCACTGCAGCTCGCTGTTTGATGTGCAGGTTTGAAAACCACTGATGCCCGCTCGGTATACAACAGGAAGGTAATACTTAAAACACGTCATTGTAGGCAGCGACCTCCCAAACCTTCTCTATTTGCTGCTGACTCTTTTTGAGCTTCTGGTACCACAGGTGTTGACAATCAGGGACCTGATTGGCTCCTGATTAGCAAGCAGCACCTGTGAGCATGGACCCTCCTACAGCGGTCAGCAGGTGTCTGCTTGGCTCTAAGCATGCCACGTTTGACTGATTAGGAATCAATGGATCAGGCATTTGTTGTCATTGTACATGTACAACGAAATTATGGACTTTATGGAAATTATGCATAGGGCAACTTCAAGCCTGTTTTCCACAAAACCAAGCTGCCGCATTATCTGGATGGAGCCCTAGTACCAACTCCAAATTTAAGGCCAAATTCCATATAACAGGGGATGCGCTCCCTGTTATATGGAATATATGGCTCTCATGCCTCGTAACATGCCGACGATTTGGCACATTGCGTCGGTATGTTAGACATTGGGATGAGAACCTGTTGGGAGGAAAGTTATGTTCAGCAATGAGTTCATATTCTGTGACAGCAATGGGATCATAGGGTCAAAGTGTGGAGAAGATGTAGAGAACACTACACTGATTGCTGCACCAATAGGGCAACAGCTTTTGGTGGAGGCAGTGTGATAGTGTGGGACGGCATCTCCCTCACTGGAAAAACAAGGCTTGTCATCAACGGAGGCGAAAGATGATAGATCCAAATGTGGCACCATTTAAGGGGAAAGAAACAGGATTTCAAATGGTATATAAATAAAATAATCCACCAAACACAAATTTCCTTTACGTTCTGTGATAAGTTCAGTTCACCTTTTATAAGAGTTTGCCTGATTACCTTTCAGCAGTGTATCCTCTGTTCCCACAGGGGGACCCACCACTGGGTGCCCCGCACTCAGCGTCTGTTTGGAGGTCAGATAGTTGGCCAGGCGCTGGTGGCTGCGGCCAAGTCTGTGAGCGACAGCCTGTACGCCCACTCTCTGCACTGCTACTTTGTCCGAGCAGGTAAGATGAGCTGAACTTCCTCTGTGATGATTTGAAATTTGAAAGCAGGAGAAGCTCCAGTGCACAGAATAACATTACAAAGAATCCATTTGGAAGTCAGCAAAGACAGAGAGAGAGAGAGAGAGACAACATACAGATTGGCTTAAATAGCTTCATCTCCTCTTCTTTTCCTGTACAAGCAAATGTGCACCTGTTTTCATTTTCAGTCAGTTATGATAGCACTTTACTGTTCTTGGTGTTTTCCAGGTGATCCGAAGGTTCCGGTGCTTTACCAGGTGGACCGCACACGAGACGGCCGCAGCTTCACCGTGCGCTCTGTGAAGGCCATCCAGCATGGACAGCCCATACTAATCTGCCAAGCCTCCTTCCAAACACTGCAGCCCAGCCCCCTGCAGCACCAGTTCCCCATGCCAGTGGTCCCTCCGCCTGAAGACCTCCTCACCGTGGAGGAACTTATTCACCATTACCTCAGGTAGCATTGACTTTATTGATTATTGTGGATTAGACTGTGCCTCCGGAGCTGAGAGAAAGTGCTAACAAGAGCTTTTTCGCTTTGACAAGTCCAGATTGTGTTGTTTCTCCTACGACACATATCAGCTGATTAAAACTTAGATTTAACTGCTGGTTAAGCTGTTGTTTACAACACAAATATCTCAGTCCTGCTATAAAGTCTGCTAAATTTGTCATTATCCATCTATCTAGTTTTGTAAGTCAGGTCCCCTGTGGGGTTTTTTGTATTCACTTTAGTTAGAATCATATAAAAGTTCACTTTATTTATTATGCAAACTTCAGGATTAGGATCATTAATCAGGCCAGATTGACAGACCACACTAGCATTTTATTTTTGAAGTCAAAAATCTTGAAGTTCATAGACATCAAAAATTGTAAAACTTATTATTATTGTTTAAAACAACAGTTTTGCTAACACTGCTATTATGCGTTACTAAAGAACTGCAGTTAGAATAAATAAAGCAAACATAACTGTGTTTTCTCTCTGTCTGTGGGTTGTTTTGCAGTAAACCTGACCTGGCAGAGGAGGCAAAGAAAGGCCTGAAAAAACTGCTGGCTAATGAAGTCCCCATTGAGATAAAACCAGTCAACCCATCACACTTTTACAGACTGGGTCCAGAGCAACCAAGAAGGCTGTTTTGGGGGCGAGCACGAGGACATATTGGTAAAATATCATTGTCATCCTGCCCTGCATACATATCCAAAATGCCATTTGTAATACCAGATCGATCCATAAACAAAGATATCGAGCCTCGTGCTTGAGATCAGAGTAAGACGTATGGTACATGCTAAGCTGTTTTTGTTGTGTGTTTGCGTAGGGGAAGGTAACATGAAGCTGCACTGCTGCGTTGCTGCTTATGTGTCAGACTTTGCTCTGCTGGGCACAGCGCTGCTGCCTTACCCAGAGTACAGGGCCAAGTTCGCCGCCTCGCTCGACCACTCCATGTGGTTCCACAGCACGTTCCGCAGTGATGAGTGGATGCTGTACGAGTGTGAGAGCCCATGGGCAGGTCAGTATGTTGATCACATCTCAAGAACGAATGCAGAACACAGTAAAGCATATGTTTTTAACATCAGAATATGACCGTAAAATAACGGTCATGTTTCCAGCTTCACTGTTTTCTTAGGTAAGCACTTTGTTTTTATTTTGAAACAAAGTGCTTACCTAAGTGTATGTCCTGCATTATTCAAACTAGTAGCTTTTACTGGTTTGAAAAGCAGTCTTTGTTTTTCTGTGCCTGGGAACACATGGTATGTGTTTCATTTTTATTAGATTAAATATTGTTTTTAGCTTTTCTTTCTTATAATTTGTTGTAATGGGTTATACATAGATAGATAGATAGATAGAGATATATATAGATGTAGATATAGAGATCTCAAAGGTAAGATTTAAGAGGCTGTATGTAACAATAAAAACACAACATACACAGTCAGGTACAGTCTAAAAATCACATACACCAGTACCTACTCAGACTGGTCGTGCTGGTCATTTGGATCAAAATCACTTCATGCATTTATTTCAGTTCTATTTTGTTTCAGGATTTTGGGGCTTGTTTCCGTCTTGCTTTTAGTTTAGTTTGATTTCATTAATCTCATTATCACATTTGAGTGTGTAGGTAATTTTAGACATTTAAGTACAGCAGAAACAGCTGATTAAAAATTACCTGCAGCAAAAAAGGCTTAACAAATGATTGCTACACACATGCACATACAGTTCTATCTGTATATAATATCACTTCCTGATGTGAAATCTAATGCAAAGTAGACTAACATGAGTCTTATTATTAAAACAAGCAGGCACTGCAAACTGATTCCACCAAGTTGACTTTCATTTTTTAAATCTCACAGTTCATCAGTGCATGATTATTGTTACACGCCATGAGTTCTCTGTTCCCATCCTCATTACAGTGTTTATAATCCATCATGGGCCTGTGTTTGTTTTAAGTCTTTTAGTCTAATTATGTTGATAACTACCAAAACTAATAACTGTGGATACCATTTATAATACTAATACTGTGTAAAAAATTTAAAAAGTGTTTCTCTGATGTCTGATATCTATACTTATAGATATCTATTACTTACATAGGCATAGTAGTGGTAGAATAGTTATGTTAAGCTATATAGTTTATGTCTTGCATATTTTCACAACCATATCCATAATCACTGTGTGTGCTACCGTTGTATATTGTGTATTATCTTACTTATTTTATATTTGTTTCTATTTTATTTGTATTTTTTGTATTTTCCTTCTGATATCTGTACCTGAGCTGAGGTAACGCAAAAACTAAACCAAACACACCCCCCCCCCTTTTGCACAAGTCAAGGAGTGTGTCAGGTTACAGTTCACTGTGTGTTATACTTGTATAACTATGCATGTGACGAATAAAGAACCTTGAACCTTGAAATTTCCCCGTCATGGGATCAATAAAGTCTTATCTTATCTGAAGTAGTATTAATGTAACAGTAGTATTTTTGGGTACCATCATCAGTAATGATGATTGTTGTGTATTTGGTTCTAACTTTCAAAGACTTTGTATTTATTTATGCTTTGCTTGTCCTTTTGTCCATTCCTGAAATGACTTTCTGTTTTGTGCCCTACAGGGAGCAGCAGGGGACTGGTGCAGGGCCGAATGTGGAGAAGAGATGGGGTGCTGGCTGCCTCGTGTTCCCAGGAGGGTGTCCTGAGAGTGAAACCAGTCACTGAGCCCAGCAAATTATAGGGATACTTTATGTGTTTCTTTTTGAAACCCTAATTTATTTGTATAATCTAATTATATGATTAGCAAAAGAATTCTAAACGTTTAAAAATTAATATATGAAGGCATGATTTTTTTTTTCTTTTTTTAATAAATGTATTTTCAGTCAATAAAGACTAAAATAGTTGTAATGGATGCATGCTTGTCATTTGTTTGAGAAATGCCTTCATTCTCACACATAAACATGATTCAGTCCGTCATTCATATTCCTACAGGAAATTCTCCTTATCAAGGCAAAGACTTGAATATTCACATAATTCAAAAGAGACATGTACAGTTTGAAGGTACCGCACAGGTCTTATGTACAAGCTTCACACACACAAAACTGAAGTGTGTACTTTGTGCCTACATTTTCGTCAGCTTTTATTCTGAAGTTTTTTTTCCGGAAGTGTAACCTCCAGCGTCTCCTAGGCCTGTGTGTAGCTTCAAACAAGTTGTGTTTAACTTGTTCTGCCCAATATTTTCAGGCATGCCTCGGGTCTATGTTGGCAAACTTAGCTACCATGTTCGAGAGAAAGATATTCAAAGGTTTTTTAGTGGCTATGGCAAATTATTAGAGATCGACCTGAAAAATGGGTAAGACCGTCTCATCTTTCTTAGCTGCTAGCTAGTTAGCTAGCTTGATGTTATTTTAATGTTAACCCCGAGAGTTGATGCCCTAGTAGGGACAGTGTGCGGTGCTAACCGCGCTAATGTCAGCTAAAAGTTGAATTTGCGGTACAATGTCCTGTCATTTAAGTTTTACAAAGCTCTGCTTTGTGGTACTTTTAGCTAATTTTTATTCGCTAACATTACACTAGCTGCTTGGGAAACGCTACAGGCTCAATCATCAGTTTGAATGAGAATTTGACAGAAAGCGCAAACAAGGGGACTCTATCAGCTGGATGCCAGCTGGTTGTATTCTGGTTATATGCCTACAAAACAGGAAGGCTGCTGAGCACAAATGTAATAGTTAAGTGTAAGTTTCAGATAATTGCTGTATTAGAGAAATAGATTGCATATAATTACCAGATCAGATAGAGTCAGAGTCTATGATAAACTTTACAGAAATATTCCTAAATTAATCGCCATAGCTTCCCAAATCCTTTTATTCCCTTGCTTGTAAAGTTTGACAGGAGCACCAGGATTTTTAAATTGGAAAGCAGTTCTCTTAGCCGCTGATTAAAAGTTTACCATATTAGACAGTCTTTAGAGTTAATTATGAATTATTTGCATTAATTGGTAATGATATTAATGGCTAGTGTTTGCCATTGTTTTGACTCCTGCACACTGATTCTTAGGTACGGCTTTGTCGAGTTTGAGGACATGCGAGATGCTGATGATGCTGTGTATGAGCTGAATGGAAAGGAACTTTGTGGAGAGCGGGTCGTTATCGAGCATGCCCGTGGACCCAGGAGAGACGGATATGGCTATGGGGGACGTAGTAAGTTGAACACGTCTGATTGAGAGCAAAGCATGATTGTCATACAGACGTGGGGTTCTTACACGTTTGTGCTAACTAACGTGAGCTACACTTGCACTGACTCTTGAAGCAAATAATTAAATGAGTTTCACTGAAGCTGCCTGTACACATGTGACATGCCCTGCCATACACATTGCTAATTTACACGTCTATTCCCATTAGCACTCAAATCCATTGTGCCTTTGTGTAAAGAGAACTGTATTAAAATCCAATGAGTAACAGTGATTAAAGAAAAGGTAAGACTTGTGAAGCTACGATGTATTCAATTTGAAGTCGACATTAACACAGTGCTTGATGTTTCAATTTGAAAGAGTCCACTGCGGGCTGGGTCCGAGTCCAATGAGGGTAACGATGACTGCCTGACCTGTTTGGCCTGGGTTTTCTCCCTTGAAATGTGTGTGTGACCTTTGCCCTTTGACCATTGGTTGACATAACCGGAAGCCGTGATGACAGCACCCTTTTCCAATAGACCAGGGTGATGGTGAGGAATCCTGTTGGTTTTACTGACGCAAGACATGTCGCAGAGGATCGAGCCAACACGCGTTTGAGCCTGTGAATTGGCTCCCTGTACTCTGTAGTAAAAGAGTTTGGTAGGTTTCATGTTTGTGTCATTGAGTTTCAAGTGGATAGAGTTCAGAACAAGGCATATTTTATTGTAGAGTAAGACTAGAAAATAAGAAATTTAGAAAGAGCCTTACCTTATATTTAAACTGTAGACTCTAAAACAGCTTCAACAGCAAGAATCAAGCATCACATTATTCCCAGTATATACAGAGAAAAAAAGAGGCGTTAGATGTGTCTTATAAGGACAGAATAAAAAATCCTTTTTTTGTATATTTAGCCAAATCTGTAGCTGTTTAATAAATACAACTCAAGGAGAAGAACTGCTGTGTAATTCTTAATAAAGTGGTTTTTATTCCTTGTCCACAGGGCATAGGGTGCTGCACGTTTTCTCTGTTCTTTAAATGCTAAATTAAGCGATCCCTGTCTACATATAAAAAAATCAATAGGACTCTGGGATTTATACTAAAAACCACTGGCATCTTTAATCCCCTTTTGTTCCCTTTCACAATTAAGACAGGTTCACAGGTATTAGTTGATGGTATAATTAATAGTTGAAGGAGGTTTAAGAACAAAAACAAGAGAGGTTCAGTCTGCAGTGATCTAGTAAATCTTTTTAGGCCAGTTTGGAGTCCTTTTTTTGAAGTTTTCTGGCCTTGAATGAAATGTTAGTCTCTCTGTCTTTGTTGAAGGTGGAGGCTACAGCAGTTGGAATCGCACCGGCAGGGATAAGTACGGGCCACCCGTTCGCACTGAACACCGCCTCATTGTGGAGAACCTGTCCAGCAGGTGCAGCTGGCAGGACCTTAAGGTGAGACTTTGTATCTCCTGTCTCCTTTTCCTGACCACCTCTGCATGTCAGCAGAGGATGGCAGTTGCCCTTGCAAGAAAGAAAAATTAGCCTGGACCTAACCTTCTACAGGATGAGTCTGTTTTGAGATTTGATTGGCTGCTACACGAACGACCAAACTTCAGCTTCAAATCGATGTGCAACAGCTTAATAATGTCCAGTGGTAGATAGAGCTAACATGCCACATGTTATCCACAACTAGCCACAGTCATTTTCAGAGTCATGTTTTTATTTGTGTCATAGGACTTTATGAGGCAGGCAGGTGAAGTAACCTATGCTGACGCTCATAAAGGACGGGCCAACGAGGGCGTCATCGAATTTCGTTCCCGTTCAGACATGAAACGAGCTCTGGAAAAACTGGACGGCACTGATATTAATGGAAGGAAGATTCGTCTGGTGGAAGACAAACCTCGCCGCCGACGCTCATATTCTGGCAGCAGATCCAGGTAAGTGAGGTTTAATGTTTTCATGCTTATTGTTTGTTCACTTTTCTTTTCTTATGTTTTATCTGTTATTGCTGTTCAGGATAATTAAGGATTATTTTAAACTTAACACGTAATGTTGGTGGTGAGCAGATTTCCACGTCCACTTTAAAGTTGTTTTTACTTTTGAACCCACAGGTCTCGTAGCAGACGGCGCTCTCACAGCCGCAGAAGTAGAAGCTCGTCCAGGTCCCGCTCACGGTCAGTTACGTTTGAATGGCTTTGTCTCATGCTTTAAGCACATTTAGCTTTTTGTCTTTTCAGCAGCCATTTTAATTTTAGTGGTTCCGCTTTGACAAAGACGTCAAACCCATTTGTCATTTTCATGTGGACTGCTTCTTCATCTGTTCAGTTTTTTAAACTTTTCAGCAGCAGGAAGTCATGTTTTTGTCATGTTATTAAGGAAATATGGTGTCAGAGAAAGCCAAAGTACCCAGTTACTATGATTGTTTACTACATCTCAGTCCTGAAACCTGGTAGTTGATGGTGTGCAGGGACCTGACCAAGTTGGTGATGAATTATTCCCCTCTCTCTCTCTCTCTCTTTTTTGCAGGTCTCGGTCACGCAGCAAAGGGCGATCTCGCTCCAGGTCAGAGGGGAAGTCGCATTCCAGATCCAAGAGGAAGTCCCATTCTAAATCCCCAGAGAAGTCTCGTTCTCGCACTCGCAAATCTCACAGTCCCTCCAAGAGCAGCACTCGGAAGTCTCGCTCCAAGAGCTCATCCAAAGTCAAAGCCGTGCGCAAATCCCGGAGTCGTTCCAAGGAGAAGTCGTCCAGTAAGAAGTCACGAAGCCGATCAAGGTCCCATTCAGAGAGTAGGGGAGAGAAACGTACCTCCAAATCACCCCCGAGCAAGGAGGCATCCAAGTCCCCTGCCAATCACTCCGCCTCCCGCTCCAAGTCTCGTTCTCGATCCAGATCAGCCTCGCAGGATTGATTGGATCTCTGACGATCTCAGGCCTGTCTGAGGTGTTTACAGAAGCAGAAAGGTTTCAATCTTCTGGCACAAACTGGGAGGCTGTGAAATCTATAAATCTGTCTTTTCTTGACAGTCTTTTTTTTTTTGTTTGTTTCTTTGTTTGCATTTTCTGTTAAATTAAATAGTTATTAGATGAAATTAATGAAACTCTTTACGTGACAGTATTTCTCTCTTTTGTGAAGTCCAAATGTACAATTTGAGTCGAACAGCTGACAGCAGCAGTAAAAGTTGCTTCATATTTTATAAAAGTCCCAACTAATACTTTTGTTTGTAATGAATACATTTGCATGGTTTGTGATGGTTGTTTTTTTTAGCTCTTTGCCTTTTAAAGTCCCCAGTCATTTTGAAACAGTCTATATCATTTATTTGTAATGTCATATTGTAATAAAATAACAGAATAAAAAGAACAAGCTCTGCTGTTTTTTGTTAATGTTTAACAATGTTTATTGGATTTTTTTTATTTACTAATATTCATTCATTTGAAGCTAGTTTGTAGAAAAAAAAGAAAAGAAAAATCCTCACAGTTAAATCTGTCTCTTGTTTTACCACGAATAAGGCACCTGGAGTCTACCTCCAAATCTGCTAGTGCTGCTAGCAATAAGCAACTGCTTTATAAAATGGACTTTTATATAGCACTTTTCTACTTATGCACTCAAAGCACTTTATACAATATGCGTCATTCACACACATTCATACAAGCACCCTTCCTACATCTAAGGGCTTTCTATCTAACGTTTTCCTTCTCTAACTTTCTTTCCCACATTCAACTTGTGTTCAGTATTGTGCCCAAGGATACTTTGGGATACAGACTGGAGCAGGGATGGAACTGCCAACATTTCCATCAGTAGATGATTTGTATGAAATGTATCCATTACTTGGGGGTGGATGTGACTCACCTCATAGGGCACAACCACCCAGTAACACAGTTGTTCCCAAAGTGTGTGTGTGTGTGTGGGGGGGGGGGGTATGAATAAAAAAAGAATGCTTGGACACTGCTAGCATAGTGGACAGGTTTTTGATGGGGCTCCCACACAAACGCAAAGCAGAAGATGAAGCAACGCCAAATATGTTTCCAAGCCAAAGACTAGAAAATATGATGAAGCCTATCTTGTCTTTGGCTGCACAACAGTGGTGCCAAGGTAAGTATCCACGGCAGAATTTGTTTTCCCAGCGTCGGGAGCACGCTCTGGGCTTTCCAAGTCACGGACAAACAGTACCCCACATTCTTGATTTTTAGTTCATAAACACTTCTTATAATGACTAACTACTCCTGAAATTTTGGAGATGTTAGCTCTTTATACAGTAAAGTTACAGTGGGATACAAATAATATCAGGCTGATCCTGCCACAGTTTGTTCCTCCTGTCCAAATCACGAACAGACAGTATCCCACAGTTGTTTATGTCCATATCGTTACATCCTGGAACCGTACATCTCCTGTCACAAATCCCACTCCAAGCTACCGACAGTCACCCATTCACACACACAAACACGTAGACACGCCATCATTTATATGCACGCACTATTGCTTATCAACACACATCACATATGTATATCCTTTGATTGACCCTTGATCTGTTCCTCAGACCTGATTCTCGGACTCTCACATGATACTGTTGGTGTCTCTATAAAGACAAATGTTTGTCATGCTGAGGGAAAACTGCAGTTTCTGTTTGTGGAGTTGAAAAAACTGCAGTTGATTCATTCTGATGATATTATATTACTTTAAATACACAGTGTCTATAAATTCAAACTAAGTCCTTATGCTGCTAATGTCATTTGTAACTGTAACTGAACTGAATATAGTGTAACTGAATATGCACAGGACTACTGATATAGGGCCGTGTTTTTGTGGGATGATTATTTTGGTCTTGGGCAGCCATTCTTCCATAGCATGAATAACTTTGAACTAGTAATATAAGATTACGAAATTATTGTTAGTTTTAGAAATTTCAGATATTTTTTAACTACTTTCATATGCAGTCATGGAGGGTATTTATTTTGATTGAAGTGTTGATTACTGCTCACAGCATCGTGCTTTAGAATACGATTTTAAGGGTTTAAAAGCATTACAAGGTGAAAAGAAACGGCACGTGTGTATCATTCCTACATTTAACTACTTGTATGACCAGGGCTATCTTAAATAAAACAGAAATGAGTGAACAAAGGTAAATCTGCACAGTTGAGCTGATTTTAAGTCTCCATGAAACTTTTCAGCTCATATACTCTTTCACCAGTCTTAAAAATAAATACTGTGATGGCAGTCAGACCCACACCAGGTACTGAATTTGACATGTAATGATTCAGCTATTATTGTTGTGTTTTAATGTAGTTAGTTCTATAAAACTAAAATCAGGCTTGTTTTACATTTTCTATTTTATAAACAAGTTTGGTTAATATGTTATTACAGGACATCTCTTTTTTGAAAAGCATCTCCAAGCTTGAAGGCTGGGCAGGCACAAGTCTGTTTATTGGTGATGCGTACATAGTGTTAAGTAAATGCCATCACCATTAAATGTTTAGAAGTATTCATCTGCAACATCATAATGAAGGCTCAGAGTGTATCTTTACACTCCATGAGGATATTTAAAGTAACAAGTAATATAATGATATGGTGTCTTTTTGTTTTGCTTCAATTTCAGTAACATGAATGTGGAAGTGGAAAGAGTGTGCAGCACAAGAGACTAGAAGATTTCAGTTATTGAAGCGCTACAGGTCAAACCATGGCCACTTTCACCGCAGACACCGTTATCCATGCACATATTTAAATTGTCCGTGCACCTTTAAAACTTGGAATGCACTCCGAAGTCACCTGTGTAGATCACATGTTGATCAGGCATCGCAGAGATCAGTAGATTCCTGGTGAGATGAGCCTTTCAGTGGCGATTTCAAAAGAAGGTGGCCAGCTCTCTTTTCTGAGCGAGAGGTCAGTAGTTGTTATTATTATTATTATTATTAGTAGTAGTAGTAGTAGTAGTAGTAGTAGTCTCAGGTCCCGAGTGCAGTACTTCCAGAGAAGGGGGATATTTATATGCTGTTACCATCATCTTTCAACGTCTGATAGAAATCCTGAAGAAAACTGACGACACGCATCTCTCACTGTCTTCTGATTGGGCCGTCCTCACCAAAGTCAGGTGACAGCACAAACGCGAGGAAGTCTGCATCCTTGTTTTTGTTTTCTCGTAGGTGATGTTCGTACGTCAGATGTTCATCACAAACTTCAGGAACCATCCTTTAAACAGCAGCCATTTGGACTCTATGAACAATCTATTCCTCTCCCTTTACCATGACCTGGTTACGGGGTCCAAGGAGTTTCCTCATATCGCAGTCAGGGGATTGTTTCACTCAGAGCAGCTGATGACACCTTTTTTACCCCTGTGCAGCAGAGTCCGAGGGGGAACACCGCTCCATCTCCTCCTACAGACTCACCAGCTGGTATGATGGTGCTGCCTCCAGGGTCCCGCACACATTCTCAGATCCTGACTCCAGTACTTCCAGAAAAGGCAGATATTTTTGTGCTGAAGGCAGACTGGAGGAACAGATACCATAACTAAAAAAAAAATATTTTTTGGAATGAGTGTGAGCCTCTTTTACAACTTTACTTATATACTTCAAATGTAAGAGTTGCTGGCACATCTGGTGAAGGTCCCCACACCTCATCTGAACCACAGACCTTTAGTTCCTGTCATACTTGGTTGGGTACTGGGATCAGCCACACCAGTGTATGCACCGTGATGGCACTAATAGACAGGGATGAAATAATACTTGAAATCATTCTGAATGAAGATGTCATGCGAAATATTTTTTGATAGCCATTTCAGTAATGAATACACAGACTTTATGATTGCTTTTTTCCTGTCAACATGTATTGATCCCAAACAATCACGGGCCACAACTTGATCAAATAGTTCCATCATCTTCTCTTCATCTGCTTTTGTGACCTGGAAGCAGAAACAACCATAACGAGGAAAAATCTGATTACTAAAAAACGAGGAAAAAACGATTAAAAAACGAGGAAAATCTGATTATTTCTAAGAAAAAAGAGTGTGAAATTTAAGTGAGACTTGTGTTTCCAAATGAACGACCTCATGTTGTGTAGCTTTCTGGATTTTAAACTTATTGGACTACATACTTATTTATTATACAGGCTATACAGTACATAAAATTTGCATTTTTTTATGTAACTGAAATGTTTAATTATGTGGGCTAAAGAATACAAGAAAGTTATAGAGTATATTTATATGAAACATGCGTAAACTTACTGTATTTGATGTATTTTAATGATATATAATGCATAATACAGAATGTAACACCTGGCTATGTGTAAAAAATAGCTTTGATTTTCCTACCCCATTTGATTTCCATGCCACCTTCATACCACCCTAAGAAAATTTCTCTAGATCCGCCCCTGTTTCTGGGTTATACTTCTGTCAGCCTTCTATCACCATCATTGCTGCTCCAGAATTCCCCAACAGATTTCCACCTATGGCCACATCCTTCACCTTTAAAGTTTTGACTTGTTTGTAAGTTTTTCTGTTTATAAAAACCATCGTTAAACCACAGAACATTCCTTTAACTTTATCTAGCACTTCAAAGTGCAAATGTTTTGACCGTGGAGTGATGCTAACTGAACAAACCCGCTGAAAAGCTGTTTTAAGTGTACGTTGCTTTGACACAATGCTCTGCGCTATCCAGTTGCTATGCTGTTAGCGCCCTTGGTTACCATTATTTCCCATAATGCACCGCTTCTAAGAGCGCTTTGAGGTAATTAACATTTAATAATATAAACCTGGGCTTTAACATAAGGGGAAAACAGAGTGCTACGTTTGACAGGTTACCATAGCAGTCTTTAGTGAAACGAAGCGAAAACACCTCGCTATTAGCTTCACGGCTAACCATAATGTTAGCGAGCTTCTTGGCTGTTTTTTGCTAACACCATTTTAGCACACGACGGTGGCTGCAAACCCAAAACTATGCTAATTACAGCTGGCGAATAGCAGCCCTGGACTAATGGTAAAGTCTGACTTGGGCTTTTAACGTCTTTTAGGTGTGTGGATGATAAGAGCACTAACTTTGGTGGCTGAAGCTGGTAAATAATGGAGAAGGAACAGTACAACAGCGTGGTCTTCAATGCTTCAAAAAGAGAGCTTTTTACTACGAACAATGGCTACAAATCCATGCAGAAGAGACTAAAAGCTCAGTGGAAAATCCAAAGGTAAGGTGTTTGGGGACGATTAAATACAAGAGAGAAATAGTACCAAGTCCTCTAGTTATCAGCTAAGACATGCTCTTAAATGTAAATGTGATACAGTGGACCTGGTAAACAAAGCAAGCATATAGACATAGGGGGCTAGAATATTCGTCTCTGTAAGTAAGTATAGTAAAGTAAAATAATAAAATGGGACGTATTGGTAATAATCTTACTAAAGCACTTTAGTATGTTTACTGAGTTATATTTTACTATGTCATTTTTCTCAAGCTTAACCAACATTTTCTCATAGTTCTGCAGCAATTTTAAAACCTCAAATGCAAAATCTGTGCTGTCTCCTGTAGCATAAAAGAAGAGCTGTCCTTGGATAGGCTGAAGAGTGTCAAGTTGTGGATAACTGCAGGTCCAAGGGAGAGGTTCACAGCATCAGAGGTGATGTATGGGCGAAAAGATGTTATTTGTCGGCTAATTTCCAAGCAGTCTAAAATTCTACAAGGCTTAGGGCCACCCAAAATATTTAAGCTTCTTTCATTTGTTCAACCGCAAACACATTTTCACATTAGTTATTTCCTTTTATTTCAGATGGAGGCGCTGAAAGTCTACCTGGATGGAGGAGGGAATATCTTGGTCATGCTCGGTGAAGGAGGAGAAATGAAGTATGACACAAACATCAATTTTCTCCTGGAGGACTTCGGAGTAATGGTCAACAATGGTGCGTATTGAAACCTTGTTGGAAAAACAGCTATGCAAACATTGCCCATGCTGTTTTTAAAATGCTTTGTATTCGTTTTCATCTTGTTCATCCAAGATGCTGTGGTGAGGAATGTGTACTACAAATACTTCCATCCTAAGGAGGCGCTTGTGTCCAATGGTGTACTGAACAGGTTCACCAGTGTTTTTCTCTTTTTATGTATATTTCACAGAGTCCCAGATTGTTCTAGCCTAAATTTATGCTGGCATAATCTAAGACTTATCTAATTTCATCTGTATGCTGATACATGCCAAACTATCAATTCAGTTGACTGTTTCCTGTGCAGGGAGATCAGCCGTGCTGCTGGAAAAGTGGTCACGGGAATCATTGAAGATGAAAATGTTGGAAACAATGCACAGTGAGTCTCAATCTTGTACACCTCCATCTTCTGTATTAAAGAGAAAGACTTCACATTTGAGCTGTTGTGTTTCTTTGTGCAGGGCGCTCACATTTGTGTACCCGTATGGTGCCACATTGACCGTGATGAAGCCGGCCATGGCTGTTCTTTCAACGGGCTCCGTCTGCTTCCCCCTCAACAGGCCTGTCTTGGCTTTCTATCATGGCAAGGTCAGAGGCACAGTGTAGTGACAACTTTCTTTTTCTAACCATATGGTCAGAAATGTGGTAAGATGGAGATTACTATTTTTTTTTAATGTAGAATTCTGGCAAACTGGCTGTCTTGGGTTCCTGCCACATGTTCAGTGATCAATACATAGACAAAGAGGAGAACAGTAAAATCATGGTAAGTCCACTTTTTTGTGTAATTTATTAGGTAAAGGTAGGAGCATGATCCTTCTAGAAAAAAGCTCCTTTAAATGAAACTTTTTCTTTTATCACAGGACGTTGTGCTTCAGTGGCTCATGACCGATAACATTCAGCTGAATCAAATTGATGCCGAAGACCCAGAGGTGAGGAAGAGGAGTGTGCATGGCATAATGGCTTTCCTAATTGTGTCCTCTCTCTCTCTCTCTTTTTTTTTTTAATGAGCCAAAGTTCTTCTTTTCTTCTTGTCCTTTTTTTTTGTCCCCCAGATCACAGATTACACAATGCTGCCAGACACTGGCTGTTTGTCTGAACAGCTCAGAGTGTGCTTACAAGAAGGAGACGAAAACCCACGGGACTTCACTTCTCTCTTTGATATGTCTTTGTTCAATCTGTCGACTGACACCTTACCCCAAGTCATCAGGTGAGAAATCGGTCACCCTCCCCTGAGTCCAATCGCTGTTGTTTCCCTTCGAAGCTAAAAACAGATCTTTGGTTTGCAGTGCTTACAAGCAGCTTAATGTGAAAGCTGAGCCGCTGCAGCTGATTGCACCGCAGTTTGAAACTCCTCTGCCTCAGCTTCAGCCTGCTGTAAGTTTTTTTTTTTTTCTGGGGTTTTTCTGTACAAAGGATTTCACTTCAATGTAACTGAAATCTTAAGATAACATTTTTGCTTAAAGTCCCACAAGTTTGAAGCCAAAAGTAGGTGTTGTCCTGTCTTTCAGGTCTTTCCGCCTGCCTTAAATGATTTGCCTCCACCCATGCTGGACCTGTTCGATCTAGACGAAACATTCTCGTCAGAGAAAGTGCGTCTGGCACAGCTCACCAATAAGTGTAAGTTCAGGATTGCTAATGGAGCATTCACACATGCACTGCAACCCTCTAGATATCATTTGATTGAAGTATGTGAGGACTTACATGTCCAGGGCAGTCAGATTCCACATTAAACTGACTTTCATTTGCAACTTATCACGTATAAGACTAATGATGTGTGTGATAAGCTAATGTGAGAAGCTTGGTGGTTATTTTCACAGCAGTTCAGTAGCCATCCTGTATCTCATATAGGTTGATCAGGTGTCCCTCTTTACATGGGACTGCACAGCAGTTTCATCTCTTGCATCACATATTAAGACTTAACCTATGTCTTATCTTTTAATTGGACCTAGTTTTAACGTCAGCATATATATATATATATATATATAATATATAATATATAAGACAGGACACTTCAAAAGTCAGCCAATTCCTCCACGGCTGTTATCTTTAGTGCCATGTGGCAACACGAAGCAGAGCAGCTACCTAACTCTACTCCCACAGTGTCCTCCCCTCACCCCATCTAATCGTGGCAGATGGCTGCCCCTGACTGAGCCTGGTTCTGTTGGCTTCTTCCTGTTAAAAGGGAGTTTTTCCTTCCCACTGTCACCAGTTGCTTGCTCATAGGGAGTCATCTGATTGTTGGGGTTTTCTCTCTATTATTGTAGGGTATTTACAATAAAATATAGGCAACTGTGAATTGGCACTATATAAATAAAATTGAATAGAATTATTGAATGACTGAAGAATGCCGTCATGGTTCTCCTGCAGGTTAGCATGTCATGATATTTTTCTGTTTACACTAAAGTTTAAATTTACAAATCACCAAAAGTGAATGAAATGTTCGTGGAATATGAATAAAAGTACTACAAATAACAGGAAATGCGTTTTTTTTTGGGGGGGGTTTGTAAACAAGTCTAAAAAGGCTTGTTGATACCTCCCGTCAGGTGGGATGCAACTTTCAATCCTCCCGCTACAGATATTCTTTACATGTTAAATGCTTGCTCATGAGTCTAACACCTTTAAATCTGATCACCCTAGTTCCACCTATTGTACACTTTACCCAGACATCTCCCTTAAACTAAGTTTATTTCTGAACTTGCCTGTTTTGAAGCAGATAGTTAATCATACTCATCCTGATATTAAACTGGTTGTGTACACAGGTACAGACGATGACCTTGAATTCTACGTCCGGAAATGTGGTGAAATTCTCGGAGTGACTTCTAAGTTGGATAAAGAGCAGAGGGATGCCAAGCATATCTTGGAACACATTTTCTTCCAGGTTGTAGAGTTCAAGAAACTAAATCAGGTGAGTGTGTTCATAACTGCATCTGCCTGTATCTAAAGGCATTGTCCAATAATGACTTTCCTCACTTTTGGCAGGAACACGATGTGGACCCTGAGGCCCGGTTCACTCCGCTGTGATTGGATTCAAGAAACCTGAGCCTTCGATACGTTCCTTTTGAAATTAGAAAGCTTATGAGCACAGTTACAACGGAGGGACTGCGGTAACCACCTGGTACCACACTTTTCAGAACATGTACAGCTACATTTTATAACTTTGTATTGTCTTTCATTGTAAGAATATACCAGAGCAAATAAAGTTCTATACCCTTTATTTAACAGTGCTTAGAAAATATTTTTGTAGTTAAAACATTGATATGATTATGAAAAAGGCAAACTGTTCTGCATCAGTCTTCACATGGATCCCTTAAAAACAGAACATGATGTCAAACTACAGATTTGAGGGCAGGGCGGGGGGGGGGGGTAAACTTGGACATAGTGTGTGCAGAGGCTGGGAGTGCACATCACACTTGACATCTAACGTTTTTCCTTTGTAACGTGTTAATTTTAGCCACATCAGGGCGAAACATCAGCTAGTGACTCTTGTTGTGAGGGTTTTGGACTCCACGTTTGCTCCAGAGTGCAGGACTCCACGTAGAATCTGGGGCTATTGCTCTCCGACTTGATCACAGACACGTCCCATGACATTTGCGAGGCGGTGAGATCGTTGTATGACTGATCAAAACAAGCTGCCTGCTTTGGCTTCTGAAGGAGCATGTGGGGAGTGGAGGACTTCCCCTGTAACGGGACGGCCAGGTAGCAGCCGTCAGCTTCATGAGTGTTCATGGTGTTCACTGAAAACCCTGAACAGGGGGAGGCGGTGTCAGAGGACAGGCAGAGAGAGGCTCCAACAGACGGCCTGGTGTCCAATCCATCAGCTGTCGTGTCATTCAACACCCTCGATGTGGACAGTTGTTCCAGTGACAGTGCAGACAGCAGACTCTGTTCCCCATAAAACTTCCTGTCAAGCTCTGATGGAGATGAGCACTCAAAGCTTTTCATATCTAGAAGGTAAAACATGTTAGACAGAATTCAGAAACAAATCACCTGATGAGGCAAATGAACACGTCTAATTCAGTCCAGTTTTCTTACCTTTGACCACAAACACTTTCTCTATTGTCTCCATGTTTGATCAGGGCTGCCTGAGCTCCAGCTGGCTTTTAAGCTGTTGGAGCTACTTGCTAATTGACCCAGCTGCAGATCATCAGTGGGAGCAGGAGGCGGACCTGTCAGCCCTGTATAGATTCAGGCCCTTTAATTTACTTGTGGTTTATTGAGCACTAATCTGTTAGGTTATATCTAAGGCTGTAATTTTAACAAAATCACTAAACTTTTTAAAAACTATTTATTTGTATGCTGTTTAAAAAAAATCTTTTAGCATAAAAAATATAATTTTTATTAAAGAGCTCACACATACTGGTGGTCTAACCAATACAGAAGCATAAAAAATACTTTTTGAATACTAGTACTATCAATTTAAGGCAGCTTTGGCATAAACCTTACACTGGGTGGTGGTCTAATAAGCACTGTATTGTTTAAAAGCTGTTCACAAACATACTATAGATTTTCTGGGAAGGAAATCTATAGTATTTCCTTCCCAGATCTTTAAAAGTTAAAAGTGTAAATATGAAAAAATAAACAAAAAATAAATTAAAATGACTTTATAAGTAAAAATATTTATGTGAAAGTGTCTGAAATTTTCTAGTAGAAAAATCGTGTTTTTTCAAACTAAATTTACTGTTTTACTGTTTTATTATGTAACAATATCTTAACTTCCCCTCTGAGCAATTGGGTGTTTACAGTGTTTGACTGAGAGACACAAATGACTGCAAAACCATTATTTTACGATAATAAAACAAAATTTACACCGCTGGGACAAACCGGAAGCGTTCTTTGTGGCTACGCGCAGCTCCAATGCGCAGCTACGTCACTATCCGGTTCCTACGACAGAGAAGAGCGCGAGATAGAAATCCAAGAGCGCGGACAACTCTGGCGCTCCGCACCAGCTGGTTGTATAGGCTGTAACATTAGAACAGTGCCGAGCCTCCATCACCAACACTGGCTACAGCATAGAGACATTAATCACGGGTATTACGACGACATAATACCGAGTACGTATGTACATGACGTGCAACGGCCGCCGGAGAAATCGCTTTCGGACCGTAAACAACAGAAATAGAGGGAAATGTCCCGGTGGCCGCGCGGGTAAGATGTTAATATTTATTACCTAAATTAGCTGTGCTTATTTTATTTTATTTTTTTACACGGGGGGATAACGTGAGTATTTAACTTCTTCTGTTTAATACAGTCAGTTGGAAACTGTCTTTACTGTTTGACCTAACCCTGCTATCCCTGGGAGCTCGCTTGTGTCTGTGCCGCCCTTTTTCCGGACACGGAAAACAGGCTTAGGGTTAAACTTGAGGCCAAACACGGTTTCTCTTAGATCTCACTAGATAAATAAATCACTACTAAACATAGACATAATTGGCAAACAGTATGTTATTTCTGCGAGCTAACTGTTATCCGCCAAGTTGCTAGAAAAATAAGAACGATAATCTAGCTGTCTTCCGGACATCACCAGGGCGGTCAGTAGTGAGTTGCCTGTCAGCTATGTTCGTCCACATCACAGTTGTTTGTCTCTCAGTGAGGATGGAGAGGAGGCCATGCATCAGGACACTGATTCTGATGTGGCAGAGCAGAGGGATGGAGGGAAAGTGAAGGTGAAATGGACTCAAGAGGAGGTATTTGTTTATTTTTATTTTTTTAATATATATAATGTAAACCAGACTGCTTCATTTAAACATTGAACAGACTATTTAGATGGCTTTAGAGAACAGGGATCATAAAAATGCTCATTTTTGGGTGTGTATACAGGATGACAAGCTTAAAACGCTGGTTCAGAAACTGGGACCAAATGACTGGAAAACCATAGCCAGCTACATACCTGTGAGTCTGAGCAATTTTTCTGTAAGAATGTATGTCAACAGAAATCTTTTTCAGTATTTTGAGTTTGCTTTTTTGTTTTTTAGAATCATACTGAACATCAGTGTCAGCACCGCTGGTTTAAAGTCTTGGACCCAGAATTAGTGAAAGGCCCCTGGACTAAAGAGGAAGATGAGAAGGTAGGTGGTTCAGAGGTGTTAACGGAGTAAATATGTTGTGAATAAAAGCATGCTGGTGATCTTTTTTTTTTTTAAACTTTTCTTTTTTGTCCTCTAGGTTATAGAGCTTGTGAATCTTTATGGCAACAAACAGTGGGCACTGGTAGCCAAGCACCTGAAAGGCAGACTGGGGAAGCAGTGCAGAGAGCGCTGGCACAACCACCTCAATCCCAGCGTTAAGAAGTCTTCATGGACGGCTGAGGAGGACCTCATCATCTATAAGGCTCACTGCCTGCTTGGCAATCGCTGGGCTGAGATCGCAAAACTGCTCCCTGGAAGGCAAGTAGCTACTCTGTTCCAGAAACAGAATTGGGCTGATATGAGCTTTTACATGCAAACTCCTGCTCTTTTCTGAAGTGAATTCTTAAATTTTTAACTTAGAAAAGTTTGATACGTTGCCGTGCTTGTCAGATACTTTGTAACAACTGATGAACAGTTTAATCAGCTGCCTATCTGGGGGGTCACTTGTCCTGTAATGGACTGCATGGACTCCTACACCACAGTCTTAAACTTAAACAGTAGTCCTCATTCTGTTCTCAGCCACAAGGAACTTGTTCAAGCTAGACTGAGCCTGTAGGTCACAGCAGATCTTCGCAGCAGAGTATTGTCTACTGTTGTTTGTTGGAATCCTTTCATCCACAGGATGTGAGACACACTTAAGAGGTAGTGTAATTACATTGTTGGATGTCTCAGAAGGGCCAGGGCTAGGTTGTTAGCAATAAGTGAACTCTCAAAACAAGTGCGAGGATTACTTTGTGTTGCCAAATAAAGTCAGTATGTGGGGAAACACTGCAATTCATGTCCTGATATATATTGACAGGACGGACAATGCAGTGAAGAATCACTGGAATTCGACCATCAAACGGAAGTTAGAGATGGGCTTCTACTCCGGGGAGGTCTTCAGGCCCAATGAGCTGGAGGAGCTGTGGGCTCGTGTTAACAAGGATGGTCAGGTGGGCTGTGTTTCCATGATGTCCTCCTCTATGATACAAGATACAAAAGATATGTATGGTGAGATACAGAAATTGGGTTCTTCTCATTACACAGGTGCTCAGTTGCTCTCAAGACAGTTCAGACAAGGACTCGGAGCAGAAGATCCCTCCTTCAGTAAGTGACTGTTCGCATTCATTAAACAAAATAACACAGTTATCTTAAGTATCAGAAACTAGTCTATGCTAGTGTTGTTATAGAATCTCCTTTTTCCAATAGCTGCAAGAAACGTCAGCTAAAGCTGGCCCCAGCAAAGCTGGGCCGTCAAAGTCTGTTCCCTCTCCAAGCAACAGTCTGAGTCCCAAGAGTGAGGTGGACAGCACAGGAGCGCTGAACAGCACCAGCTGGGTGGTGGACAGCTCCGGATTTCTGTCTCCCACTGGCCCAGCTCTGAAGGAAGTGTTAGACATGGTGGATGGGGTAAATATCTACAATACTACAGGGTAGTGCTGGGTGATATGACGATATATATCGTGTGGACGATAGAAGACAAATGGCACGATAGACACTTTTCTATCGTTTATATTGTACTAACCCAAATTTTATAAATTATTACATAAAATATATCATTAACCCTTTACAACCGGTCGGAGCAGGCACACTCCGTTTTACCTAACTATTTTTAAATCCCTGTAGAACTAGAACCATGTAAGGTAGCGCAATATTTTTTTTTTTGCATGTGAAACCGGAGGAGTTGTACTTACATCTAATGCCATTAGCTTGTCCAAGGTCACGGTTTCCTTCCACATATAACTTTGCAAAAATTGCATAAGAAGCACTTGCAGCAACAAAAACATAATATTCCAAACTTGCAGCAACAAAATGATAATATTCCAGAAACACGCTTTGCCGACGTTCATAAGACTTCCTACGTTGGCATATACGTCAGCGCGAACTATCGCATGTCCGCCATTACTTGGCCGAAACCGGAAGTGACGTCATTTTCGCGAAAGGGCCTTATAAGCCTATGTTGGTGTTTTTAAAAGACATGTTTGACTTTATGCTTTTCTGTGTCGTTTCTGGGATGCTTAGAACTCAAATTACACTGTTGGAAATAGTTTATTTTGATGCATTATAATATTTATTTTCATTTTTCCTGTAGTATATAAAAATTAGTGTATCTCAAAAATAAAACTATGAAGACACTCAAAATAAATTTCTCGTGGTTGGAAACTTTTGTATTTACAGTTTTGAGGGATCCACCTCTTAAATTCTTTTTAACTAGAAATATATGTAAAAAACAAAAAAACGATTTTCAATTTTTTTGTAGTTTATTGCACTACAAGTTTTTGCAATTTATGTAGTTACTATGGACTTAATGCATACATATTATTAAAATGTGGGCTATAACGGTTGTATTGATATATGGAAACTTGAAATACTCCCACAAGTGGCACTACAGCATGTAAAAACATAAAGATAAGCTCTGGCGGACTTGGTTCTATGGTAGGTCTTAAAGAGTTAAATAGCCTGTGGCAAATATATTAGTGTTGTCTTCTCACTATACATGCTCTTAACTTTATGCAAGAAAAAATAAAGTATAAAAAAAAAGATATTTTTCGCAAAGAAACTCCGTCTCGTGGTTTGCGAGCTGGTGCTGCTGTACGTGCACCCGGATTTGCGACATACTTTACGGTAACTCAAAACAAAGACTGCACCCTCGGCACTCGCTGTTTACAGACTGCATACTTTCTAGATGACCACAGGTCAGGTCGTATATCGTGATATATATCGTTATCATGATATAAAGTAATTCATATCGTGATAAATATTTTTTCCATATCGCCCAGCACTACTACAGGGTTATTTAAAAAAACTGTCCTGGTTTTATATTGTCTATAATGTATTCTCTATACTGTTTGTTCTGCATCTGTTCAGTCTTGGCTATTTCACAGTTGTGGCTGCATACTGACCTAACAAATAAATGTCTCTTCTGCACTAAGGATCTTGATGGCTGGTGCAACCTCGCAGCCTTTGACCTCCCCGAGGACAGTCCCAGCCCAGAGCGACATCAGTTTCGTCTGGAAGGCAGCGCCTTGCAGGAACTAAGCAAAGGCAGCAAAGGAGAACTCATCCCCATCTCTCCTGGGGGCGTCACACCCCCCTCCATACTGAGCCACCGGAGCCGAAGGTGCATCGCTTTGTCTCCCGAAGCCAACAAGTCCATGACTCCTAAGAGCACCCCTGTCAAAATCTTGCCCTTTTCTCCATCTCAAGTAAGTCCCTTGTTCAGTGGTGCTCACAGTCATGTCCTATTAATGCACTCTACTGACAAATGTGTGTTTTTGCAGTTTCTGAACATGTGGACTAAGCAGGACACTCATGACTTAGAGAACCCGTCTCTCACGTCCACACCCGTGTGCAGCCAGAAAGCCATTGTTACCACCCCGCTGCAGCGAGACAAGACACCTCTCACTCAAAAGGAAAACTCAGTGTAAGAGTCCTCTAATTGGTGGAGGCATCTGATGACTCCCTTTTAACAGGAAGAAGCCTCAGGCAGAGGTTTGGAAACAGGACAAAAGAGACACTGTGAAAGAGAGTGAGAGATTAATAATAACTAATCATTAATTGTAAAGTGGTGTAAAAATCAGATATCGGTTCGATGCTGATTCAAGTTTGGAGAGATTAGATATTGGTGACGATGGGCTAATCGAGTCCTGTGTTCAGTGTTTAATGCAGCACTTGCACTAACATAACATCTCGCCAGCGCTTCGATTACTGTTACTATTCAGCCTGCTTGTGTCTTATCTGCTCGAAGCCACGCGTATTAGTGAGGCGGTACACCACCAGTGAGGGTGATTATAAGTGACGTAACACTGAGCTGAAATGAGTGGATAATAATTGGAAGTAGCATTTTTATTTTTGTCATTAACATAGTTTTAGCAGAGCCTGATGTTAGTCGGAACAATGATTTCTAGCGTCTTTCTCACAGTAAGAATTATACGTTGTTAATCTAACACAGTGTATATGAACTTCTCTGTGTTCTCCTTTTTGTTTTCTCTAGTTTTGTTACACCCAACCACAAGTCTGAGCTGTGTACCCCACGAACTCCAACACCGTTTAAAAATGCCATGGAGAAGTACGGGCCTCTGCAGCCTCTGGTGAGCATCAGCATGTGCCGTCTGGGAAAACATGCTAGCTCTTGTCTTTCTCCTGTGCTGTTAACAGCCTTTTCTGCTCTTTTGTCAGCCTCAGACTCCCAACCTCGAGGACGACATAAATGAGGTCATCTTGAGAGATGCGGGGATTGACTTAATCATGCGCTTAACTCCACCCGAACAGAGGCGCAAAACTGTGGTAACTAAAAGCCGATTTTAATACATCGCACAGATTTTTTGTCATTTCAGTCAGAGGCTGGTGTCAAACTCACTTTTTGCCCAACATTTGATTTCAAGTAGCCCAGACTGGTAGATTTACTAACCTAATACACCTGCAAATTAATTTTCAACAATACATCTGAGTTTGTCCACTTCAGGAAGATGCTACTACAGTAAATTAAAGAAAGTCATCATCATGGCTCATTAGGCTTACACTGAAAAAAATAAATAAAATAAAATCATAAAATTATATTAAAAAATGCTGGCTAGCAGCTCAATATCTAGAATTTTATTTAAAAATCATAAGTGTTCTCTTAATTCACAAAAACTGTCTCTTTTTTTTCATCCCCGTGAACCCGCTATACTAAAATAGTAGTATTATATAATAGTATAGCAGGTCGTGGGTGCTCTGACATCTTGATACTCCTGATCATAACATCCATAGTATACATATTGTGCACTAAATAACTAAAACCTGGAGTGAAACTGATCCTAAGAAAACTACTAAAAGTCTCACTAGCAGTTGTAAGTAGATGTAAGTTGCTAAAATCATCAAACTTTACAGTTCAGTTACATGTGCTGTCATGCTCTGTCAGTGATAGCAGTGTGTTTCTGCTTACATGCATCAGGTCCCTTCACCTTTGAACACTTATACTGTGGGCAGTATAACACAGTGCTGATCCTACACTGAATATTCGAGTTTAAGACACAAATGCCAAAAACACTAATACCTGGGGCAGGGAAAGGATCTACTGCTGTTTCTTAGCTAGATAGCCGGCACTGGTAGCAATGACATATCCTTCCCCTACTGGCTGAATAGTCTTAGGTGGTCTTCTTTACACTATATAGTCAGCAGAACAAAATGAGTGCAAAACTGTGCAGTGTTCCACATAATTTAAAGAAAAATCATTCTCAGTGCAACATGTATGAGTATAATACACCTAGAGCTGTAGCTGCAAACTGACAAATGTTAGTATGGAGGAATTCTGTTTAAAAGGGTTTTTGTAATGGTGCATGCAGGGGATGCTATTTTATTCTGTTAATGACCTTCAGCTACACAAACACTGAGCCTTTTGTAACTTGTAAAGTTTTGGAACATAGCACCTCCTTTCTTCACACTCAGGAGTTCCCACCTCGGGCCTGTCAATCACAGTTGTCACACATAGAAAGCAGCCTTGTTCAGTCACTTTACCCGAAGCAGGCTCTTACTGCCACCACTCTGTGAGAATGCTTTGAGCTAAGAGCTGCTGACAGCTCATTGCTGACCTCCTTCCATTCTTCACTCAGATATTTTTAACTCATTGCCGATTTGATCGTCTTTTATTGCCAGCATCGCCCTCCTATGAAGAAAGTGCGTAAGTCGTTGGCCCTGGATGTAATGGACTGCCAGGTGATGCCTACATCCAAACGTAAATCAGCCAAACACAACATCAAGGTAAAGTGTTGGAACGCTTTATTAGCTTCCGTGTGGTTTAGTCATATCCTAATTCTTGATATTTGGTCCTTACTTTTTTGGCCACAGGAAGAACCGATGTTGATTTCTGTCAGCTCTTCACCACTTAGCAGCAAGCGGCACGAAAACATTTTGGATCAGGGCTTCCTTTTGGGACCAAGTGACAGTGCCATATTTCCCAGCACAGTCCCCCCAGTTCCAGTATGTTCCACCTTTTTGCTCTTTTGAGAGGAGTTATAAATGTAATCAGAGTGTAAAGTCATTTAAATCTGTTTATGTTTTTTTTCCCCCATAGATGTCAAAGGAATGGGAAATGGTTGTTTGCGGACAAACTAAAGACCAGTTAATAATGACAGAAAAAGCCCGGCGCTACCTTCGCTCACTAAAATCCCACGCTCCTAGCCGGGCTCTGATCCTGTCCTGAGATGGCTCGTCTTTTTACGCCAAAATGTTACTTATCCAGAACTTACAGTTGCTATTTTCCCATTTCTCCTGAGGGCCTGGTGTACTTTGTGGTGGAGAAAGCGTCACGTCTTGTAAGGTTAGCGCCACGTTTGAACAACACGTTAGTGATCAGGTTATTGACAGTGTTAGGCCTGTCTGAAAGAGAATGTTGCTTTTAGATGTAGAGTCAGGCTCCCAGGCATGTTTAATTCCATAGTTGTTATTTCAGTGTTTGAAAAGAACGAATAAATGTTGCGGGAGGAGAAGAAGAAGAATGTGTAAATGAAAAATCAAGGCTGTATAGTTTTGCCATCACTGGAAAAAAAAAAAAGGTTTTACATGTGATTAAACAGTTTTTTTAACATTGTATTTTGTACAAAGGTTGCCCCTCCATATCCAGGTTCTGTGTTATGGAGGATTTACAGGTTGAACAGTAATGCATGAAGGGAACACTTATTGTAGGATCTATTTAGCATGTATAGATTCTTTTTATGATGCATTTCGGTACACACAAATTGTAGCTTCCCACACATTGGAGAGAAATTGACACTAATCATATCTCTAAAGATGAGGAGCTACCCATCAAGATGCGTACATCTCAAGTTTTAATCTGTAATAGTCATTTATGTGAGATGTAGTGAAGGTGTAAATGTGTTCCAACTGTTGGTGTGAAGGGGATTATAAATAATGTGACACTGTAAATAGAGTTGACTGTTTGCTCTATCCTACAAGAATGTTACAGAATTGAATAAAATACTGATATGTTCAATACACTTGCTGTTTGATTATGCTGCTGCAACTTTGTGATGCAGTCCTGACAAATTAAGGTGTATAAAGTAGGCTTTGTTTTTAGTTGGAATGTGCTGCAAGTGTAGTCTAACAATTGGAGCCTGTTTTAGTTTATGTAACATTTTGTTCAATTATGTTTATATAGCACCAATTCACAACATTTGAATCAGGTCACGTTATATTACAAGGCAAAGACCCAACAATCAGGAAGCCTCAGCGAGGTTAAAGGTTAGAGGTTAAAGTTCTTTCCTAGCTTGAGTTGTCCAGGTAACTTAATATATTTTTGTTTGCTGGGATTCTTGGTGTGTCCATTAAGATATTAACTTTCAGAATTTTCCACTCACATTTTGTTACATCTTTAATCCATTTTCTTAATGCAAGATCTAAATTTCTGAGTACACAGGAATGTGAAAAAGAACAATTTCCTAAGGCTCTATGTAATCCTGTGAAAAATTCAAAAACAAACTGTTTCCATTGAAAGTAACAGTGTAAGTGGAGTACACTTAATGTACTCACCATCAGCACAAGAAACCACCTCCATAAAAACAGGTTTTGGCAGTTGACTCACGAGGTGTACTTTAGGGTGACCATATTTTGATTTCCACATAAGAGGACACTTGGCCCAGTCATGAAGAACTTTAATAATACCGTTTGCTTCAAGAAAACTTTAACATTATTAAACGACGAAAACTTCTCTATGCGGTTAATGAATGGTGAAATAAAAAATGTCATATAGGCTTTTACAAGTCAAGTGCAAAAAAAGAGCACAGCTGGTCACATTAGTGTACTTTTAAAATTAGTTGTAAAATGCTTACAATTTAAATGCCGTTTTTATATTAAATTGAAATGAAAAAAATAAACTAAAAAACTAAACAAGTCCTATTTGCAAATACTACTTTACAGTGATATCGGTAGCTATATAGGTACAAAAAAAAAGGAAATCTAGAAATTTCCTGACAGCGTCCAGAATCCTGTTGCAGTATGGCGACGGCACAGCTTATATTTGTGAACATAGATCCACAGTTTGCGTTCGATGTCATAGAATGTAAATATAGACCATTATTTTATTTACAGTGCGTGTTACATGTATACAAAGTATTTATATATTAAAATAATAATAATAATAAAATGATAATTTTAGTGGGCATTTATTTTTAAATGCAACGTGTACAGCCGGATATCCCTCTACTGACAGGTCGCGCTCTGAGACACCGGAAGTAATCGTCGCTTTTGGTGACGCTGCATTAGACCTCAAGACATGGACCGGTCTAGTGAGTAGATTCCTTTACAAAACGCCGAATTTAATGTCATTTATGTGCATCTTTGGTTTTATTCATGTCGTGTAAGCTATTGTTGAAATGCAGGTTTTAGCGTTGGTGGAAAAATGGCGCTCTGTGCTCGCAGTGTGCCGTTTCCTACTGACGTTAGCTTGCTGGCTCGTAGCTAGACCTGCACGAGCGAGCGTTACATGAATGAATGAATTGTATGTTGAGAAGCTATAAGCTATTAGAAAAATGTATTATTCTGTTTGTTATATATTTAATTTTGTGTTTATGAATTCACCTTTCGAGCAGCAGCCGGCGTCAAATTACTTAGTCCATGCTGTGTGTCCGCAGGGCTGTTCGGGTTGTTCCTTCTCAGCCTGGCTCTTTCCGGAGCTCAGGCGCTCACACCATCACATTACCTCTCCTTGTCTGATGTGGCCCGACTGCAGAACCTCCTGAGCCAGCAGTTCACTGACCTGGAGTCCGCATACTACTCAGTTGTAGGTCTAACCAAGCTGGGAGCAACAGTTCCCGATCACGAAGTGAGAAAAACAGTCCTTCATTATTTGCATATGTAATATATGGAATATAGACTCCCATCGGTCTTTACTATGTGGCTGTTTTCCGTTTGTTTGTTTTTAGGATGTGTGCCAGTTTGTGAAATCTCAGCTTGATTCCACTAGTGTTGATTCACTCTTCTTTGCTGCTGAGATCAGTCGTGCCATTTCAGGATGTGAGGTATAAAAATATTTCATGGCGTCTCTGTCTGTTATCTCTTCTTTCTGTTAGCGATAAGTGTAACAGAAATGCATGAATAACATTTGTGTGCATTGTTTTTGTTTTTAACTCTTTAGATCCCTGTATCCAATGAAACCCGCGACCTCCTCCTGGCTGCAGTCAGTGAAGATTCGACCATGACTCAGATTCATCGGGCTGTGAGTGCTCTCAGCTCTCTTGGGCTTCCTCTTGCTTCCCAGGAAGTTGTAGGTTCCTTGACAGCCCGGATCAACAAAGAGGATAATGTTATGGCGTAAGTGTTAGATGCTTTTCAGTTGTCATTATCCAAAAAAATACAATAAAAATAAAGAGAGTCTATGCATCTTATTTTACAATAAATGGGTGTTCTCTTTGGACAGCATCACCATGGCTCTGCAAACAGCATCCCAGCTTTCCCAGCAGGCAGAGCTCGGAGGAATACTGGAAGAAATTGAGGTGAACTTTAAAACTACCACCAGATGGTGCTGTCTCACTATTTTTTGACTTATAGCAAGAAATCGTATAACTTCAAAAGGGGGCCCTGTTGTATTTACTTATGGTTTTATATTTTTATTCTTTGACCCTAGAAGGATCATGCTTAGCATGATGTAAAGCTGCAAATGATCCACATTTGTGTTGCACTAGGCCTTGGGACAGCCTCTTTGTTCAAATGAGGCATTTTAGCTTCCTTCTGATTGGCTTCTTTTTACAATCACAAGGTGTGAACAACAGATGAGCTGAGCAAGTCAGTGATATCCTCTCTCAGTGACAGTAAGGAGTCAGGAGTAAAAAAACCCTCTGAAGTCTGAACTTTTGACTCCGAGGTGTTACTTGTACATATGCTGACCTTGGCTTTGTTTAATAAGAGTATCTATCACTGCAACAATATACACGACAGAAATTAAGGTAAATTCTAACTCCCCTTCTGATGGCTTTTCCCTTCCAGGATCTGACAGCTCGCTTGGATGACCTCGGTGGCCTCTACCTCCAGTTTGAAGAGGGACTCGAAGCAACCGCCATGTTTGTGACCGCTGCTTATTCCCTGTCAGATCACGTGGACATGGAGCCTCCTATCAAAGAGGTCCGATATCTGTTTGTGAGGTGCTGTACCAGCTGAAGTTATATCGATTTGGCTTGGTATTGATTGCAAATGTTCTCTTCACACAGGATCAGGTCATCCAGCTGGTGAATTCTATCTTCAGCAAGAAATCCTGGGACTCTCTGGCTGAGGCTTTCAGTGTGGCAAGCGCCGCCGCTGCTCTGTCCGGCAACCGCTTCCACGTACCGGTAGTCGTCACTGCTCAGGGCCCAGCTACTGTTTCCCACAGCCAGCCAACCCTGCAGGTACACATGATGGATCGTGTTCTATCTACAGCCCTCAGTGTGGTTTTTAATCACCTCACAGTCACATCACCCTGTCTCTCTCTCTTTCTGATTCACAGCTCCTTGTCACTGATGTCATGTCTCAACCACTAGACTCAGCCAACGTAGTGGTGGAATCTGCATACGCTGTGGCCTCGAAGACTGCCATTCTCAACCAAGCACCATTCACAATTAATGAGTATGTATAAGAATCCAGATGTATGTTAGCTGTACAGTCGTCTCTCAGGTTCCCAGAAGTTGAGATTTATCCCCAACGACAGGGTAAACTCCAGTATTAAAGCAGACAGTTGTCATTGGCTGTAGATTGTGTTTCTAATCCTCTTTACACAACATCCCAACGTACTTTCATTTTCCAGTAAATTGTGACTGCAACCCCAGCTGTTATACTGAGTTCTTATTTTCTCCTTTTCAGCGGCGTCTTTGAACTGAACTTCATGTCCAGCCAGCCAGCCAGCGGATATTACCAGTTCACCATTGCGGTGACCGGGGACAGCCGGCTGGTTGCCAATCATGTCGAGGTAAGTTTTTTCTTGCTACATTTAGCTGGAATTGGCATGCATAATAATAGTCATTGTTATTTTTCCAATCAGTGGTTCTTTATTTAGGTTTACAGTGACCCCTTTTCCCTTTTGTCATTGGTATATGTAAAATAAATCATTGTAATGACACACGATCAGAACAATAAGTAAAGTAGTCTTAATCCCCCCTTAACTAATATGAAATATTTGCCTGAGGCCTGTAGTGTGCACCTAAGGTCACTTTTAATTGCTGCTGTTTTGAAGCAAATATGTGACTCGTTAGTGTTTGCAGAGCAAAGCAACAAGCAAATATGAAAAAGTAAAAAAAAAAAAAAAATTCTAATTTTTTCTTTAACTAAAAAGCTTAAAACCTGTTGGTCACAGGTTATGTTACGTTAGGGCATGTCACGTCTCTTTCTTCATCCTTCTTCTGTCTTTAAATGTAGCCACAAACATCCTCCCAGCTGTTATACTGTTATTCTACCTCAAAAGATGACATTACCCAGAATACCATTCTGTAAATATGAAAGAGTTGGAAAGTGTTCATATTTCAAACACTGTTATGTGCTTTGATTTCAGGAAGCTGTTGATTATTAAAGCAAAACTTATGTGAATAGGTGGAGATGTTTGGCCATAATGTACATCTACCATGTTTGGGGAAAAACCAAACACGGCGCATCAGCACAAACTCTTCATAGCAGCATTGCTGCCACAGAACCTGAACAGTTTACAGTATTTCACAGTCGAATGTGAGACCGTCTTTCTGGCAGTAAAGTTTGGAATGGCTGAAAGAGAAAAGAATCAACATGTTGTAAAGGTCCAAAGTCTAGAACTCAACCTGATCGATATGCTGTTGATCTTAAGAGAGCTGTGCTTAAATGAATGCCTTAATCAAATATAGTCAAACCTCAATGAGCTGAAGCGGTTTTGTAAAGAAGGGTGGGGTCAAAATTCCTCTACAACGATGTGAGAGACGGATAAAGTCATACACAAAACGGTGACGGTGCTGCTAAAGGTGGTTCTGCAAGCTGTTGAATGTTGGGGTGTGCTTAGTTTTGAACGGCGCTGCATAGACTGCATAGAAAGCTTTCCTTTTAGTGAATATACTACAAGTGTAGCTTGAGTTTCAACTTCTTAAACTGTGTCCACACAAAATGATTCCCTTTGAAGCTGACAGCTCATCGCTTGCAGACGTTCCAGGCTCCAGTTGCCTAGGTAACCCTTTAATGCATTTATTACTAGGTCATATCTCAATCGACAGTATCCTGCACTCACATTGGTACTCGCTTTCCGCCAACTTTGCATCCCAGTGATTATTTTACTCGATCACCTTCTGTGGGCTCTGGTCGCTACGTTGCTTCCAGTGTGGATGCAGCTCTAACTCCTGTAAAATCCACAATAGGCATTTTGGTTTATTGAGTGCTATTTGACTTATTATTGATTTGATATTCATATAATTAAAGAAATTACTGCATGTATGCTGATACATCTGGTGTACTGCCCATCCCACTAACCAGCAGGCTGTTTGTGTTAATGACAAAGGGCCTGCTGTTGGGCTTGTGGAAACGGTGGTCCTCTACAGCTTCAGGAGCTTTCTTTCACTGCTGATGTTCACTTATGGCAGAAATCAGAATAGTTTTGGTCAGTAATGAGTTTGCAATTATTAACAAGAGTGCTCTACAATCTTTATGTATTTCCTAACTTAAAAACAGAACTTTAGCTACAATCTAACTGAAAACCAAATAAATAAAACTTGATCAGGGAGATGTGGTTATATAGATGATCTACATAGTTAAAAACAAAAATTAGAAGCACATAATTGTGCAGCTCTTGTTCATTCATATTGAGACATGACAAAGCTGGAGGGTGGGGTATAACAGGATACTGTGCAGTATGTGGGAACAATGGTGCACGTCATCAGACAGTCTCTCCATGGAGACTGTCAGGATATTTCACCTGGTTGTTCACAGGAGAAGTGCCGTAAAATGCTCTGTGTCCAATGGAAAAGGGAACACGAGAGAGAGAGAGAAGTACAAAATCAGGCTGCTTTCTTGGCTCCTCGCAGCTGGCCAGTCACGACATGAAGTGGATGTGAACCCAGTTACAGAAATTGTTGGACAGACCACTCTAACGTGGTGCTAGTGTGTGTGTGAAGTACCTGCTGCACCAGTGTTTAAAATTTGTGTTCATTCAAGTCCAGCAGCTTAGAGAAGGAAAGGAGAAGAAGGAAAAACATGGATCCATCATTTCTTAAATGAATAAAAAAAAATTGTTTATAAGGTTCTCATCAGCAAATATTTTATTTGCCATGTACATGAAAAAAAACTAGTAAAATCATATATCAGTCCAGCAAACCTCTGATCCAAGGGATGATGGCACCGTCTTGAAGTTGGCACTTATAGTTCTCATTTTGCTCTTTTGCAGTCTCAGTGTAGTCACGTATGGACCAGCTCTCCATCTGCTACACATTTTGGTTGGAGTGGCCCTCCGGGGCTGCTGATGCAAGCTTTGGTCCAGCTACTGTGGAGTTGGATTCTGCGATCCTCTCTGGGGAAGCAGCTGAATGCTGTTGAGTTTTTCCACAGTAGCATATTAAACAATATTAAGGAGACATTTGAGCAGTGATTAAACTTTCAAAACAAGAGTAAAGGGATTGTCCACTCCTTTTAGATCAATCACAGATGTGTAGAATGTGATTTGCATCCACCCAGGATAATTTGTTCAGGCTTTAATATACCTGGGCTGCCTGCCCGTGTGCAGGCTGTGTGGGGAACCACTGAATTCTCATTGCATTGTTTGTGCACACACTCTGACTACTGTAGTCATGACTCTACTTTGTATTCTGTCTCCACCTGTAGCTTAAAGTGAAGGTGTCCACAGAGGTGGCTGTGACCAACATGGACCTCTCTGTGGTGGATAAGGACCAGAGCATCGGCACAAAGACCACCAGGTTGGAAATCAAATTTAAAAAGTGGTGCCAGCTTTTGTTGATCCACCGTAAGAGGAAAGTAAAATACTAAATGATTTTCATCTGTTTTTGTCTTTTCTTTTTTGTAAATACACATGCAGGGTGGACTATCCTTCCAAAGCTAAGAGCTCCTTCACAGCAGACAGCCACCAGAACTTTGCCATGTCCTTCCAGCTGGTTGATGTTAACACTGGAGTGGAGCTCACACCTCACCAGGTGTGTAATCAGAGCGTGACAGGAACACATGTCTGCAGCAAACTGCTGACAGAACACTTGTTTCTGACTTCATCTGCTTTTATAGTCTCGTTTGTGACCATACAGCCCTCGTAGTGAACGTCTAGTCAAACGCAAGAAGACACACACTGGTTATGGCAGGAGGGTGAGCTCAAACCCTCACTTGATGTCAAAAACCTGTTTCTTGTCCATGTTGCAGACCTTTGTACGGCTGCACAATCAGAAAACTGGCCAGGAGGTCGTGTTTGTGGCCGAACCCGACAGCAAGAACCTGTACAAGTTTGAGTTGGACACAGCCGAGCGGAAATCGGAATTCGACTCCATCTCTGGCACCTATTCTCTCAACCTCATCGTTGGAGACGCCACTTTAGAGAATCCCATCCTGTGGAACGTGGTGAGTGTCTGGGGCCTGTTGGCGATAGTGAGTCCTCGCTGATGTAAACACTGCTCACCCACTTTTAATCTTTTGAAAGGCCGACGTCATTCTGAAGTTCGTGGATGAGGAGGCCCCGGCAACAGTTCAACCTAAGACTCTTTATGTACCCAAACCAGAGATTCAGGTACTAGTTATGCTCTCTTAACATCTCATTTACTGGCTGATGATGGAATGAAACCAGCTTGATTCTAAAAATCTCCTCATGTTTGTGCAGCATCTGTTCAGGGAACCTGAGAAGAAGCCCCCCACAGTGGTTTCCAACACCTTCACTGCACTCATCCTGTCTCCCTTCCTGCTGCTGCTCATTCTGGTAATAATAATAATATGTTTGTACAAAATGTTTCCTTTTTTTTTCACTCTCCATCTAGCTGTGGTTTCATATACGTATGGAAGTAATTTGCTATTTAAAGAGACACACCTACAAACAAACCTATTTCATTATCAGTCCAAGCTTTCCCCGATAGAGCGTCCGCCTGTGCTATTGCTCTGTGCAGTGATCTTTTTTCCCCTCTTGAAAAGCTCTTCAGTACGAAGCCTTCACAGACAGTGAATGAGACTCTAGTCCACTATGACTATAATACTTGTTTTAATTTGAAATCACAAAAGCTATAGTGTATTTTTCCCCCTGGCATTTTCAGTGATGAATAATGGTCATTGTTGCCGTGGATCAGTTCATTGTGCGTTAGGTGGTAAACAATTTTTTTGGCTCTTTTGTCCTCTTGCAGAGGACGAAAAATCACATTGTGTTTCATTCCCCTCTCTCCTCTGTAGTGGGTCAAGCTCGGCGCCAACATCTCCAGCTTCAGCTTCTCTCCGAGCACCATCCTGTTCCATCTGGGACACGCAGGTTAGTCCCCGTGTTTGAAATGAAATCTTTGCCACAGACTCGACTTTTTTTTCAGCTTCTCTGCTGTTTGCCCGCTGTTGTTCTACATGATGAGCGAATTGCTGTAAGAACAGCGCTGACATTATGCAGAATGATTATTCTAAGTATGCATTATTCATGAAATTCCCCAAACACCTCTGTGACATTAAGTCAGTTTTCCATGTGCGGAATTTAGCAGCCAAAAGAAGCAAAAAATTAAACCCAGAAAAGCACGACAACAGGAAATGCAAATTTCTGCTCATTTCCATCATCACTATTGTTATGCAAATATTGCAAAAAAATTGCTCACCAAAGTAAACATCTGGTGGGGCTACATCTCCCATGAAGTGTCAAAACCACTGAAATTGAGGGCACTTCATGATGACACAAAAGTGCGACAGGCAATTGTGACAGGAAAACAATGCAGAATTCCAGCGGACTTAGCTCTGTGCGTTTTTATCACCACAGAGTTCACAGTGTTCTCGTCACGCCACACAGATCTGATGCTTCACCTGCCGCAGTGCTCTCTTTAAAGCGAGGTTTGTGTTTTAGACATAAAACATTTCCTTCGAAGTGCCGGGAAAGTCCTTAAAACATTTTCGTGAAACATTTGTGCTTTCTTAGCGGCCTCTTCCCGCTTCCCTTCCGCTTACCAGAATATAAAGGGAAAAATGTGTGTTCCCCAACCAGTTAGCAAATGTTGGCTGGTTACTGCTGGGTGAAACCAGTTGCAGAGGGTAGTGTTTTTAGAACCAGAATGGGATAGGAAACCTATCTCATGTTAGTGACTGGCAGCAACCTGCCACAACTACTTGCTAACTGGGTCGGGTTCAGTTTTTCTTAGACCAGCGGCTCCCTGGGGATCACTAAACAGTCTCTAGGCTGAGGGACTCTTAGAAGTTTAAATATTTAAATACTGGACTCATTTAGTGTGACCCGTAACAAGTGACTGAGCCCATAAACTCATCAGCAACGTGTTTGCAGATGTCAGGACAGAGCGTGGTTTCTGTAAGCTGAGTAGGATGAGCCATTAGGAAGAAGGCACTTGTTAAATGCTAGTTGGCATATTAATTAACCAGCTAATGTGATCCATGATACTAACACATGTAGGCTATAGTGTAAGTTTTAGAGTGAATGATGTGACAGCACAATGGCTACTACAGAGCAACAGGATGGTGGCTGCAGTTCTGTTAGTGGCTGGCTGTCAAAACCACAGGAATGTTTTTCAGACAGTGTTAAAACATTCACGTTTGTACTCAACTGTAATACTTCCAGTAAAAATATTAAAGGTTTTATTCTATAATTATTTCCTTTTGTTACCATGAAGATATATGTCAAATTCAAAGGACTATGGCCCAGTATATCATAGCATTGGAGCATTCTATATGGTGTGAAGGACTGGAGATGGGGAACTTGGCTGGGTGGTCATTAATGTTCAAATCTATTTGGTTGTTTCATTTCAGCCATGCTGGGCCTGATGTACGTCTACTGGACCCACCTGAACATGTTCCAGACTCTGAAGTACCTGGCAATCATCGGCGGTGTAACTTTCCTTGCTGGAAACCGCATGCTGGCCCAGAAAGCAGTGAAGAGGTACGCCTGCCAAATGCGACTGGCACAAATGGCTCCTAGAGAGTCCTTAATGGTAGAGAGAAAGCCTAGCCCTTTTCCAGATAACAAGGACTTCAGTGCTGTGAGGCCTCTAGGTAGTTCTTATCTCCAAACTTGAGGGAAAGTGCCTATTCTATATTCGTAGCTGTTCAGTGGGCCTGCAGAGGCTAATTTCGATATCAGGCTCTCTGCCAGTAGAAGAGCTTGTGCATACTTGGACAAGGAGAGAAGAACAGCAGCAAGATCTAAAGGAGTGAAAGCAGTGACGATATCAGGGAGCAATTTCTTCACCGTGATTATGTAGAGCTCTTTGAGGGCCAGAGTGAACAATTTGTCTCTGACTCGAGAGCTCGCTTTGTAATTGTCCACCTTTACCTCTTGATCTCACAACAGCCCATTTAACAACGTAGAAGATTTCAATTAACGATTTCACCAATGTCATTCTCCAACTGAGGACTTTTTTCCTTCTTCCAGGCTAGTTTTTGTCTCGTGAAGCTTTTCTTTTCTTTAACCCTTCTATCCACACCTCGCTGTGTCTTACAGGATTGCTGCAGAGCAAAGTAGTAGATTGGCAAAGTATAGAAGCCTTCGATAAAGCCTCCCCCATTTGTAACAAATGAGTCGGTTCTGCTTCCAGGCTGAAGTAAGGGCATCCTCACAGACTGCATCCACTGCGCATTTCCATATTGTCTCGCAGCGTGCATGGCTGTGTGGTGCTCATTCTAACTCCGAGTGTTCACATGTACTTGCTGCCATCCCCCCCCCCTCTGGTTTGCCTCTTCACTCATCCCACCACGATCACTACAACCATAGCCATGCAGCCGCTTGGACAGTCCCTCCATTGTGTTGTCTAACACTCGTGGTTCTGGTTGTACCATTACATTTGAGAGATGTGTTTTGTGTCCATGTCCGTGCATCGTCCACGACTTGAGAGATTTTGGTCATGATGGTTGCTCTGTGTTTTTGCCTACTTACACTGTGTTTTTGTGGTAGGGTGCACATCAGAATGCATGATCCATGATTTGTCAGTGATCAGGTGCTCAGTGAGAACCCAAAGAGGTTCTCATTCATTCATTCATTCATTGTCATGTCTGTAATAACTAATGCTTGTTTTTGTTTCTCTCCACAGAAATCAGAAAAAATAGGGGCAAGAAAAAAGAAGATGAGGATTGTTTTGTTGTTTCCATCAAAACCTTGTTTTGTTTTTTGTTTTGTTTTTTTTTTTTAAGAGAAAATGGGACGAAAAGTTGAAAACTTCAAAGCATGCAGTTTGTCTGTGTTGCCAAATGGAAGAAATTGAAATATCACCACGTCTCTGGGAGTCTGGAATAACACTCAGTGCAGAGGACTGTGGAGCTACTGATCATTGCACTTCATCTTCCTGTGAGATTTGTTTTCTTATTACGAGCTGTTTTTGTTGTTGTTGGGTTTTGTTTTGTTTTTTAACCTGGGTTTGTCCCGCCCCCCCTCCTTTTTTTTTTTTTTTTTTTTTTTTTTTTTTTTTTTGTACATTCCTTTTTTTTGTCCCTCAGCTCACCTCATAACATTTTTCAACTGTTAATGAACCATATTGGCAGTAATACTGACACATGGAACATTTCTGTGGCTGTTTCCTATTTGATACAGAATCGTTGTCTCTGAGAAAATCTGTTAATAAGTAAAAAAAAAAGGGCAATTTGAGGATGTTTTTGTAAAGAAGAACAGGAAATAAAGGTGCTGGGGAGGTCAAGTCTCACGTGTGTTTCTTTCTTTTTCTTATTATAGAGAAGAATATGAGCTCAGTGGGTTTTTTGTGTATGTCAAATCGATTATATATTTTTCTCTTATATATTTTATTTTTTTGTCATCACAGTAGGGGAGAAAGAAATGATATTTGCTTGGGTAAAAACATTCTTTGCATTTTGTGAACCGTTAACTTTGGACTAGCTTTACGCATTTTTCCAGCTACAATCTAAAGGTGTCTCCTAAACACATTAGATAAATGATAAATGTACTTGCACTGCCATAGTACTTTCTTAATCAAAGTCACACTGCTGCTTTTAAAAGCTACACCTTTAGTGATCCCACACACTCCACTGAGTGCATCAGAGGCCATTCAGGGTTCAGTATCTCACCTAATGACTCTAAGGTGCTTGAATTGGAATAGCCAGAGATTGAACTACTAACCCTCTGATTGGTAGATGACCTGCTCTATCTCCTGAGCCACAGCAGCCTCGAATTTATTGCAGGTCTGAGTGGAGGGCAGCTACATGTACTGAATGCAAATGAGCAGATTGTGGGTATAAAAATAAAAACATAGCCCCCAAAAATTCAGAAAAAAAGTGGAGAGTTCGCTATTTTGTAGTGCAGTCAGAATATAACATATTACTATAGCTTATATAAGATAAAAGATGAATACTTTTATCTCAAAAAGTTAGGAATTTATTGTGAAAAATGCTTCGTCTGATAAAAATATATCACAGAATAAAATTATTAGTATTTTAAAAAAATTTCTAAGCAAGGAGCTGAAAGAAAATGAAACCAGCAGTGTGGCACTAAACAAAGTATTTTATAGTTATCTGAAAACTGTTTTACATCTGTATTTAAAAATGGACGCCAGCATTAAGTGAAGTAGCTGTCATCATTTTGTGATGTTTTCAGTAAGTCTTGTAATCATTGATGCAGAGAAAATGACCTGAGGGAGATTTATTGTCCTTTACGTAGAACGCATTAGTGTGTTCACAAAGAGCCAAACATGTTTGGCCCTTCTCCTGCACACAGTGGAGCAGGCTGGAGGAAGCATTAGGAGCAGAGAGCAACTTTTAGCCTAAACATTAAGAATCACTCATAGAAATCACATCAAAAGCTCGTCACTTGGACTCACTTGGGTTGTGGATAACACACCCATTAATTCAAAGTCAGATCAAATGACAGGTTGCGAAGATTATTAATCCATAGGACCGATTCATGGATGATTCGAATGTTGGGTACTGGTGTTTGTGCATTATGGATCAATGGCAGAGCTTAATGAGAGCTCTAAATGGAGCTGAGCTGTTATTAAGACCATGTTAGAAGCAGCACCTGTGCTGCCACGAGTCCAGCCGCCTGCTGGGGTTTGTTCCTCAGTTGTGCAGACAGTACCGTGATTACACTCCCCGCTATTGTACACACATGTGTGTCCCTTAAAGGGATATTTTTTAATCAGTCTTCACACAAGATAAAAACAGTTCACCTTCCCAGAGTTAAGGTGCTCCATGGTATCTATGGAGGGATCTTTGAAGGTGTTTCACACTCGGTGAAGTTGTGTAGTCTATAAAGCGTGCCCATGATGGCCACAGTAGACAATTACAGGCTAATGGTAAAGCCAGCACATAGTGTAGTGTAACAGGTACAGAACACAGCAGAATGACATCCAGTTAATCTGCAGTGTTTGACGAGTCGCATTAGGCAGCAAAAACTACTAGTTGCATGTGACTACAGCAAGACTTCTTTTTAAACTCATAAAATATATTATTGCTTCAAATATGTACTTCATTTCTATACAAGCTTTCTAAATATCACATCTTTTGTCTCGTGAAACATCTTGAAATGCTAAAGAAAAGGTGCAGATGTACAGTAATATCAACACACACGGCCATTTAACAGGCCATCAAGGCCGCATTTGTTAATCATAGCAGGAAATCTGTAACACAGAGCTGGCATTTATAATGCAGACATGGCCCTGAAGACACATTCTTGAGACAATCCTCACATAAGATACACAATTCACAAAGATACACAATCAGAAAGCCATTAAAGGGTTTTTTAATGAAATCTGGTCACATAGTTTGATTTGGGTGTTTGAATAACCCGACACCCCCACACACGGACACACACACACACACACACACACATATACACACAATGATAAGCTAGGTTGTAGGATTTCCTCACAACTTTTAATGTGAATATATAAGACGATTTAATTTCTTTTCTTTAAAGGACACCCTCAAACAAATAAAAGATGGTTAAAAAATGTGATGATAAAGCTTTCCTCCTCAACTCAGCAGTCTGTAAAGAGAAAAGATTCAGTTTAGTGAATCTGCAGTTGTGGGAAAAGTCAAATTCTGAATGTTTAGGCTTTTTAAAGATTGGAGACGTGTATACCTGGGTCTCAGGACATTCCCGTGCACCCCCCTGTATCTCTGATTTCTCTGGATGGCTGTGAGGTCTTCCTTGTATGTCCCCTCATAGATATCTGACTGACGTTTCATGTAACTCTCACTTCCATCCCTGTGGGGAAAAAACAAACAAACCCCACAATAATTCCTCTTTCACTGGCTATTTGTACTGGTAACCCACACACATTGGAGCGATTTCATTCCACTTGTGTTACCTACCCCAGCCGTTTGCCCATGATTGTCTGAAGGAACTTTCTGGCAGAGATTTGGCCCAGGACTTTCCTGTAGCTGTTTGTAAAGATGGCATCAGCGTGGCGCCCTAAGCTGGAATCAGAAATGGGGACAGTTTGCATCAGTTCAGTCAGTGTAAGCAGAAAATAAAGTAAACTGCAGTGCAGCAGCAGGATTTATCTGGGAGCTGGCCAGCGGTCGATTTACAATTTGCTCACATCTTTTTAAGCATCCACACTAAAGGAACAAACGAAGTTCGAAGTATTAAGACACATTTAGTAAAACTTTATAATACGGCCTGCAACTAAAGGTGTAATTACCCTGTAATCAAATGGAATTTCAACATATTTGCTTTGAAATTACAATGTAGTCATGGTTACCTATAAATATTTAAAGGTAAGTACACCAAAATAAGAAAGTAACAAGTGAAGTTTTTACAGGAAACAAAAAAATATACTGTAATGACAAGTGCATTTTCACTGCGCAATCAATTTTAAGTAATGTGCAATTAAATCATAATATTGTAGAAAAACAATATTTCCCCATCTTACATTAGAAATAGATTATATCTGCAGCACGGGCTGTATTATGGGGTGGATCGATTTTAGCCACATTTCATAATAAATTCATAAATGAATGATGCCAAAACTTTATGCACTATTTTAATAAAATGTAGCTCCATATCTAAAAGGCCATAGGTCAAAATATAAAAATTTAGGTCCAGCATAGACTATCTGTAGTCCAGTGTTTGCTTGTATTGTATTCAGCTGTGTGACATATCTTTGAAAATGATGTACCTTCTAATAAATCAAGAATCCCTATTAAAAAACTGTGTAAATGATCCACTTTGACTGGGACGTTTCATTAGCTGAGCCTTTGAGCCATATTTTACATCAGCCACTCAGACCATATTAACATACGGACCGCAACTCTGCTGGCTCCCTGGGAGGACGTGCGTCTTCCTCCTGCTGCTCTGCTGGATTCTTTAGTGAAGATGTCATCAGGATAGATGTATCCCTCTGGCCGAACCTGAGAAATATCCCCATGAACTATATGAATGCAGAACATCTCAAATGCCATTATTCAAACATAGCCCTTTATCTACCAAGAACGATGATTTCATAGTAGTGCAGAGTCTTTGTAAAGACGACAGATTTAAAAGAAAAGAAAATATCATCAGTCTGCAAAATGCTTTAGCGTGTGAACAGTTACATCTGCAGTTTTAGTACACGACACTGTGACGATGATGCCTCGTAAACGTAAAGCGGTGACTAATCCAGACATCTTGACCCTTTTTAGCAGAAGTACAGAGGACACAGCTATGACATGTAAAGTAAAGAGTCAACTGTTAGATGAGCATCGACACGACCATTTTTCTAATCCTGACAGAGATCAAATATGTTATATTTAATGTTTAATTCAGGTTTTGAATATTAAGAAAATTTTCTATGTCACTTGGTAAGACTTCTAAACATTTCAGCTAAATGATGCATATATAGTGCATATTGGTGTGATTTGCCATGAGTTTACAAAAAATGTTCCCTTTGTGTAATCATCCAATGCTGTCATTGTCATTGATCGGCATTCCCAAAGCTGAACGGCTGAACTAAGCAAAGGGTTTACGTAACTTTCAAAATATGCCTAAACCTCAGTAAAAATGGAAATGAACAACACCTAATGAATTTGAGTGATTTTGTCAGGACTTACCTAATGGATGGGTAGAGTGGGGAGCCTGACAAAGTCATGATCAGGCAGCAAAGCAGCAGTGCAGCTTTCTCCATCATCACAGCTAGTCCTGGAGAAGAGTGGATAGCCAGAACAAATGACAGGAGTAGAAATTACATTAGAAAAAACGCTGAAACCACAGTTTCCCAGACCAGCCTCATCGCTCTGCACAAGGAACTGAAGTTGAGGCAGGCAGAGATGTATAACGTGACAGGAAATATCATGATTTTAAGAATAAATAATACATTTACACAAACATGGATATCAAATTCAGAGTGTTTTTTATAAGTTACCTTGATTTTATTTTTCTTGGTAAGAATCCTGAGTGCCTCTGCAGTTTTATTCCGCACCATCCGCTCTCATGATGTCTCACTTCCAGGAAAGAACGAACAAAAGAAAACACTGGAACAGTACTGTTTCTCATCCCAGAGTTCATGCTCACTTTATACTGAACCTGTGGCTCCAGTCACGCCTACATCACACATGATTCTCTCTCTCTCTCTCTCTCTCTGTGTGTGTGTGTGTGTGTCTGGGATGTGGACTGGGGGCATATTCACTTAATCATATGAGAAGTTGCTTTCTCTCATTACCGTTTGTTCTTCTTCTTTAAAAAAAAAACTATTTAAAAGCATCTGTCTAAAACTGTTTAGGATTTCATATTTACATGGTAAGTATGAACAATGTTTTTTTCTGATGGCCTGATATTAATACTTTACGTTGGTATACAACAATATTGAATATTTTTATAATTTATTTTATTTTATAATATAATATTTTTACCTCGATTAATGTAAATATCAAAACAAGCAAACGAATAAACAAACAAAAACCATTAACGGTTTGTTTTTCATGCTTTTTTTTAAAGCGAGACATTTTAAATGAGAATAATAACGAAAAGTATTTCTTTGTGCCCCCCTCTCCCTGTTAATGCCCTACCTGGCCCCCCTGGCAAAACTTTGCTAGACCCGCCCCTGCACAGTTACCAGCTGTCAGCTACGTAAAAAAAGGATGCTGGTGTTATTTGTCTCTCAGAAACAGTTCATAACTTCCCTTCAACTCATTCATGTCACCTAAAAGGTAAACCTGTTTCTCCATCACCTGTTCAGCTCTGATGATTCAGTAAGGACATCTCCTGGTTTCATCTTCATGTTTCCCTCTCACCACATATCCAAACCGATATCATGACCAGCAGCTTTACAGCTGTGGCTCCAGCAAACATCAGCTGATACTAGAAATTAATATTAAATTAACAACAGCTGATCAAGCTTAAACGTGCTGCTGTTGTTTAGCACAACATCCGCTGGTTTCCTCTTTCTGGCGCAAAGTGGGCGATAAATAAACAAGAGAGAAAAGCCGATCAGCTGATCATTGATCAGTTTCATGATTGAAGTAGAAACAGGAGAGGGAGGGGGAGAGAATGAGAGAAGAAGAGGCAGCTGTGCAGCAAAGACACAGAATAACTCCAGCTTTGTGTCTTTTTCATTGTAGCTGAAGTACGGGACAAACTGTGTTCCTTTTCACCTCAGTACGAAACGCGTAATATTTTCTCTGAATACCAGACGATTCTGTTTTTTAGGGGACGGTTGGCAACTCTAATAATTAACCATATGAACAAAATAAAGTTCAACATCAGTAACATAGCACCACCCAGCTGTATAGAAACTCCGTCATGCTAGCTAGCACGCAGTACGAAAATGTCAGCATACCGAAAATAAACTGCACCTAAACTTGGTTTATATCTGACTCCGATAGACTGCAGGTCATAACTTCTTACCTGAAGTTCAGTTCACCTGACACGCGGACCGGCGGCCGCTTCGGGTCTCTCCTCTTGCCTCCCTTTTCCTTCATCCACCTGCTGCTTCCACCACTTGCTAATGTTACTGAATCTGTGGAAGCTCCGCGATATCCACCACACGAAGTAACGAATAACGAGCCTATCTAAATCCCAGTAACGAGTAACGCGTTCCTGGTTTTGGCATAATAACTAGTTACCGTGCTCGTTACCACAATAATAACGTAGTTACTGTAACGCGTTACTTAATAATGCGTTAGTCCCAACACTGGTAATCATCCACGACTATTTTCAGTTGCGGATGATAAAGGATTCAGAAAGTTTATTCATGCAGGCCCATATGACAGAGAATGTGCATCTTCTTTTTGTTTTCATACTTTTATTTAATTGTGTTGTGGTTTGCAGTGTTTTGTGTTGTTTCACTTTAAATTTGTTTAAAAGGAAAAAGCTGTGGACTTCCGGGTATGGCGGCGGAGTGAGTGGAAGCGTAGTTGGGAGCTCTTAGCGACGGTCCAGTATTTCCCCATTTTTCCAACACAGATAACATCACGTTTCGATAAATATTTATGGGGAAATATAAAACTAAAAAGAACAGAAAGGAAAACTGACGAAGAGAGCGAGGAAATGGCGACAGGAGACGGGAGTGAAGACACCCAGACCACGATGGCTGCCCTCCAAGCTAGCATGGAGGCTATCCGAGAGGAAATCATGACAAGTCACACGGATATGAAAAAACACTTCAGCGATGCTTGGGAGACGGTGAGGGGCGACATGAAGCAAGAATTTGGGAGCTTTAAAGAGGAGATGAATAAGAAGTTGGATGAGGTAGGGGCAAACTTGAAAAACATGGAGACGAGAGTAGAAGAATTGGAGCAAAGAGAGGGGGAGGTGGAGGAGTGGAGCACGAGTGCTAGGGAGAGTGCTCCTTCAGACCGTAGAGGAACAACAACGCATGCTGGCTAAGCTAACTGACTTAGAAGCTCCGTCTCGGAGGAACAACCTTCATATATTTGGAATACCGGAGGGCCAGGAATCTGATAACCCGACAGAATATGTGGAGAAGCTCTTCAAAACTGAACTAGATCTGCAGTTGGGGATACAATGCTGCCATAGATCACTTGGTCAGAGGCCTCTCCCGCATGCGCCTCCCAGATCCATGATTGTTTGCTTCCTTGAATATAGCATCAAAGAGCAAGTGCTGAAAAAAGCATGGATGAAGAAGGATATATGCATAGACGGATGTCGGATTTATGTGGATCACGACTACCCGGCAGAAATCATCCAGAAACGAAAGTAATACGCCCCGCTGCGGAAAATGTTAAAGGAAAAAGGCATCCGATCTCAGACACCAGCTGCAGCGAGGCTCAGGGTCTTCTACAACGATGGTCCGATTACTTATGAGAGCGCGTCATCAGCAAAGCTAGATCTTCAGAAGAAAGGATTGCTGAAAAGAGGAGAAGATGGTGGATTGGGAGTATCCCCCAGCCGCCAGCCAGCTCAAGGGATGGACGGGGCTCAAGCAAGGCTAGAGGACAACTCGTGGTAGGTCAGCGGATGGGACAGAGGACGGAGAAGAGCTGTGGATGTCAAATGGGCGTGGGAAAAACTCAAGAGATTTCATCACTCATCTCATCTGAAAGACTATACTAGTTAAGAGGCTCCTGTGAATGGTTGTTAAATAGAGTCAAGGAAAAACTTTATGAAGAATTAAAGACAGATGTTATTGTTATTGTAGTTCAACAAGTATATTGAGAAAGTTATCCTGTTAATTTATCAGTAGACAGCTGTGGTTTGATAGAGTTTTAGCAAAGGACCACCGAACTGAGATGAGTGAAGCGCGCTGTCGCCACCTACTGGGAGCTGTGATGGAACCGGAGCGGACACCATACTCCCACGAGGGGCCCTTGCATGGAGAATCCCCCTCGCTGACTTAGAAGTTAGTTCTTTAACTTCTTATTTGGAAGTCATGTTCAGTTTGTAAGTTCAATTGTTGTTTTTCAAGGCACAGGTCGTTTTTTTCAGGACTGATCACTCGGGGCGGGGAGAGTTTATCTTATAGATGTTATTTTAGGAGAAAACCATGTCATTCCAGGAATATAGGATAATATCATTGAATGTTAATGGTCTTCAAAACCCCATTAAGAGGAAAAAGATAGCAACTAAAATGAGAAGGGAAAGGCATGATATAGTATTTTGGCAGGAGACCCATTTAAACAATATGGAACATGAGCATTTAAAACACTTGGGGTTCAAACATATGTACTACTCATCATATAGACAGAAGTGTGCAAAGGGGATTGCAATACTGATTGCAAATAAAATAAATAAAAAAATTATATTCACAGACACAAGGGGCTGACCTTCTAAACATTCAGAAATTTTTGCATTCTCTGGACCTACCTAATATTGGACGGGAACAAAACAAAAGACTTATGCAACAAATTACTAAACAAGAACTGGATGAAGCCGTCGCAAAAACAAAAACAAATAAGATGGCAGGTATGGACGGATTTACATCAGAATATTATAAAATTATTTATTAAATTATTAATTATTAAAATGTTTTAACTATGTGTTGGAGGGAGGGGAGTCACCAGCATCTTGGAGACAGGCAATTATTTCAGTAATCCCAAAGATGGGCAAGGACAAAAGGGAATGCTACGGAAGCGTAGAGCTGCCACGCAGACAAAAGAAAAACAGAAGTATATCACGTTATAACCTGAAAAGTTTATTGTTCTAACAAGATACTTTTCATGTTTGTACAATATACTTTTCACATTTGAACGACATAATATCACGTTATTACAATATACATAATTATCACGTTCGTACAATATAAATATTATATTGTACGAATGTGATAATTATATTGTTTGAACAATAAAGTTTTCATGTTATAACATATCTTTTATTGTTCGAGCATGATATATACAATTGCCGTAAAACATAGTGAAGTGGGTGACAGTGCAGATCAGAGTGCGAGAAAATGGCTTGTTTATCGGAATTAATTAAGTTCTACCGTATTTTATGCTTGGATTGAGGCATGGGGAGATTTTGCTGTTATTGAGCAGTTTGGACAGTATTGTGATAAGCATACGGACACTTAGAAGAAACCTAAAACGCATGGGACTGTACAGGAGAAAGAATGAGTCCAATCCGATTGAGGTGGCAGGATTTCTTATTGATCAACTGGAGGGACACTCCAGGCTCCATGGATACAAACTACACCACCTGAACTGCATTCAGGCAGGTTATGTTGTCACGCAGAGTACTGTGAGACATTTACTGAAATATCTTGACCCTTACGGTGTTGAGCAACGGCGCAGAAATCGCCTAATGCGACGCACGTATGGAAATCCTGGACCAAATTTCATGTGGCATGTTGACTCCTATGACAAACTGAAGCCTTTTGGAATCTGTATAAATGGAGCTATTGATGGCTTTTCGAGAGTTATGATTTGGCTTCATGCCTATTCAACAAACAATGATCCCAAAGTCATTGCTGGCTATTTCATAGCAGAAGTTGAAAAGAGGATGGGAACACCTGCTGGAATTCGCTCTGATTTGGGAACAGAAAATGTCATAATGGCGGAGATGCAACGATTCTTGCGATGGACTATGAATCCGAACGTCAGAAACTGTTTTATTACTGGGTTTCTTTTAATGAGTCATTGTGTGTGTGTGTGTGTATGTGTGTGTTAGAGAGAAAGAGAGACACAGAGAGAGAATAAAAAGTTCACTTTAACACCCACCATGAACGTAAACCATCCCTATTATCACTGTGTTCAGGATATCAAAAATGCATATTTTACTGGCCAGAAACATAAAATCACACTGTCTAAAACAATTCATGTTTAATAATTACTTTAAATTTTCCACAATATCACGTGTTTACCACTGTTATTCTTGTTGTTGAGTATTTTTGATAAACTCTGTTTTTCTGATTGTCACTGTGTGGTGCTTTTGGGTAACATGTTCAGCCCAGAGAAATGTGTTCTTTTACTAATATGAAATTTTTTAATTTTTAATATTTAACAGCAAGAGCTGCAGCAAGTTGCACATTTGTGGAACACCCACATAATACGCAGAAGCAGAAATGCAGTTGCTCCAAGTGGATGTCCGATTCTCATGTACACCATCCCTCATCTCTTTGGAGGACAGGATCATCTGAAAGAGGTTTCTCGGGAGGCAGTGGATGCTTGTAAGCAAGAATGCCAACAGAGAGGACCTTATACCTGTGATGAAACCGTTTTCAGCTCGTGTTGCCTTATAATGTCAGAGAACTTCTTACTTCCACCAAGCACAGCAGATGAATCCATTGAACTGTACCTCTTCCTGAGAGGCTATATACTGAAGGACTTATAAACCTAAAAATAATTTGGCTTAGGGAATTTTTACGGACATATTTTTTGGTACAATGTTTTATTTGTGCAATAAACAATGGAAAAGACAATTATTATTAATTTGTTTGGATTTTCGGTTCAAGATAGTAGCAAGGAAGCATGTGTAAATATATTTAACCAAATGTATGTACTTTAGCGAAGAATCAAATTTAAACCAGGTCCTTGACATTTACAATTCCCACAGCCCCAACTACCTTCAGTACTACTACCGTTTCATTCTAAGCAGAGATCTTTAGTTGCAATGACACTACTACAGTCCTGTTTTTGAGAACAACACGTTATTTTTATCCTTTATTTTTAAACAAAGAAGGGATTAGTTATGGGTTTTATAATGAAATTGAACTCAATCTGGCTGATTTTGGGATGTCACCTTTTTTAAATATATCTTTTTACTATAAATAGCTTTATAAAACTAGTATTGCTTTTCTTTTTTAATATTTTGACTGAGACATTTATGCAAAAAAACAGTTTGGTTCCCATGTAAAGAAAACATTTGACACCTGTTTATTAATTGAAATTAGAACATTGAAGTAAATGCTTGAATACGCAAAATGTTTTAAAAATAAATCAGTAGAAAGACATGCATTGAAGAATCTCAACCTTTTGGCATTTCCAATTATTTTATAACTGAATTTCTATTATATCTGATTTCTGTTTTAAGAAAAAACAGAAATCGAAAAAACATTTTTTAAACTGCTGATCCTATATGTTCTCATTCATGAAATATTGTTTTCAATTTTACTAAACACATTGTGCAACTGCTATTCTCCCAAGAACAGTTTCTTGTAAACTGGCAAATATAAAAATTATGCATTATTTAATAATTAACAAACACTGTTAGATGTTAACCTCCCTTTTATTTGTGTTCAAGGAGAAGAAAACACGGACTCTTGATAAACACTACAAAACTTAAATTATGTGCCAATTTTCTGTGTCTTCTATTCCAGTCAACTATTGCATCAAACACATTGTCTTCCACAGTTATTCCCTTAAAATATGTTCTAAACAAATGACTGGTGGAAAGGTAAAAAAAGATACTTGAAAATGTTTAATATTAAATCTTTTAAATTATTACTAAGCAAAACATCCCCTCTAGCAGACATCTTGTATCCTACAGAACTGTACCACAGACCTGTTGAAACGACCTTGACACATGATAAGAACTCTGTAATTATAAGCATAGTTCACCTCTTGCTGCTAACCATATGAACTGATTAAACATAATTAGTTAACATTTAAACTAGTAAAACTTTTAAGTATGAAACTTTAAACTGAAATTTAAATTTTTCTTATTGGAAACAAATTGATGTTATCCACAATTTTTGAAAATAAATTCAAATATGAAAAAAAAAAAGGTTTTTTGGGGGGTTACTAATAAAACACTTCCCTGAAATGTAAGCTCTTTCTTTTTTTATACAATAATGTGTTCTCTGTTTGTGGATTTAACAAACTTTATAGCTTTATAGCCCCTCATTGTTAGTTCAAACCTTTCATTCTTTGGTTTAAACATGATGGACTTCAATCAAGCTATGCTGAACTCATAAGAGCTTTTAGCAGCCAAAACATTGTCCAGTTCATTTCGTAGTTCTGGGTAGGACGTGTATGTCCATGGTAGTTCCAGAAGAGGGCCGCATGTGTGTGCCACAGGTCGTCGTGCCAGTCCATCCACAGGCGTGAACAGTACCTCAACCTTGTCAACACAGATGACATCTGACCCAGAAAGAAACCTGAACATCCTTCTGAGCCCTGTATCGTCAAGTCCTCTGATGTACTGTTGCAGAAATCTGAAGCTCTGCTTGAGTGGTGGGAGAGGCAGTAAGCAACTTCAAAAGCTTTCTCGTTGTTGGCTTTTTATCTTCATACATTTGTAAGACATCTTGTGGGCTTTGAAAAGCTTCTATTAGGAAGTGGCTTGCAACTAAGGGCATTTTCTCTGCGGCATATGCTGGTTTTTGGATTAACTGTTTGTGTGCGACTTTCAGAAGAAGGCCTTTTAAGTTCTCTTTGGTTGGAAGCACTGATACATCCAGGCGATCCATGAGATACAGCACTTCATCCCTGTCTTCATCTGAAAGATCTTCTTTTAGAGCCCTTGTTATCAGATCCCTATCTGGTTGACTTAGGTAAAAGAGAAGACTTTCAAACAGCAGATCATCTGATACTCGATTCTCACCGAAAATGAGTGCCACTGTGAAAACAGGAGCAAGGTGACAAGGGAAATATCCATGGTCTTGAAATCCCTTCAGTAAAATTCCACCCATGGATTTCCACTCTTCGTCCTGCCATTTAGGAGACAGTGATGGCACTCTGAACTCCTCTCCTTCATCTGTGTTGTCTACAAACTCTGACCAAAATGCAGCATACACATCTCTTGATACATCGTCTGCATCAGCTCCTTTTTCATCAATGTAGGTGTATTTTAGAGGGTGTATAGGGAGTGCTGGATCTTTGAACTGGCTGATCATCTCCTCCAGAATAGTAACCCTGTGAAGTTTGATGGTAACGCAGACAACATCATATGATGCTGCAGAACTCATTGCTTCATTGCTCATAGATGTATCTGGACTACTGACTGCTGTGTTTGTTGGAGGAAGTGTAATCGATGTGATAACCAGATCATCTTCCTCAAACTGCAAGAATGGTTCATCTATTACAGTGTCATCAAGTTGACAAGGCAGAGGCTCTCCGAGGTAGGGTCCAATCATTACCTCAGATGTGTCTAATAATACATCTTCATCAGCATTCCTAGATTCTGGTTTTGTTCTTAAGTCCTCTAACTATGTCATAAATCTCTTTCTCTTCCACTGCTCTTAGAAACATTGAGCTTCTATTCCTTTCAATATTTTCACCAGTGTCCCTTTCTATTCCATCAACCTTTATTTCTTCTGCCAGTTTTGGCCCTGTGTTTACCAAGAATTCATTAAAACCATTTACTATCTCTTTCATGTTATTAATACTTCTTGTTCCTTCTATTAAGTACCCAGGGTAATCATTATTCCTTGATTCATTTTTGATTATACTGTTTAATACATTCCATATATCCCTTGTGTTATCTTTATTGTGTTCCAACCTTTTTATGAAATACTCTCTTTTACAGGATCTCATTATATTAGTTAATTTATTTTTGTAAGTTTTATACTTCCTTTCAGTTTCTATGGTTCTCTTTTTTATGAATTCTCGATATAGGGTATTCTTTTTTTTGTAGTCCTTTAGTCATCCATGGTCTTCCTGCATAGTTGTGTTTCCTGTTGATTTCAATTACTGGGGAGTTTTTATCAAGTAATGTGTTAAATGTTCTTAAAAATACTTCGTAAGCTTTATTAACTTCTGTTTGTTCATATACATTATTCCAATCATGCTTTAAAAGTTCATTTCTAAGACAGTTTAATGTCTTCTCTGTTCTTATTCTACCCGACTCACTGGACCCTCTACAGTTCGCATACCGCCACAACAGGTCCACTGATGATGCCATAGCCCTGACACTCCATGCTGCCCTGTCACACCTGGAGAAGAGAGACACGTATGTGAGAATGCTGTTTGTAGATTACAGCTCAGCATTCAACACCATCGTTCCCTCGAAGCTGGACAGGAAACTGCAGGATCTAGGACTGAGCAGCTCCCTCGGCAGCTGGATCCTTAACTTCCTGTCTGACAGACGCCAAGTGGTCAGACTGGGCAGCACCACCTCATCCCCCATCACACTAAACACTGGTGCTCCACAGGGGTGTGTACTGAGCCCTCTCCTGTACTCACTCTACACCTACGACTGCACGGCCACTAGAAACTCCAACATCATTGTGAAGTTTGCAGACGACACTACAGTGGTGGGTCTTATTACCAACGGTGATGAGACGGCCTACAGGGAGGAGGTCAGCGCCCTGACCCACTGGTGTCAAGACAACCATCTCACCCTCAACATCGCAAAGACAAAGGAGTTGATAGTGGACTTCCGGAGGTGCAGAGGAGTACACACCCCCATCACCATCAACGGCGCCGCTGTGGAGAGAGTGAGCAGCTTCCGCTTCCTTGGTGTACATCTGGCTGAGGATCTTACGTGGTCAGTACACATAAACAAAACAGTAAAGAAGGCGCAGCAGCGCCTCTTCTTTCTCAGGAGACTGAAAAGATTCGGCATGAGCCCCCGCATCCTCAGGACCTTCTATCGCTGTGCCATTGAGAGCATCCTCACTGGATGCATCACCACCTGGTACGGCAACAGCACCGCTCACAACCGCAAAGCTCTCCAGAGAGTAGTGCGGTGTGCTGAACGGATAATTGGAGGTGAGCTTCCCTCCCTCCAAGACATCTACAGGAAGCGGTGCCTGAGGAAAGCGGGGAGGATCATCAAGGACTCCAGTCACCCCAGCCATAAACTGTTCAGACTACTTCCATCAGGAAGGAGGTTCTGCAGCATCCGGTCCCGTACCAGCAGACTGAGAGACAGCTTTTTCCATCAGGCCATCAGACTGCTGAACACTTCATAGACACCTCACCCTCACTACTGGAACTTCAACATTATGCACTCCATACTGTACATTAATGCCACTGTTTTGCACATACCAACCTCTGTATATTTTATATATCTTATTTTATTGTTTACTTTATTTCATTTGTAAAACATGTACTATATACTAGGGGTGCAACGATACACAAAATTCACGGTTCGGTTCGGTTCAATACTTTGGTGTCACGGTTCGATATTTTTTCGATACAAAAAAATGTTCATGCCTTTTTAATTTGTCATTTATTAAAATTATAAATATATATTTTAACTCAAAAGTACAGTTTTTAAATTTAATGTTGCTGAAATGACAAAGTAATAAAAAAATAAATATCTGATGGAGAAATCCCTCATCTTTGGAAAAGAGAGTTTATTACAGAGAAATGGCTCTTTCCAAAATAAAAGCTATACTATACGCTTCTTGTGGGGTATACTCTCAGCAGCATATTAAACATATCAGGTCCCCATAAGGAGAATCATGTGCTAACGGTGGTCTAAATGACTCGGGTAAAGTTTGTAGCATGCGTGCTTGTTGTTTTTGTCTGCTTCCACTTGTCTTTGCACTAGGATGATGTCGGCGTAAATGTGCAGTCATATTCATTGTGTTCCCACTAGTGCTGTCAGCGTTAATCTGAAATGACGTTAACGCCACAACACGGCAAATCTCCGTTAACGAGCTACCGCGGATCGCCCCATGCGTGGGGCTGGACAGCGTCAACACGTTAACGAGCAAACTGCACTAACGCAGTAGTTCCCACCCATGTAATTGAACACTGCGTGGCACATCCGACATACTGTTTTACTTTTGTCCATGATGCGCTTACCTTCAGGGTCATACTTCACATGAAGACCAAAATAGTTCCAAAGGCCAGATCTGAATGAGGGTGGGGGAGGTTCAATTTGCCATGCTGCAATGAGCTAAGCTTCTGTCTTGCTAGCTTGCGCTGTGCTCAGTGGATCTGCGCTTGACAGTGCAGCCTAGGCGGAGTAGTCGAACGCAGATCCACTGAGCTCTCAACACAGACAGCATCGTCAGAAGAAAAGTTGATAAAATAAATTAAAAATCTTGTATTGATCGATACACATGCGTACCGAACCGAAAGCACTGTATCGAACGGTTCAATATCGATACGAGTATCGTTGCACCCCTACTATATACACACTGAAACACACACACGTAGAAAAACATATTTAGTATACACATTCAGTAATGTATATACCTTTACATATTGTACATATATTTATTACTTTTTAGATTAGCCATTTTTATATTTTGCTTGTTTTACATTATTGTATTTTGCACAACTCTGTTGCTTGTGAAGCTCGCACACAAGAATTTCACTCACATGTACTGTACCAGTGTACCTGCACATGTGATGTGACAATAAAAGTGATTTGATTTGATTTGATTATTCTTTTGTAAATAATCTTGTGTCCATTGCTGTTGACTTTATAATGGCAATTATAAGATGCAAAGAAAGTAAATGGTCACTTATATCATTGATTAATAGCCCACTTTTTATATTTTCTTCTATTATATTTGTAAATATATTATCTAATAGAGTTGCGCAATGAGATGTTATTCTGGTTGGTCTTGTTATCAGTGGAAATAAACCCATGCTGTACATGGAATCAATAAATTCTTCTGTACTCTTATTATGATTTGGATTCAATAAATCAATATTAAAGTCCCCACAAATAAACATTCTTTTCTGATTTATATTTGTAAATAAGTCCTCCATATTATATTTAAATATCTCAATCTTAGATCCTGGTGTTCTGTATATACAACTGACAATTAGGTTTTTCCTTTTTTCCATACTTATGATATTGGAATGATATTGATATGGTAACAGTAAAGACAGTTATTGATGGTATTGTAAAACCATTAAAATATATATTCAACTTGTCATTTCAAAAAGGGTTTTTTCCACAAAAAATGAAAGTTGCTAAAGTTATTCCCATTTACAAAACCGGTGAAAGGCATCACTTTACAAACTATAGACCAGTGTCAATACTCTTCCAGTTCTCTAAGATACTGGAAAAACTTTTCATAAAAAGATTTGACAGTTTTGTGGAAAAACATGAATTACTGACAGATAGTCAGTATGGGTTCAGAAGCAACAGATCAACAGCTTTGGCATTGATAGATTTAATGGAAAAGATAACGGAATGTATGGATAATAAGAAGTACGCACTTGGAGTTTTCTTAGATCTAAAGAAGGCATTTGATACTGTTAATCGTGAAATTCTAATAAAAAAATGGAAAGGTACGGGTTTAGGGGAGTGGTTTTGGACTGGTTAAAAAGCTATGTAGGGAATAGGCAACAATATGTACAAATAAATGAATATAAATCTAATTTGATGGATATAGCTTGTGGAGTACCTCAAGGTTCAGTACTGGGTCCAAAAATGTTTATTATGTGCATAAATGATATCTGCAGAGTATCGCAGATTTTAAAGTTTGTAATATTTGCAGATGACACAAATATACTGTGTTCAGGTGTGGAATTGCCACAGGTTTTGGAGATGATCACACAGGAATTAACAATATTAAAGAAGTGGTTTGATACAAATAAATAATCATTGAATCTAGATAAAACCAGATTTATGTTATTTGGAAACCAAAAGAAAAACATCAAAGTAGAAATATGTGTTGACAATGTATGTTTAGAAAGAGTAAATGAAATAAAATTTCTTGGTGTGATCATTGACCACAAGCTCTGTTGGAAGCCACACATTACTTATGGTCGGGGGAAACTGGCACGGGGCATTGCCGTCCTGAGGAAAGCAAAGCATATGTTGGATCAGAAAGCACTGCACATATTATACTGTGCTTTACTACTGCCATATAATAATAATCAAAGTGTTTTTATTGAGTTTTCAAAAAGCATATCATTCATACAGAAAAACTCGAACTCATGTCCTACAACACAATGTAAGACAAAACTATACCCAGACAGGACCAAAAAAAAAAAAAAAAAAAAAGAGGGGGGGGGGGGGGGGGGGGGGTAAAAAGTGCCAGTTATGGAGTAGACGGAAACTCATTTTCAAAATAGGAAATGAAAGGCTGCCAGACCGTAAAGAATTTCTTGGTGTTGCCCTGTATAGTAAATCTGAGATGCTCTAATTTGAGGTGTGCCATCACCTCTTCCACCCAGCGTTTATGGGATGGCGGTGTTGCCTTTATCCAATTAAATAGAATCAGTCTCCTAGCCAACAATGAGGTGAATGCTATTGCCTTCCTCTGAGAGGCTGTTAGTTGAGTTTCCCTCGGTGCCACCCCAAAGATGGCTGTCAGAGGCATTGGTTCCACATCTTTATTATAAATGAATGAGAATGTTCTAAAGATGTTATGGAGTTAAATCAGGGCCATAATGTTTGTTTAGTTAAAAAAAAAATTGAAATCGAAAATATGTAAACTGAAAGCAAAAGTCACATTTTAAGAGTTTACTTTGAAAAAGAAAGAGTTGGATTTAAAATTTTCAGATTCAGATCTTTTAAATTAATGTACAAAAAAAAATTCTTCAGGTTCGGATTTTTCTCTCAGCTTCAATTTTTTTCTTTTCACTTTCAAAAAAAAATTCTTCAGGTTCGGATTTTTCTCTCAGCTTCAATTTTTTTTTTCACTTTCAGATCTCTATTTTTCAGTTACAGACTTTTGGCCCTGTTTTGGCGTGGTGGGCGTGGCTACACAGAGAGGGGCGGGGAATCATGAGTGACAGCAGACCGCTGCAGGCTCAAGATGGTCCATTTTTCATGTTGCCTTCAGGAAACCTGGGAATGAACATAATTTATCAAACGCCTCCTGCACTGTATTATTTGATAATGTTTAGAAAACATGTCATGCATAACTGCTAAAACTCAGTTACTAAAGCTCTTTCAAGCAGTAATGTGTACAAATTACGCCGTAACTGATCAATTATGAGACGTTTTCCCAGCCACTACGTGAGAAGTGGTCATTTCCCATGCTCTCAAAGTAGCGCGCATTGTATCGGGTGGGGGCTGCTGTTAACTTGTCCCTCAGTGAACGATGGCGTCGTCTTCCAACAACACTGCTGGCGCGAACAATCAGGTGAGTGTTCAAGTTTGGAACAATTACACTGCAGTCTGTGAATACTACGAATTTAAGAAGTGGCTATTGTTACTGTTAATTTTTTTTTTCTGTTTTTTTATTTTATAACGTTTTTTGCTGAAATGCTAGCTCAACAGAAACGCCTCGCTATCATTTTCAGCTGAAACTTACTTCGAAAGGTAAAGTAATATTAACAATTTGATCCTTCCCCAAAAATATGGAAAACATTTTAAAAGACTCCATAACTAATCGGGCTTAGGATGCAGTCTTCTTTCTCAAACCATGGTATCGGGGGAGTTTTAACGAGTACTTTAGAAAATCTGGTATCGAGGCCGATACCGGTATCGGTGCATCCCTATGTTTAACATATTTCATAATTTCTGTTATGTTCTACCTATTATTTTTTTTATATATGTGTTTTTTAGAATGTGAACTACAATTCTACAGTGGAAGCCGCTGCACAGAATCTTATTACTGTGCTCACTCAGAATCTTTCTCAGGGACAGCACCAGGCAGCACAGGGAGCAAGGCAGGAACAGGGACCTCCCTCTGTAGATCAAGAGATGGCAAGGTTTTAAATTAAATATGAAAAAAAATTATTTAAAAAGTTTTTAACCTTTTTGGTGTGTTATAACTGTGCTGTCATTTTCATGTATTTTTCTAATTCCGTTCAGATCTTTCCCTGGTTTCTTTGGAAAAAAAAGTTTTCTTGGAAAACGAAAGATGCATAATCCAAGGATCCCTGTGACACCACCTTTTAAAGCATGGAAGCCTTTCAGTTTCTATGTATACTTGCTGAACTGTAATGCAGTAACAACACCTACCTCCTCTGAGGAATTCAGCTTGCACAGGCAGGACTGGGTAAAAGACATCTCACAATGTCCAGGGACATGAACCATTAAGAGGTTAAAGGAATAAATATATAGATTTTCAGACTTATATGTCTCTGTAAAGATCATCAAGTCTGCAGGCATCACAATATTGATCTTGTTCTGCAGTTATTTGGACTTCTTCAAAGTGAATATCCTAAAATGCAGGGTCTGACTGGAGGATGGTTGCTCTACAAGGCTACAGGTAGGGGTAACAAATGTTTATTACATGATAGTCACATAATTTGCACCTATGTGAACTAGATCTGGGCTCTACTTTTTTCAGGTGGTCAGGGTAAAAGGAAACTGACACTGGTCCCTCCTGATTCTGAAGGTTACACAGGGACCCTAATACGCAGTATGACAGGAAATGGGAAAAACTTGCTGTATATAGTACCTTTACAGCAAGAATTTGACCTTACTCCGTTACCTCCTGATGCAGTTGAATTTAAAAATATGCCCAAAGCACAATGTCAAACATGCAAAGTAAGTCTGCCATTGCATATTTTGGCTCTTCATGTGCAGGAGTGCACAGAGTCTGGGTCTTCAGCTGAAGACACAGAGGTACATACATCTTAGAACAATATATGCATTTATTTTAATGAAATTGCATTGCATTGAAATGTCAATAAAAAAATTGACCCACTTGTTTTTTATCTTAATCAGCAATGTTATATGTCTATTAATTATGATAGGCATGTCAAACCGAGGTCCAAATAGTGTCCGTGCAGCCTTCTGAAGAGCACACCGACACAGAGGAATTGGATGAAGAAGTAATATCTTAATAGAAATGAGTATAGACCATTAACATAACTACAATGGAACTCTATTCAATATTTTAACTCTCATTTCTGTTTTAGAAACTTCAGTGTCCTATCTGTAACTTGAAATTTGCACCTTATTTCCTTGAAATCCATGCAAGCACATGCGGAGAAAGGTAGTTCAAAAAGCATGGCTTTTAAAATATCATATAGGATATAACATCTTGAGAATTTCCCATTTAAACAACAACTTTTTCTTTATTTTTATTAGAAGCAAAAATGTAATAGACGTGGATGAAATTGAGGAGAACATAGTAGAAGAGGACCATATGAAAAGGTAAAAAACATCACACACACAGATGACTATTAATACTCTGAACTGAATAAAGAGTGTTTATTCTTTCATTTATTGATTTTTTTAGTGTCGACGATGTGTTGGATGCGATTTGTCAAAGAGTTGATGTGGAGAAGCAGTTCAGCATCCTTATTTCAAGAACAAACATTCTGGAGAGAGGCCTTCTGCAGTGGCAACGTCAAAAAAAAAATTCACCCACTGCCATGTTGAAGGTGTCCTTCTTTGGGGAAGCAGGAATCGACACTGGTGCCCTTCGAAAAGAATTTCTCACAGGTGAACTTAAAGAGATCAATTACTTTTCCATTCGTATTATTTATGTTGAAGAAATGACTAATCCCTAAATTTTATACTTCTGTAATATACATTTTATCTTCTAAGTGAACTCTGCTCCAGTTGTGTTGTAAATATGACTATATTTCTCCTTTACTAAACTATACATCAATCATGTTTATAATTTGGGATGGACTGATATGAAAGTTCTTGGCCAAAACCAAAAATGAGAAAACCAAGGTCGAAAACCAAAACACCGGTAACACAAGGAAAATAGTCTTTTTTTTTAACCATAGCATGGCTGTGATGTGACTATGTTGTGTTATGAGCTTACTGGTTTGGTGTTGATAAAAGGTGTCAATATTATTGTCTCAAGTACACCTTTCTGTATACTATGATTTATTTTTTGAATCATCCATCCATCCATCCATTTTCTTGGCCGCTTATCCCTTGTGGGGTCGCGGGGAGTGCTGGTGCCTATCTCCAGCAGTCACAGGGCGAGAGGTGGGGTACAACCTGGATGGGTCGCCAGTCCATCGCAGGGCATCTTTTTTGAATCAGTATTTTCATTTTGAATGGAATTTTTACATATCTGGAACAGATGTATGATGTTGCTTCAGTACATCTGTCATGTTAAGCCTTCAAAATCAGTGAGACACATTATGATATATATATCAGTATTGCCTCAAATGAAAAAAATACTGTGATATGAAAGAAATCTTATTTCACCCAGCTCTAAATGAATGTTTTACATCGGATAATTCATAACTTTCTTCTCTCAATAGAAATGGTCGCCGGAATCGAGACTCGTTTCTTTGAAGGACCACCACACCAAAAAAGTCCACGCTATTCCCTTACTGACTTTGACAGTGGACTCTTCAGGCATGTTTATTTTAAAGAAAGGGAAAACTGTCATGTTTTATACTATAAGCAATACACTCATGCTGTTTGTATAAATAGGACTGTTGGTGAGATTCTGGCCGTCAGTTTGGCACAAGGAGGTCCTGCCCCTACATTTTTCAGCCAGTGGGCTTACAGTTACCTCTGCAACGGGCAGATCAACCCAACACAGCTGGATAAAAATACAGTGGCAGATTCACAGTTGCGGTTACTGATTGACCAGGTGCTGTATAACTAGTAAAAATATTGCCTTAGTACACATTGCAGCTATATAATTTCATCTGTTAAATTACTTTTAGGTGGAATCTTCAACTGAGCAGTCACTTCAGGGCCTTACTGATGAGATTTTAAACTGTGGATTCACTGGAGCCATCTCGGTTCAAAACAAGGAACCGATTGTCCGGTATGCTGTGACATGTTTTCGTTTTTCTATATGAATGTGAGAAAAATAGCATCTGAAGATGTTGTTTAATCTCTTTTTGGTACCCACAGAGCCATTACACTCCATGCTGTGCTTAGATTGCAGCCAATGTTGGAACAACTCAAGGAGGGTTTGCAGCTGTATGGCCTCCACCTGCTGATTAAGCAATACCCAGAAATCTGCCAGCCTCTCTTCGTCCTTGGGGGAGATGTGAAAGTGAGTACAAACGTATTTTCAGTTTTACATGTATGTATTACATACATTTACACATTTTGTTACATTACAGACACAAATATGAATCTATTTTATTTCAACTCTAAATGAAACACCTACACAAAGTGGTGTACATTAGAGAAGTGGAACAAAAATCATACATTATGCCAAATATTTATTACAAATAAATAACTGAAAACTCTGGTGTTTGTAATTATTCAGCCCCCTTTGGTCTCAGTGTAGTCAGTTGCCCATAGACATTTCCTGATGATTGCTAAACATACAGTAAAGCCAGGGCAACAATAGAAAAACAAAACATTTCCATGTGTTAGAATGGCCCAGTCAATGTCCAGATGTAAATCCAATCCAGAATCTGTGGCAAGATCTGAAAACTGCTGTTCACAAACGCTGTCCATCTAATCTGACTGAGCTGGAGCTGTTTGGCAAAGAAGAATGAGCAAGAATGTCAGTCTGTAAATGTGCAAAGCTGGTAGAAAAATACCCTAAAAGACTGGGAGCTGTAATTGCAGCAAAAGGTGTTTCTAAAAAGTATTGACTGAGGGGGCTGAATAATTACACACACCACACTTTTCAGTTATTTATTTGTAAAAAAATGTTTGGAATCATGGATGAATTTTGTTACAATTCTCAATTGTTTACCACTTTTTATTGGTCTTTTATGTTGAATTCCAATAAAATATATTTATGTTTGTGGCTATAATGTGACAAACTGTGGAAAAGTTCTAGGGCCTGAATACTGCAGCCCTGAAGTAATCAAGCCGTTGGGTTGCTTTGCTTTCTAATATCATCATAGGTTAATGCCGAGTTTGTCATGGCGTCCATTCACCCTCAGCTGAGTGAGAAGGGAACCTCCAAGCATCAGGTTGAGCTGGACCTGGTTAACTTCATTCAGGACTTGCTTTATGAGTCAGAAGGTAAATGGTTATTTTTGTCTAGTTTATAGTTGTCACATTCCAAAATTATATTCTAAGGTTTTTGTGACAAAAGTTACACTTGTATCGAATTCAAATATTTAGATATTTTTTTTGTCCAAAAGGCCAGGGTTCTTCAAAACGTCTTAAAATTCACTCTTATCCTAACAGAAGGTCAAGAACATGTAGCTGACGAAGATGGCCCAAGATCTATCACACCTGCCAGGTTTCTGCAATGGATCACCGGTCAAGGCCATGTTCCTCTCCTCCCCTCAGAAAAGAAGGACTTTGCTGTGGTGGTAAAATTTAATCACAATTGTGAAGCTGACTTTGGAAATCACAGCATCTGCTATCCTGTTGTGTCATCCTGTGCTAAGACCATTGTCCTGCCTGTGAAACATATGAAGTCCTATAGTCAATTCAGAATGGTTCTGCTGGAGGCTTTTCATCTTGGCCAGGAATTTAACAATGTGTAAAGCATAGCATTGTCTATCAATAGTTTTGAGGTGTAACTCAAAATGCTGCTCCTTCCATTTAATGTTCAGGAAGCACATTTCAAAGTTGGAGATTGACAGCCAGAGTTCTTTAATGAGTGGCATAAAAATTTCCTGGCAGGTTCATTTGTATGTGTATATCAAATCAAATAAAAGTCTGAGCTATTCATGAACCTTCTCTGGGTTGAAAATTCAAAATAAAAATGTTGCCGCCTAGGAACGGTGAGTTAGTACAAAGTTAAGTACATCCAAATAAATGTCTCGGCCATGTGACTGAGAGGGCCTTGTTACATTGACAGTGTCTCTTAGTCTTGCCATGTCCTCCTCAGATAGAGGACATTCAACAGATGGAAGAATTACTCCAGGATTGCTCCCATCCAGCTCACCAATAGAGTTGACATCCAAGTACGCATCCTCGATTTCCTGTGATGATTTAAAAAAAAAAAAAAGATATTTCAAATTACAATTCAAAAACAGTGTTGGGAAATTCAAGACAAACAGTCAGCTCCATAAATATTGGAACATGGGAATTCTACTTTTGGCTCTATATGCCACGCAATGGATTTGAAATGGAACTAACACGATTGGCTATAACTGCAGAGGTATTTGAACTGTTTTCATATGTGCCTTCCACTTAAGGGACCAAAAGTAATGGAACAATTGGCTTCTCTGATGTTCCATGGCCAGGGATGTGATATTCTTGTATTTAGTGAAGCAACTCCTGACAAAAACAGCAGGATAAATTTTGAAGTGTTTTGGGCAATATATCTGCTCATATTCAGCCAAATGCTTCGAAACTCATGAGGCAGCACTAAAGGATTCTGCAGAAAAAAAACAAATAGTTAAAAGAAGTGGAATGTTATGCAGTGGCCACGTCAATCACTTGACCTGAATCTGACGGAGCAGTGTTTCATTGCTGAAGACAAAATTGAAGGGCAAATGCCTCAATAATAGCTGGAAGTGAAGACAGTTGCAGTAGAGGCCTGACAGAGCATCAGCAGGTATGAAGCCCAACATCTGCTGAAGTCTCTGCGATCCAGTTTCAGTTATGATTAATGTTCTGTCTCATTACTTTTGGTAACTTAACAAGTGGGGGGTACACATGCAGACTGTTGTAACTCCTACAACTTTTAACTGATTTGGATGCAAATACCCTCAACTTAAAGCTGATAGTCTGCAGTGACAGCACACCGTGTTTTTTTCAACATCTCCAAGTGCACTTTTTGAAACTTGATTAAAGAGGGATTGTATAATTTATGTTTGTTTTAGTACCTCCACTGTGTCTGGAGTATCAACTGGATTCTGGTGGAGTCCCAGTGTCCACAGTTGTTGTGGGGACAGATTCCTCTCTGTCTTTAGAGGGTGGTTATCCCAACCCTGTCTAAAGACATCCAGATCCCTCTGCAGACGTGGAAGAAATGTATGTTGGGCACAAAACATGTGGACACCATCAGTTGGATCCAGAAGGCCTTCATCCTCGAGGTTGTGAAGGGTTTCATAGTGCACGCTTGAAACAGCCATCCACACATCTCGCCACAAGTGCTCTATTCTGTTCAACATCAAAATATGGCAACGTTTTCAGAATTTTACCCAGAAATTCACTGAATTGAAAAATATATAAGAACATTTTTCTTATTTCCATGGGACATTTATACAAATACTACACATACCTTTGGTTGTGAACACTCTTGCCTGACAGAAAGCTTCCTCTTCCACAGCCCCGGATGGTGAACATGCATCTTGCTATTCCAACATTTTCCACTCCTTGATCCCCTCGAACTCTGAAACAAAATTAAACATCGACAGTACAATTTGTTTTAAATCTAAAAAAAACATGTCACTCTTAAAATTTATTGCAGCCTTTGTGTTTTTAATATAGTTTTACTTTAGACTGGTTATTTGAAGTTTATTGTTTTGGTCATTCAACAGTGTGCAGCTCTGTATAAGCACACCTTTCAAGAATTCTAAATGTTTGAACCATTTAAACAACTGTATGGGGATGTATAAACAACTGATCATATAGGCTACAGTTTACATATTGCATGTCAAAATAATTACACTGCTAATCAAGGGGGGGGGGGGGGAATCATATTTACACATTTGCACAATCATTGTGAAAATTAATTTTGTGTAGATTTTACCTCAATGGAAAGCCATACTTTTGTACAGCCTCCAAGAAGAAAGCAAGTGCAGTTGATGCTCTGTTGTTGGCAGCAGCACCCAGGTACATGATCTAGAGATGTAAATATCATTAAGTGGAAACTTGGTCAAGTCGAGTTACTATAATTAAAGATAGAAACATGTTTATCAGGTATTGTAGCTTGGTACATTTATTTTATATTTTTAAGTACAAGAAAAAAAGCAGGCTACATAATTCCCAAGGTAGCAAGCTGCCATGAGATGTAGCAGTACTTGTAATCAACTATTCACCCAAATGCAAAGGGTAAAAAAAAAAATCCTTTTAGCAACTTGAAGAATTAGTTTACCAAGCATTTATAGTCACCAAATACTGACAAACATAAACAGATTAGGAACATTTTGTTCTACAGAAGGATCTCTATATTACAGTATATGGTAAGTTTTATGGTAGACCAAAACACAAGTATTTCACTTTTCAATTAACATCTCATTCAGCTCAATTTTGAAAGTGAAAAATCACCTTTCTTGAGTACCCATCTATCCCTCCGAATATCACCAGGCCAAATCTGTAAAAAGAACAAAAAACAACAACTAGGGCATTAACAGGTATAAAACATAATTCAGTATTTAGCAGTATTGTCAGACTTCATCCTACCTTATTAGTTTATGGTTTGTGTCTATATGCATCAAGTAAAGAGGACCTTGCACTGAATATGTCCTTCGGACCACAAATCCCAGCCTTGTCATTCTTGAGAAAATACCAGCAGAGTCCACACGGTGCATCGACGAGTACACTCTCTTCCACTGTACATGGTGGCCCATGGCTTGAAGCATCCCTTTCATCATCCTGTATCCAACATGAGGTCTTCTTGTCTTTATAGATCTTACTAAATTGTCCAGCTCTTCATCACTTGTTGTACTGTAGCACTGCTTTATGGAAATGCCATATTCATGCAAACGACGTTTCACTGTCCTCACAGATATTCCAAGAAGTTTTGCAATTTGGGTGATTGATAAGAACATTTCTGTCAGTATCTGGAGCTGTACAGGCGATACATTGTAATTTGGACGTCCCAGCTTTCCTTCTGACACTGACATCTGAGAGGGGGTTTGTTCATTGACGTCCTCCATACTGAGCACAGTTGACAGCTCTATCAGAGCATTTATAATACTTTGAGGGATCTCAACCTAATCGGACAAAGATCTTAAAAGGACCATCTCATGGTCGATAACAAACTGCAAATAGTCCACATCGAGGGGTTGTCTGTGCATGACCTGGGAAACTTTATGCAGTAGTCGTTGAAGCATCTCTCTTTTTAGCTGCTCCTAAATTAAATACAAAGAATTTTACGTTACTTCACTAACTTTGTTGTTCTCCAAGCTTACAGATCAACTAGGACCTAAGTTTCAGCCGAAAATGATAGCGAGGCGTTTCTGTTGAGCTAGCATTTCAGCAAAAAACGTTATAAAATAAAAAAACAGAAAAAAAAATTAACCGTAACAATAGCCACTTCTTAAATTCGTAGTATTCACAGACTGCAGTGTAATTGTTCCAAACTTGAACACTCACCTGATTGTTCGCGCCAGCAGTGTTGTTGGAAGACGACGCCATCGTTCACTGAGGGACAAGTTAACAGCAGCCCCCACCCGATACAATGCGCGCTACTTTGAGAGCATGGGAAATGACCACTTCTCACGTAGTGGCTGGGAAAACGTCTCATAATTGATCAGTTACGGCGTAATTTGTACACATTACTGCTTGAAAGAGCTTTAGTAACTGAGTTTTAGCAGTTATGCATGACATGTTTTCTAAACATTATCAAATAATACAGTGCAGGAGGCGTTTGATAAATTATGTTCATTCCCAGGTTTCCTGAAGGCAACATGAAAAATGGACCATCTTGAGCCTGCCGCGATCTGCTGTCACTCATGATTCCCCGCCCCTCTCTGTGTAGCCACGCCCACCACGCCAAAACAGGGCCAAAAGTCTGTAACTGAAAAATAGAGATCTGAAAGTGAAAAAAAAAAATTGAAGCTGAGAGAAAAATCCGAACCTGAAGAATTTTTTTTTGAAAGTGAAAAGAAAAAAATTGAAGCTGAGAGAAAAATCCGAACCTGAAGAATTTTTTTTTGTACATTAATTTAAAAGATCTGAATCTGAAAATTTTAAATCCAACTCTTTCTTTTTCAAAGTAAACTCTAAAAATGTGACTTTTGCTTTCAGTTTACATATTTTCGATTTCAAATTTTTTTTTAACTAAACAAACATTATGGCCCTGATTTAACTCCTTCAGTGGTTTATAAGGAAGTGAACATTCGCAGGATTTGTGTAGTGTTTTAATGGCGAGAGAGAGCAAACCACAGATCATTCTATTGAGAGATATGGAGCCAGTGAGGCAGAGGGGAGGTTTTGTTGTGTGTGGGAGTATTTACAGTTGATTTTGGTCGGTCGGGTGAGTTTGTCAGCTTTGTGTTCTTGTTGTTTGCTTTTGTTTTGTGCGTGTTTATTTTATCTGAAAATGGGAAAATCTTAAAATGTCAAAAATCTACTTTTCATAATATAAATATCATTAAATAACTTTAGAAAGACTTCCATTTGACTCTTTACATTTAATGTTATAAAAAAATATATTTTTAAGATAAGTTTTTTTTTTAAATAATCTTAAAATGTTATTCTACAAAATGTGCAGCAATTTAATTTGTTTATTCTTTTTAGGTGATAGTCTGTGAGACCCTGGAAGACCGTATACCTGCATCTCTACAGTTTCTGTGCACTCCAGCCTCTTCTGTTCCATGTGAGGGGAAGGCAGGGGAAATTATCTCCATGAAAAGAAACAGATTCGGCCATCGCACAGTGGAACAAATTATTAAATTAATGTTAATTAAAATTAATGTTTTTAATTTGCAAGTTTATAAGTATTTTCCCTTTCCAGTTCACAATCAATTCTACCCCCAGGTCAAAAATATGTATAAGAAAATTGGCCTAATATAATATTATATATAAACATACCTGTCCAGCTGTCCAGTGATTAATTGCATTAGTACATGGAGGCAGGACCTCACAGCAGAAGCATACTCCATAATCTGTTGTACATTATTACGTGTATATTATATGTGTTTTTCAATTACTGTATTTACCGACATCAAGAAGTCACAAGTAAAGAAAGACCACACCGTGGCACGTTTAAACAAGGGAAGTTTATGTATCAAAATTGTTTATTAAACAAGTAAACAACATTTTTTTCACCCAAAAAAAATACATGTTCAAAGCAACACAACGGTGGCCCAATATCAGACAGAAGTGTGAACTCTACGCTGTAGAGTGGGCAGTCATAATGAAGCAGTTCGTTTCATTTTGTAGCTTAAAGCTGCTCTTCATATTTTTGGCCACCAGATGTGACCAGAGAGGACTGTGTTGAAAAGCTTCGAGTAATGAACCCTTTTTCAATTCAAGCTTCAGTGCTTCAGAAAGCTTCATTTGGCCATCACTACATTTTTCCCCCAAGCAGTCCGACTCCTGAACACCATGCTGCTGCTCTCCACATTGGACTCTCTTCTCTCTCTTCTTGGACTACAAAATACTCCCGATACTTGCACTATTCTGTATTGCACTGTTCGTATCTGTCTGCAGTGTTGGGAAGGTTACTTTTAAAATGTATTCCATTACAGAATACTGAATACATGCCCCAAAATGTATTCTGTAACGTATTCCGTTACGTTACTCAATGAGAGTAACGTATTCTGAATACTTTGAATTACTTAATATATTATCATGCTGTTTACAACTACGTGAATGTACTATTGCTGTGATTTATTACTGTTACTGAAGGTCCGCGGCTCCGAACCGTAGTAAAGGGACCTCTGGCTAATACGGTGGGTTCCGTGTCGGGCTCGTAGCTGAAAACTAGCTTTACTTTGTTGTCTGGGTCAACTTTGCTAGCGAGAGACAGAGAGAGGCGTTGAAAGGCTGCTCCAACGGAACTTAATTTTTTCCGGAGGAAAACACGAACACAGTGTACAGTCGAGTCTTAATAGCTTACTTACAAATGGGCTCCTCAGGCACTCTTCTTGGCTGCAGTGGTTATTATTATATTTACATGCTTCCAGCTCCCGTTTCTGCTCCGTGACAGCTCGGACTTTTCCTTTCTCTCCCTCCTCGCGCTCACAGACACATAACGTGTATGGCAGTCCATTCTCGCTGCAGCACGGACTACACTGCCCATGAGGCAACATTCTTTAGGGCCATGCCTGTAGCATTCTGCCTTTTAGCTTAGCACAACAACAACAACAAAAAAGTGCTCTCTCACCCAGGAAACACGCAGAGAGAGAGAGCGTTACCCTGTAACCATGGCAACCGTAACGCTGCCGCCTGGAACAACAGAACATAGCTGTCAAACAAACCCAAACAGTCCTGACCCGCGACAATATGAAACAGGAAAATACAGCCGTGTAATCCATTTATTTCAACAAAGTAACTGTATTCTGAATACCACCTTTTTAAACGGTAACTGTAACGGAATACAGTGACTCATATTTTGTATTCTAAATACGTAACGGCGGTACATGTATTCCGTTACTCCCCAACACTGTCTGTCTGTGTATTGTATTTATTTATTCTAATTCTCATTGTTTTCTATTCTTACTCTCACTGTATTCAAGAACAATATTGTTGTACTCACTCTTAGTTTATCTTATTAATGTATAGTTCTATGTATGTATATTTAATTTTTTTCATTTTATTTTTACACTGTGCACCTTTGATCCAGGAGGGCGATATTTCGTCCTACTGTATACTTGAGTGTATATTGTTATGTTGACAATAAAACGCTACTTGACTTGAATTAAACTTGTGCATAAATGAATGAGCAAACGCTCGATAGCTCAATCGATTCATGTAAATAATAAAACAAGCAAACAAATAAACACAAATCATTAACTTTGTATTTCATTCGCCGCACTAATCTCGATCTCAACTGAGTTTTGAACAATAACCTACCTACCGACATAAATCCGTGTCTCACCATCAGTAACCCAATTATGTAAATGTTAATTTTCCATTTGAAGCTTTGTTGCACATACGGAACCATAGTTTAGAATAAGGAGATTATGACGACGGACCGTGAAGATGGACGTACAGTGACATTTTTGTCTAACGGACATTACGGGCTTCTCGAGGATTTTCAGTCTGACATTTAATTACCTTTTACGACACAGTAACATCTTATTAACACACCGGATAAGCGCCTGAATTGACTTAAAAACAAAACAAAACTATTTACCTCTTTTCGAGCTTCCTCTGTGTTTGAAACAAACTTACTAGTATGTAGCAACACTTCACAAGAGTGAAACGTTTTTCCGGGTTTCATTAGCGTCAGGTACTTGAAACAGGGAGTGACTACTCTTGATACTAAGACATCTTTGGCTCCACATGATATCTGTACCTGAATGACAATTCACTCGCGGTAGTTAGCACTCGTGCTGTATCTTACTGAGTAAAAAGGGACTTTTGACACTATGTTAGTTTTTAGGTTGCGGCAAAAGTAGCTAACTAAAATACATAGTCGCTCATTTCCAGATACACCCGATAGGGAATTACGAAGCCTTTGCTCTTGTGGTTAGCTAAGCATGGAGTACCTCAGGACTTTAAAACCCATATTTACAGTAACCCAACACTGGTCACCTCTCAGCCGCATCCAGGCTAGATACTGTTCTAAACTGGCTAGCGCTGTTGACACTGTGAGAGAAAAGAAGAAGACTGTAGACAAGTTCAAGAGTCGGCTATCATCTGGTCCAAGTTTTCAGGATTTCATTAAAGGGCTTCCAGCTAACAGGAGCTGTGCTGCAGATGAAGAACCCTCAGAAAATCATGACTATCTCTCTGAAGGCTTGTTGATGGGAAACTCAAGGAAAGGTCGGTGAAAGCCATTTGTTTACTTAGCTTTGAATGCTTGTGGTGATGCTAAAGGGGTTCTTTGGCTTATTGTTGCAGTTTATTTTGAAACCTATGGATGTCAAATGAATGTGAATGACACAGAGATAGCCTGGTCCATACTGCAGAAGAAGGGCTATCAGCGCACAGCTCATCTAAGCGAGGTACAGCTGACTTCTGGTTTTATTTTATGATTCTAGCAGAAGTAATTTTAATGCAGTTTGTTTAAGATGTGCGTGTACTTGCAGGCAGATGTTGTTCTTCTGGTAACGTGCTCTGTAAGGTAGGAGCAAAGATCAAACTCATGAAAAGTTTTGAAATCTAGTGCTAGGTGATGGCAGTTTTGCAACCTAATCTCTTTTCTTAACAGAGAAAAGGCTGAACAAACAATATGGAATAGACTACAACAACTAACAGCTATGAAGAGGAAACGATTAAAGACCCACACACCAATGAAAATTGGAATTTTAGGTGAGTAAGCTCTTATGCAGATGATGGAGGTCACATTAAGGGTACGTTCATGGGTGTGTTTGTCTCAGGCTGCATGGCGGAGAGGCTGAAGATGGAGCTTCTGGAGCGAGAGAAGCTCGTAGATGTCCTCGCCGGTCCAGATGCATACCGGGACCTTCCGCGTCTCTTGGCTGTATCTGATGGAGGTCAGCAGGCGTGCAATGTGCTGCTCTCTTTAGAGGAGACCTATGCTGACGTCATGCCCGTCCACCACGCGCCTCGGGGGCACAGTGCTTTTGTGTATGTTGTTTATCAAATGATTATCCGCCTTTTCCTGTAACAATGCATCTTCATACTGAATCTGCTGATGGTTTTGTGTACCTGCAGGTCCATCATGCGAGGCTGTGACAACATGTGCAGTTACTGCATTGTTCCCTTCACTCGAGGGAGAGAGAGGAGTCGACCCGTCCGCTCTATCCTGGAGGAAGTTCGTATGCTCTCTGATCAGGTAAGCTGTAACTTTAACATTAAGGTTGGTTGGAAAAACTCCTGCATTTCTAACCACGCAAGAATAGAATAGGAAAAAAACAAAAAAGAAAGTGACTTTGTGTTTGTGTTTTATGATAAATGCAAAATCTGTACAACAATAATTTAACATGACTTATTTAACAAACTCAATTCAGTTTTATTTATATAGCACCAAATCATGAGAAGAGTTGCCTCCAAGCACTTTATGTGGTAAACAAAACCCCAGACAATAAAACAACACCCTATGAGCATGCACTTGGCAACAGTGGGAAGGAAAAACTCCCTTTTAAACAAGAAGAAACCTCCAGCAGAACCAGGAAGGGACAGCTATCTACTTTAACTGGTTGGGGTCGAGGGGAGACAAGACTGAAAACATATGCCATGTTCTCTTCAACAAAGGTTGAAAATATTGATTAAGACCATAATCTCATCATGAAAGTGTTTATTGAGGTCATGCAATAAGGAAGTCGATGAAATTCTGTACAACCAGTCATTTTTTGATAATAACCCATAAATCATAGACCTCCTGTTATTATAAAAAATGGTTGTAGCTTCTAAGTCTGAAAAATGAAGTTTATGAAAAAGTACATGAAACCTTTAATTCTTATTATGGCCAGCAGGGGGCAACAATGGCTCTTATCGTTAAAAAGATGTGTGCATCTATAAGCAGGGGTGCACATAAGTGGTCCGCAGGTGCGCTTGCGCTGTCAAAATAAAAGACGCGCACCAGATAAGAAGTTGCAATATGTGGCATATTCTGCACCACATCTCTGTGCGTTCATCATTTGTTTGAAGCCAGCTCACCTCCTGCAACCACTTTTCCGAGAATACGCTCTTCTTTTGCGGTTCGGACTCCTTCTGACATTTCTGTGGAGGTAGAGGAACACCAAAGTAATTGCTTAAAGGAGCTTGCTTCTTCGACATCTTTAAGAGTTCTAAACAAATGTATGTCCTCCAGAAAATCTTATGTATGCAAACGCGCATTGCAACTTCTTATCTGCTGCGCGTCTTTTATTTTGACAGGCGCAAGCGCACCTGCGGACCACGTATGTGCAGCCCTGTCGATAAGTCAACTCACCTGATCTGTCACCTCAGCAATTGCGTTACTTGTCAGTTTGAGGTCTTAGTTGTTACTTTCAAGTCCTTTTAATACAGTATGATGTTCATTCTGTAATTTAAACTGTGCAGTAAAGTAAAAAAGGAGCTAAAGCGGGGTATGCTTTACCATCTCATTAACAAATCGTTGGGCTGTGAGCTTGGAGCATCCCTCTGTTTCTCAGTCAGATCCACCCCTAACTGGTCTGGTATGGATAAAAGAAGCTAATATGATGACAGTGAAAACCCTAACATTACAGAGACATTATCCCTCTTTTATACACAGTAAATGCAATCTCCCTCTTGCTCTGAACATAGACTGTTGTACCGAAGGAATCCAAAGCTTGAATATGATTGGTCAGAGAGCTTTCAGTGCCCAAATATCATCCACCTTGTTTATAGATTCTCCAAATTCATATGTAGATTTGTGTTTATACAGTTTGCACTCTATAGGCAGTAGGCGAGTGCTTTTAATAATTATGTCTGGTTCTCTGGTGTTGATTTTGATCCTTTTCTTCTGAATTATTCATGTGTCTGACACTGCTGCAAATTTGTCGTCCTTTGAGTTCAGCTCTCTAAAATGAACACTTGAGTGTGGCTGACGAGTGTGTGCTGGGTGCTTCTGTCAGGGTGTGAAGGAGGTGACGCTGCTGGGTCAGAATGTGAACAGCTACAGGGACACGTCAGAAGAGCAGTTCTGTGGTTCAGATACGACCAAGCTCAGCCGTGGCTTTAAGACCATCTACCAGACAAAGCGGGGGGGTCTGCGCTTCTCTGACCTGCTCGACCAAGTGTCACGCATCGATCCCGACGTGAGGATCAGATTCACATCACCTCATCCCAAGGATTTTCCTGATGAGGTATTTGCTTTAATATGCTTTTCTTCCTGTGGATATTCACTTGGTTCAGTGAGCCCTGCTCACCTGGTCTGTGTGTCGATCTTTACAGGTTTTGCATCTGATTGCGGAGCGAGGGAACATTTGTAAGCAGATCCACCTCCCAGCCCAGAGTGGAAGCAGCCGGGTCCTTAAAGCAATGCGTCGCGGGTAAGAGATTAGTTCACTCGCATATGACTTTGTGAAATTAAACTTAAACACCACTAATTGTCCTCATAACATGTTGTTTTCCTCCTAATATGTACAGCTACACCAGAGAGGCCTACCTCGATCTTGTGAGGAACATAAAGCAGATCATCCCAGGTACTAAAATCAGGCTTCTCCTTCAATTTGTCACCTGTTTTTGGGTACGATTATTACATTTAAATATTCATTTTACTACCTGAGTATCTTTCACTTGTATGTAGAACGAATGTAAAGAGATCTTGGTATTGTCCATTCATTTTTAACAAAACTTTCTCCTTTTTCCAGGAGAATCCTGAATCTATCTGTAAAATTACAAAATACACTAAGAAATAAGGAAAAGCACCTTCTGTCCTCTTTAACCGCAGTCTGTTTTACATAATTTCTGTTCGTGTGTCAGACGTGAGTCTCAGCAGTGACTTCATCTCAGGCTTCTGTGGTGAAACTGAGGACGACCACCAGCAGACTTTGTCTCTAATCAGAGAGGTGGGCTACAATGTGGGATTCCTTTTTGCTTACAGTATGAGAAAGGTGAGTTCTTCTTACTCTGTTGAGCGGTCTGCTTTAGATTTCAGTCAAAGCTGTTCTTATCAGATACTTTCTTTTCACCCGTCCTTTAAATGATATGTGATTTAATTGTTTTTCCATGTCTGCCACACATTCAGAAGACGCATGCCTTCCACCGGCTCCAAGATGACGTCCCGGTGGAGGTGAAGCAGCGAAGGCTGGAAGAGTGCATCACCGTGTTCAGAGAAGAAGCTGAAAGGGTCAACGCTGCTCTCATTGGCAGTACACAGCTTGTTCTGGTGGAGGGAGTGAGTAATACACACAGTTTACCAGTGTGTTATCAAAATTGTTTTTAAATATATTTTGACCTTCAAATAGCATGATTGCAGGTGGTAGAGCAGTGAACAGCAACTACGTCAGCCACATCCTTGAACCACAGGCCGTATGTAAAGGATGGTGTAGCTGTTGTGATGTCACCCATTGGTTTTGGACATTTTGAGCTATATGAGTAAAAGACAAACACAAATGTGCACAATTACTGCACAAACTGAAGCACACTTTGTACCTGGTAACAACCCCATTATATGGCTATTCCATTAAAGAGGCACCAACAGCACATCGTCGAGAGGACAGTGCATTGAGTTGTATTAGCCCCCCTAACTTTAAGCCTTGCCAGTGTCCAAATGTATGTCTGTAAACGATGCATGACAGACCCGACCACATATTTGCATTTGTCACTACACCTCTTTATTGCAGCTGTCGATTTGCATACTCGGCTGCAGCTTTTCAGCTACAGCCTACACAAAACAACAACAACAACAGGACATAGTTCATGTTTTAAGCCAGCGAGACCACGTCCCGCCACAATGACATAGTAAAACAAAGTAACAGACTGTAGTCATGCTTTTCAGTGCTGTTTAGTTAGATATTTTGGCATGGAGGTTTGTGGTGATTTACTTGCTGAGGAACAAAGTTTTTTGGCACTTCATTGTGGGCTTAAGGCCTGGATGTTGCTTCTTGATTGGAACTTAAATTGCTTTGAGTAGAAAGAAACTGAATTGGCTGCTTTTGATTTTTATTCAGGAAAGTAAAAGATCTGCTGAGGACCTGTGTGGAAGAACTGATGGCAATATGAAAGTGATTTTCCCCAAAGAGGATGTTCATGTTCAGCCTACAGCATTCAGCACTCTACCCATCAGTGCTGGAGACTATGTGCTGGTGAAGGTAGGATATAATTGATATGGACGGATGCAACTTTAAAGAATATCTGTTGTCTTCTAAAAAAACACAATTTATATGAGCAACATGTTTGGCAGATTGAATGAATGTTAGGCCACTACATGAAATAGTCAAAGCCAAGTTTCAAGGGATCCTTTAGTGAATATATCATGTGTTTATGATGTATCATTATGTCAGCGGTTTAACGTTTCTACTGTAAGAATTGGCTGATCCAACTTTAAATGCTGGGTACGCTGTCACCAGTCAGGAAAGTGACTGGGAAAGTGTTTCAGGAATATTGATTATCTTGAATGTATAAATACGGTTCCTGTATTCAGTCTTTTATTCTCTGGCGTCTTCTTTTGTCTTGTTTTAGATCTTGTCTGCCAACTCCCAGAGCCTGAGAGGTCGAGCTCTCAGTCTCAGCTCCCTGAGAGCCAGAGAAGTGCATTGTAGGACTCCACCTGAGGACCAGCGTGATGAACATGTAGCTCAAACTCAACCGTGACTTAAACATGTCACTGATTGATGGACACGGATGATACCACATCGAACAGACTGCTACATTTCCTTCATCACTTGTTTGACGTTTTTGACAAATGGAGTATGCTTTCAGGTAGACTGTTGCAACAAGCTGTGAAAGTTTCACTTGTAAACATTGAACTACGGAAGTTTATTAAAAGCTGTTTGAACGATGCCTGACGGTGTTCTGTGTGATACATAAAGTGGCATTTTTTAAGATCATTGAATCATAAGGAGACACATTGTCTTTTATGTGACTTTGTCATTTATTAAGCACTCTAAATTGCCAATGTCTGAACATGCTGTAAGGTAACTTACAAAAAGCAAACAGGGAAGCAAGTGTTAGCTAAGATTAGCTGGACGACATCCTAAGGTAAATTCTACAGTCCAATTCTAATCCCAACTAAGGTAAATTCCAAGCTGACTTATATGTCAAAATGTAGTCTTGAGAGAAAAAGGTTAACTCAGACTGCAGGGCTGAAGTAGTAGCTTAGCTTTCTTTTGCCAAAATACTTATTGTTACAAATGAATCGTCATATTTGTGCAGCTAGCTTGGTTACAGCTAGCTGGGCAACTGTATCCTGGTTGCTAACATTAATGTCATGTAGCTTCACCCATAAAACCATGTGGAAGTAGTTTATATTTATATTCTTTTAATCTCTACCAACCACAGAGTGATGCATGCAGTTGCAAAAAGACTAGCAGTCCTAAAGTGGTCTATAGACTGGGGCTCAGAAGACACTTTGCTGATGAGTGTGCTGATGATGTCTTTGGCAACTCATTTCACTCATATTAAAAAAGTCCATACGCACTAAATATAGAAATGGTTAACTTCAGAGGAGAACCAATACATGGAAAACACAATATTCTGATTGCTGTCAGAAGTAATACTTATTTAGCTTTTTCTTGGGAATTTCTGCCAGATTATCGTACTCTGACTGTAATTGTGTCTTCATGGAAAGATGCCAGAATGCAGAAAAGAATCCTGGGAGTTTTCAGGAGTGCAGTTCAGCTGAACTGAACATCTGTCCCAATCAGGATGTAGTCCTAGAAGGAACAGTTCACAGCTTTGAGTTAGAAAATCTGCTCATTCCTTAGAAATGTCAAGATTTCTACCAAGTTCTTAATTAGATCTCATGTCATATACAAGAAGCAATACGCTCACATGCATGAAATAGATTGATTAAAAAAACATATTATCAGTATCTCTGACCTTCAGCACATCAAGCTGGGTGTTCATAAGCTTCATCTTTCCAATTGTGGGCAGTGGGTATCCCTTAGCAAGTTGGACTGCAAAATGAGATTCATAATTTTAGATCGCAATTTCACAAATGTGGCAAAATGACATAATGATATTATAGATGTGTTACATAGCATGCACTGGAATACACCTAATGTAGCTTCATAATATAGCTTCATACACAAATTCAATTAAGGAAAATACTGACATCAATAAAATTAAAATACAATTTAAGAGAAAACAGTGGAATGTGTTAAAGTAAGGTCTCTGATGAGCTTCATTCATTTAAACTGTTAGAAAATAGACTCCCACAGTGCAAATTAAAAACAGCAGACTCATTAGAAGTGGTAGAGAGATGCATGAGGAGATGACCCTGAAGGTGATTCAAAGGTATATATTTTTGGAACATTTTATGATTTCCCCAATAAAAAAATGGGATAGAATCTTAAAATAAATGGTAAAATATTCAGAAGACCAGTACAAGCTCTATTCACTAGCTGGGCCCACGTGCTCATTTTAGGTTTGACAGCGTTTTAGTAGATAAAGGTGAATGGCTTGGACATGAATTGAGCTGTGGTTTGGGGAAGGCCTCGAAGGGGGCTGGTGGCGGGCCTGGCAGATCCCCATGCACTAAACAGAAGTGAAGAAGTTAAAGAATTGAAAAGTGGAGGGAGGGTGGGGCACGTAAATGAGAACAAACAGCTGTTAGAACTGGGGGAATGTATATAGATGAGAACCGGGAGGAGCATATTTGGAGGCGTGGTCCCACTCCCGAAATTCCCGATATTTTATCTCCAATAAAAACAGGTGTGAAGGTAGGTAGGTGAGTACAGTTCCTGTACTGTGGTGGAAGTATTCTGGATTCTTGTAAATTACTTGAATAACTTTATCTCTTATGTTTTAAATTCTTAACAACACCTGAGAGGTAAATAATGAACTTATTCAGATTTCATAAACTTATTGACTTTATAAAATATGAGCTGATAGCGTAAATTAAACCAACAGAAAGAAAGAAATGGAATGAGAATAGTCTCCATATAAGCAAGAGCTGGGGGTCAGTTTTACACAATACAATATTAATAATTATCCAGACATATGTAGTTAAAAATTATAATCCTGCTGGTCCCTCGTGTTGTTTGTCTAATATTCCCTGGAACTTTGGAGCTGCTGTGAAAATGCAAATGGAAATCCTTTTTGGAGATTTTGGTGAAAAAAACCTCTTTAAAATTCAAAGTGAGGATGAACTCACCATTAACCGTGGGAATCACCACCAATTTGAAGACGACTTGTAAGATGCTATTGAGAGCGCTGACCTGTAGGTTAGATGTAGGGTTAGTCTGAGTTGTTGCTGATGGTTCAGACTGTTATTGTATAAAAATGCACTTCTTACCTGAAAGTCTCCCACATTACTTTTGGCCAGGGTCAGATCCATTCTGTGCAAATTAGACTAAATTAGAACGTGATGTTCATCTTAACAAAGACCTCTTGGCCCTATTTTTCTTTGCCAAGTAACTCACTTGTTGAGGGTGACAGCTGCAGCCAATTTCATTTCACTGACAAACATACGGGCACTCACGCTGGCCTCCTGTTGAGGCAATGGTGGTTCATTTCAGATGGTTTTCCAAAACCACAAAGACAATTTAAAATCATATCAGCTGGGTAACTTACCAAGTTCAGGACAAAAAGAGGGGACAGAGTAGAGTTGGGCTGGATGGCAAAGGCCGTCATTGTGGTGGTGGCCTGGACTGTTGCGTTGTTGGGCTCAAAGGTCAGTGTGGGGGTTTTCTCCATCTTCACCAGCAGCTTCATCATCAGACCTGGGAACTGCTTAGCAATCTAGAAAAAAAGAATTTCATGTGAAAAACTGCCAAGAATGTGTCACATAAAATGACTGGGATGTGTAGTCACCTCTGGGATAATGACTCCAAACGTTTTGGTGTTGAGTCGGAATGGAGAGCTTTTTGGTATCTGCCATGACAAAGTGAGAAAGGTTGGAGATCAGTTTGATGTCCTGAAAAGAAGATATGAGACTCAGGAGGCAGCAGTTTACCATGTCGTCAGTGATGGACAGGCTGAGGACTCCAGCATTGTTGTAGACGAAGGCTGCAGAGTTGACAGTAAAGGCAGACATGCCGATGTACAACATGTTGTTGTTCTGGGGTGGCAGGTTAAAGGCCGCTGGTGAGAACGGAGGCTCCTGATGCTTCCCGATGTTGTAAAATTCCCCCTGAGAAAGAAGAAAACAATGCTCCAGATTTTTTTAAAATAATAAAATGATATCTTTAGATTCCTGTAAAAATGTAGTGTTGCATAATTCTTTACCTTCAAGCTCAGATCTATCGAGGACTTTAAAACAGTCGGTGACGATACCATGGAATATTCAATCTCTGCATACTTGTCCACCTTGGCTAAGACTGCATAGAGACAGAAGCTCACTCATATGTTCATCGTCAGTGAAACAGCTGAATGAGTAACTAAACAGGATACTTTACCATTGAGAGTTTTCAGCTGAGGGTTTAAATCAGATACTACAGTGGTGGCCCGAGGGCAGATCTGCAAAACGGAAGGAAGAAATCTGGTATTAGACTTTGATTTGTATCGGATAAAGTCATCATTAAAGGCTCACAGCGACATTTCAAAATTAAACATTTGGTGAACAAAAGAGCAGATGTTAAATAATCACTTAATCGCTTCTCTTAATGGATATCCATGAGCAACATGGATATCCATTAAGAGAAGCTCACAGTTCTCCATGTAGCAGCTTAAAATAACCTAATGAAAAAACATACACAAGTTTTTCTGAGAACAAACAAAATCCTTCTAAGTGGGAAAGCAAAGAGATGATGATGTGTTTGTTTAATGATAAACTTAATGCTGCTGCAGCTGAACTTTTCTTTCCACATACAGCTTGTTTCATGATTTCCATTAAGCTACATTATTCGTGTAGTTTGGTTTGTGTTTGTTGCCTCCCTTCCTCCCTGCTTCTGGCTTTCAGGGCATATCTAAGGCTCCTAAGGTTTCCAAATTTTGGAGGTAAATCAAAGTATCTTGAAACACTGCGGGCTAAGCCCAACCCAGAAATCTTTGCTTCTTTATTTTCATCATTATCCGGTTACTTTAGAGTAAATGAAGATAATGTGAGAAAACCGTGAACTAGCAGACACCTTACCTAGCAGGTAAAGTGTGTAAGCTGGATTTCTGCTGCATGTAGCAGATTTGCCCTCACCTGTTTCTGCATTGCATTGCGCAGAGCCTTATCAATAAACCTTGTGAAGAGATTGTACAGCCAGCTATCAAAAAACAAAACCAGCAGGAATTAGAAGAATTCTGCAGATGAAGTAAAATAGTAAAACCCTTCTCCCTCACAGCTGGGTTTCTCACCTCCCTCCACCATGAAACTTGACCTTTGCACTTCCAACAGCAGCTGAGCAGCTGTCACTACTGACCGCTGGTCGGCCTGTCTCATCAGTCTTGATGGAGATGGTTGTAGCGATACTGAGACCATTCACATTCAAATCAAAAGACCCGCTGTGCTTTCTGGTAAAAGAGAAAAAATATCAGATATTATATTTTTAAGCAGATAAATTACTTCTCTAAAGAAGAGATGTTACCTCACTCACATTACTCGCAGGTACTTGACCTTCCACCTTCCATTCAGACTGATGAAGGCGTCACCTATAGACATTCTGACTCCAGTCCCTGGCACCAGATCCACTGAAGACTTTGGTATTCCCACCTTCAATACACGTATACTGGAAGAATTCGTGTTTTGTTTGTTTAAGCAGCAACAGGACAAAATACTTTGTAACAGAATTTAGAGACATATTGAACAAACTGGAGCCTTACTTTGACAAATTGTACCGGACTTTTCCAATCGGAGACACCCTCTTTTTCCCTGAAAAGTCTGGAACTTGGATAGAATTGAGTTTCTGCTGCATGGCAGCCATGCCCAGTTGCCTGCCTAAGAAAATGTAAAGAAAAATAATTTGATGAGCAAACACTGGAGAAATCAGTCCTTTTCGAGCAAGAGGACAGCTTTTACACAAACCTTACCATATTCAATGCCTTTTTCTGTCAACCTGACTTTTACTCCAGGATTGATGCTTAAGGTTGCGGGGATGAGAGCCCCCAGAACCAGCCAACAGCACAGGAACATCTTCAGAGCTGAGCCATGAAGAATAAGAAGACCAAGGAATATTTATACAAGCACAAAAGCAGAAGAAGCTAAGCTTCTGCTTACGAAATCTATGGGGAAAAATCGGAGAGCAATAAAATCCAGCTTCTTCTTTTAGTGACAGTTTACAAGAACATGTACCAATTCAACAGTACTGACATAAAGAGCTTAGTGGAGAAGCAATGCAAAGCAGTTTATTTCACCACTTCCTCGGGTTGCTTAGAGTGAAAGCCTATGAAAGAGCTAACGGCCATTGCTTCACATGAGACTGCATAAGATTGAATGACAAATTACATAATGATGAAGTTTAGTTATACAATGACAACACAGTTATCACCCACTTAGTTCATGTGTCTCAACATTTAATTTTGTTAACAAATAAACCACAACAGAAAACTACTAACAATTTGTTATCAAAGTGCTCCATTACAAACAACTTTTAATGAGCTATACAAACAACCTCTAACATTAAGTCTTACAAAAAGTTAAAGACATCTAGCTGTTAAATCGAGAGCACCCTTAATTTAGAGTCACACTGAACATCAAAAGTTATCCTGGTGCTATAGACACCTGAAGATGTTTGTAGGTGCATTTGGCAAAAGGTACAGGTGCGACTGTGAAACTGAATGAAACTGTTGCCCATCTTCTAGGAAATGTGCCCAAACACCATTGCTCTCTCCTAATCCATCCTAATTTTTTTTATACTTTTGCTTTTTGCTAGTGTCATTGTTACTGCAAGACACGGTGCAAGAGTGTGACAGAGATACCAGGAGATATGCTGTTAAACAAGGAGAGCAGGACTAGTGACTGCTTCTTTGTGCAATGAGGAACAGAACAAACGCTGGCAGTTGTGCAGTGGGACTTGTGCTTGCAGCCCAGCACCATGTATCCATTGGAATTCCCCAGAGAATACCAGAACCGGCTGCTTTGCCACCGACATCCTGTTTTCATCACACATAGGAGGCTCACACAATTTTTGTTAACAGGGAAAGACTGTCTGGCAAAACAATGACGAGAAATTTGCAAAGAGCGTGTCAGTGGTGGGAGTCGGCATGTTACTCCTGTACTAGCCCCCCTTGTGTTGTGTTCTGGTCAAATTTGACCTAGTTAATAGTTTTATGTGTTGTTAATTTGATCAGACAGACTTAAGATTCTGTGACTTTCTCCACAAAGAGGATGTCAACGCACAACCTAAATTTGATTCATTTGCATAACATTTTGTGTATTTTATTGAGCATTTTTTAACTCTTGGTGTTCCTGGTCCAAAATAATCCCAATAATAGAAATGATTCGTTGTTTTCTAACCCTTGCTCACAGAGCACTGTCTGGCAGCACGGTGGCAGGTCGATATAGAGTGAGGCTCTTGATTACACATTTGATCACCACACTGGTGAGGAGAAAGAGAAGCCAGGAAACTGACACTGAAGATAGATTAGAGGAGGAAGTGTCTGAAGTTGAATATAATCCAGACGGACGAATCCACTGATGTAGATAATGGCTATACTGATGCTGATGTCACATTCAAGTCAAAGACTTGGACTTATCCCCACCTGAGAATCAAGGTGGGGTTTTAGCTGAAAATGTCACAAGGTGACCACAGGACCGAGAAATATACCGTATCCTGGACTGATAAAATACCCAAATAAAATATTGTCGGTCACTTTTGACTGGGAACACAACAGGTTTTATTTTATGCTTGAAGAGGTTAGGTTAAGTAATAACTTTAAATTATTCCATCGATTTTTCCTCTATTAATCTGGGTCCTGAACCATACTGAACAACTATCGTGTTCAGGTGTTTTAAAACCACTAACATCACCTCAGTCTGCTTTTGCTTAGCTAGCAAGCCCACTCTCCTCTCAACATCATAAGAGGGAAGAGTTGGTTTAATACCTTATAGTTAGCTGACACATCTGATAAGTACTGTATATGCACCATAACTGATCATAGAGATTTAGGGCCAAGTTGGGATAAAGACAGTGTGGTATAGTAAGCAGTCTAATGGTACAATCTGGTTTACTTTCCGTACAGATTCATGATGGAACTTAAGTCCTCCTTTGAAATGAGTTATTGTTGATTTCACAACAACAATTTCAGAATGCTGCCTCATCCACAGTGCTTATCTGACTGATCTTGTAGGGTTCGTTTTTGTTCCTTCACCTGATTCAAATCGTGAATACTTAGTTTTCCTTCCCTGAATGTGCCACTGTGCACACTGTGCACACTGTGCCTCTGTGATTGTTCCAGAATCCAGAATGACCTCTCCATGTAAAGACTATTTCCCCCCTGCATCTTTGCAGATTTGAAAGTTAACTGGTCTTCACGTTGCAGTGCAGAGTGATTGCCCTACACTCTTTGATCCTGTTCAAAAGCAGAATCCAAAATCGGATTGTTTGCAGAATGGTTCCTGACTTCAACCTTTACTTCTTTCTGATATTTTTATATTTTTGATATTTTTAGTGTCAGAAAATTTATTTAAAACTTTGTTATATTTAAACCTGTCATGCATGAATTATGACAACCTCAATCAAGATTTTTTTCTTAAGTATTTTTATTCATCTTTAGGCATGAAAAAAATACTACATTTTTTTAAACATGTACTTTTCAAACATGTGTTTTAATTTATGAAACTGACAAACGAATGCACATCAGTGTCTAATGTAGTGGTTTTTGTGCAAGTATACCATCAACACTGATACAAATACAAGAAAACAGCCTTTGATAAGCTGTCCACTGTAGTGACCACAATGCGTGAAAGGGTTAAAATGCTATTGATTGTATTTTAGTGATGCAAGCCTTTAATCTCACTTCACTTTATTTTGTGACTATTTTAAGAATAATATAAAATATGCATTTCTGTTATTATTACATTTCTATAATTTTACCAATTTAGGGGAAATAATGACAAAAGATACATGACTATTATAAAACATACCATCTGTGAAATTACTGCAAATTACTGTAAATATACCTACCTCTTCACAGTCTATTAATACTTTCTGATGTTACATAGCCATAACAACACAAAATTACACAACATAGAAGTTAATTAACAAGCAAATCTACGTAAAATTACAAAACATCTGCGAATAAATCATCTTTATTTACAGGTGCAATTTTTCATGTTATTGTACATTCGACATGTTAATTCACACGTTTTTTTTGTAATTCAATGATATGATATATGATATGTATTTAAAAATAACAGGAAATTTTTGTAAAATATATTTTAAAAAATTCTGGTAAATTAAAGATTTTTCACAGTGTAGAATGCCTGTTAAAACATGTCTGGTAAAACATGATGCGCAGTAATATGTGTGTTAATGCAGTTTGAAACCTGCTAATGCGCTCTAATAGCAAATTTCTCCAAGAGAAGGACAGAAAGCTTCCTGCCTCTATGAACTACATAATAAACATGTATTTGTTTTGAGTTTTTATATTTTTATATATAATAATTATTATTATTATAAACTGTTTGGTGCTGAATATGTAAATAAATTTAATTCAGTATAACAATACATATTATGTGACTCTGACTCATTATCGATTACTTAGATTAAATATGTCAGAAAGGGAGGTAAGGCTAACACAGTGGTATAAAAACTATTGTAGATCAGTGAACTTATTAACTGCTAATTAGTGAAAAACTGAGGTTTGTCTCTGTCTTTCTGTCCATATTCACACATCTGAGTTTCCCATTGTGACAGTTTTTAAAGTTGTGGATAGAAGTGGGGGGCTGGCCTTATGCCATGTGTATTGTGGCTGTGAAAGTTATTCATATGAGTTTATTTATTTGGCGTGAGAGGTGGAGATGTTATTAGAATGGATGCGTGCTTTAGCTCAAACCTAAACCCCCCAAACTTGACTCTTTTTTAAAACACTAACTTTCCATGATCAGTATTTAGAGATGAACCACACACGCCTCAATAACACTTTTATTTTAATGAAACAGAGCAGAAATAAAGCGATCTCAGTAATCTGCGTACAGGAAGTTACTTTTTATCACAGATTTTATTGAATCTGTAACAATAAAAGTGAAATTCCTGTCCAAATGTTGCTATTAACAGGACTATGTGAGTGTGTTAGATTATTTTGTAACTGTTACAATGTTCTGAACCCTTCTGAAGCTATGGACATCATGTAGAGACTTCCAGGTTACTTCACTCACTCAGGATCTTCCTAAACAAAATGGACCACTGAATCGTACCCTTGACACCAGTACAAACTTTCCTGATGAGTTTATGGGCTCAGCCACTGGTTTCAGGTCATAATGAAGAAAAGATTAGGTCGGTATCAACTGTTTATATACCTATCACAAAAGTTCACAAAATCAATGCATAGAAAATATATAATATATATTTTAAAAATCAGATGATGTCCAAACAGTCATCAGACAGAAGTAATACTCATTCTCATTCTTTTTTTTCTTTCTTTTTTTTTTTTTTTGTGGAATATCTGCTAGATTATCGTACTCTGACTGTAATTGTGTCTTCATGGAAGGATGCCAGAATGCAGAAAAGACTCCTGGGAGTTTTCAGGAGTGCAGTTCAGCTGAACTGAACATCTGTCCCAATCAGCATGTAGTCCTAGAAGGAACAGTTCACAGCTTTGAGTTAAAAAATCTCTCTTAGAAATGTCAAGATTTCTAATTAGATCTCATGTCATAAACAAAAAGCACTAAGCTCACAAACATGCTTAAACAAACTTATTAAACATATTATCAGTATCTCTGACCTTCAGCACATCAAGCTGGGTGTTCATAAGCTTCATCTTTCCAATTGTGGGCAGTGGGTATCCCTTAGCAAGTTGGACTGTAAAGTAAGATTCATAATTTTAGATCAACTTTCACAGTCTTATAAGTGGCCTATTGTTAATAGGAAGTACTTGTATTAGACAGCTCATGTTTTGGAATCTGTGGATCTACTGCCATCTACTGAAATACAACATTAAAATACACTTTAGGAGGAAAATCAGTGAGTTTACAAATCCAATCCAGTCATGGAGATGTTCAAGTTACAATCACACATTTCTGCAACTCCACCTAGAAGTAAAAACTTGACCAGATTTAAATTAGGCTTAATCTTTCTTTCAAGGTTTTCTGATAGGACATAGTTGCATGTTTCTTTCACTGTATCAGAAGAGGGACGGTGACTCTACAATTTCACTTTGAGGAAGAAGAATCAGTTGCAGGAATCCAGAGTAAGGTGATTGCTGAGGAAAGTTTGTGATTCGAGCACAAAAACCTTTGTGGCTGTTTGATGAGGTGAGAGTGGGCGAACTGTGGAATGTGCTAAAGTAAGTTCACTGGTGAATTTCATTCATTGTGAAATGAGTGTGGTAGTCCCTAAATGGCAGCGACATGTTGTCTCATTGGGAAGACTACACTATCCAACTTCCCTACTTACTCATCCCAAACAATCTCCAAGCTACCCAGCGCCTCCCGTCTCTCTGTCGCACAGGGACAGAGAAAGAATAGGAGAATACGAGAAGCATAGATAAGCAATGTGGCCACAGCATCTTGCTGATGAACATCATTTACAGCAGCACTAAACCACGGAAGAAGGACCTGTTCTTAATAAACAAACACACGTCTCTGCTACGTTGTGCCTACCAGTACCCACACAGTGGATATACATCGGCAGTACGTTGCTGGAGAGCTGTTTTACTCAATGCACTGGTAATAACTATCCAATGGTTTCAACTACATACCCTGGCAGAGCTATTGGGTCTGCACAGCAGCTTTTTATGGTCTGTTCTACCGTTGTCCCAAACTGGCTCGACATGAAGATGTGGATTTTGCTAGTTGCATAGGTCAAAGTTTTTTATAATAAGGATGGACCAGCCCAAGAGATTTTTCAAGTAACAAGTAATGACAACGTTTTGCAGGAGACATCATTAACTGTCAGGAGTGGTTATTCCACGTTACAGTCATTGCCCAGTGTCAGTATATAACTCGAGAATTTAAACATTCGTCTGCAAAGCTCATTGTATGCTCTGTGTAGGTCCTTCAAGTTGTTTGTATAATATTCCCCAGGACTTTGGAAGCATTGAGAAAATACAAATGGAAATCCTTTTTGGAACTTTTGGTGAAAAATCCTCTTTAGAGTTCAAAGTGAGGATGAACTCACCATTAACTGCGGGTATCACCACCAATTTGAGAACCCCTTTAAAGACATTTTCCAGTGGTCCCACCTGTAGGTTAGATGTAGGGTTAGTCTGAGTTGTTGCTGATGGTTCAGACTGTTATTGTATAAAAATGCACTTCTTACCTGAAAGTCTCCCACATAACTTTTGGCCAGGGTCAGATCCATTCTGTGCAAATTAGACTAAATTAGAACGTGATGTTCATCTTAACAAAGACCTCTCAGCCCTATTTTTCTTTGCCAAGTAACTCACTTGTTGAGGGTGACAGCTGCAGCCAATTTCATTTCACTGACAAACATACGGGCACTCACGCTGGCCTCCTGTTGAGGCAATGGTGGTTCATTTCAGATGGTTTTCCAAAACCACAAAGACAATTTAAAATCATATCAGCTGGGTAACTTACCAAGTTCAGGACAAAAAGAGGGGACAGAGTAGAGTTGGGCTGGATGGCAAAGGCCGTCATTGTGGTGGTGGCCTGGACTGTTGCGTTGTTGGGCTCAAAGGTCAGTGTGGGGATTTTCACTGTCTTCACCAGCAGCTTCATCATCAGACCTGGGAACTGCTTAGCAATCTGGCAAAAAAAGAAGAAATTCAGATGACAAGCTACCAAACATTTATATTTTAAATATACCAAATTGTGTTGTCACCTGTGGGATAAAGGCTCCAAACGTTTTGGTGTTGAGTCGGAATGGAGAGCTTTTTGGTATCTGCCATGACAAAGTGAGAAAGGTTGGAGATCAGTTTGATGTCCTGAAAAGAAGATATGAGACTCAGGAGGCAGCAGTTTACCATGTCGTCAGTGATGGACAGGCTGAGGACTCCAGCATTGTTGTAGACGAAGGCTGCAGAGTTGACAGTAAAGGCAGACATGCCGATGTACAACATGTTGTTGTTCTGGGGTGGCAGGTTAAAGGCCGCTGGTGAGAACGGAGGCTCCTGATGCTTCCCGATGTTGTAAAATTCCCCCTGAGAAAGAAGAAAACAATGCTCCAGATTTTTTTAAAATAATAAAATGATATCTTTAAATTCCTGTAAAAATGTAGTGTTGCATAATTCTTTACCTTCAAGCTCAGATCTATCGAGGACTTTAAAACAGTCGGTGACGATACCATGGAATATTCAATCTCTGCATACTTGTCCACCTTGGCTAAGACTGCATAGAGACAGAAGCTCACTCATATGTTCATCGTCAGTGAAACAGCTGAATGAGTAACTAAACAGGATACTTTACCATTGAGAGTTTTCAGCTGAGGGTTTAAATCAGATACTGCATCAGACACCAGGGGGCAGATCTGCAACAGCAAGTATTAAAAGAAGAACATCATTTTCAGGAAGAAATCTGGAGACAGTGATTTGTATCGGATAAAGTAATTATTAAAGGCTCACAGCGGCATTTCAAAATTAAACCTTTGGTGAATGTTTCAAACAAAAGAGGAGTTGTGAAAAAAAATTAATTCATCAATGTACATGAGCAACAGTGAAGTTTGGGATATCCATTTTACTTCAGAGTAAAAGATAATGTGAGACACTGTGCACTAGCAGACACTTCTGGTCAGTTGCACAAGCTGGATTTCTGCTGCATGTAGCTGATTTCCCTCACCTGTTTCTGGAGTGCGTTGCGCAGAGCCTTATCAATAAATGTTGTGAAGAGATTGTACAGCCAGCTAACAAAAGACAAACAAAAACAATAACAGCAGGATTTAGAGAAATTCTGCCATTTGCCAAGAAAATGAAGTAAAATAGTAAAACCCTTCTCCCTCACAGCTGGGTTTCTCACCTTGCTCCACCATGAAACTTGACCTTTGCACTTCCAACAGTGGCTGAGCAGCTGTCACTACTGACCGCTGGTCGGCCTGTCTCGTCACTCTTGATGGAGATGGTTGTAGCGATACTGAGACCATTCACATCCAAATCAAAAGACCCGCTGTCCTTTCTGGTAAAATAAAAAGGATATCAGATATTATATTTTTAAGCAACCAAATTATCTTCCCTATCGAAGAAATGTTACATCACTCACATTATTCGCAGGTACTTGACCCTCCAGTTTCCATTCAGACTGATGAAGGCATCACCTATAGACAGTGTGACTCCAGTCCCTGGCACCAGATCCACTGAAGACTTTGGTAAGCCCACATTAACTATGTGCATACTGGAGGAATTAATGTGTTTTTGTTAAAGAAGGAAAAGGACAAAATAACAGTTTGCTACAGAATCTAAACACATGTAAAAGTAAAAATCTGGTGGCTTACTTTGACAAACTATACTGAACCTCTCCAATCGGAGACACCTTCTCTTTCCCAGAAAAGTCTGGAATTTTGATTGATCTGAGTTTCTGCTGGATGACAGCCATGCCCAGTTGCCTGCCTAAGAAAAACCAAAGAAAAAAGAATCTGATGAACAAATCCTGGAGAAATCAGTGCTTTTCTAAAAATGAAGCATTTTTACACAAGACTTACCATATTCAATGCCCTTTTCTGTCAGCCTGACCTTTACTCCAGGATTGGTGCTTAAGGTTGTGGGGATGAGAGCCACCAGACCCAACCAACAGCACAGGAACATCTCAGCAGCTGGGAAAAGAAAGACAAGAACAACAGCAAAATTCCTGTTTATGCAAGAGCAACAGAAGACAGAGCAGTATCGCGAAGAAAGATTGGAAAGAAATAAATTAAAGAAGATGTACAAATACAACATTACTGAAGTACTACGCAGTGGAGGAGAAGTATAAAGCGGTTTATTTCATGCTTCATTGAAAGAGCTAACAGTCATTGCTTCACATGAAACCACATGTCCCCTGAGAGGTCAGCAGGGTGAGCTTGAGCTATATCAAACTAGGCTGATTGTCAGGGCATAAAGATGGTCCACCATCTTTACCAACACTGCGTGTTTCAAGCTAGATGTGCATACAGCTTTAAACCAGAGCAGCTGCATGCTTTTTGTCTACAGCGTGTCATTCTCCCCACTAAACCAAAATAAAGCTGACCGTTTCTAACTCATACTTCACTCTTGCTGCTGACTTTGCTTGAACTTTAGTACACTGCATGTGTGGATGGCAGATCTGGACTCTGTGCAAGTCTAAAATATGATAATGTGATGTAAAGTGTGTCTGTCTGAAGAATGTGGGTTGTTTTGGTTGTTTTATTGAAGATCATTTGGTTTTTACAGCCCACACTAGAAACCAAAACCGTTCTTTATACCCAGTGAAAAAAAAGCATCCTCAATTTTGTCAGTTTGGCTCAAGTATGTTTCACGTTTCATCTGAATGCAGATCTCAGTGTTTTCAACACTCAGAGATGGTGAACTCAATACAAACCACATCTGTCTTAACCTGAGTTGCAACACTAGTTTGCTCAACTGAAAACAAGTCTTTACAAGTCAAACTTTATAACAACAACCAAGGCGCACTGAGAGACTAAATATAACTTATTTTGCAGTAGAGTAGCACGTACCCTTTCAGATTTTACCCTTTGAGAGATCTGTGTTAACTGCCTGCACCATCTGTGTTCAGATTAAGCATTACAACTCAGAAAACATTGCTGCCATATACATTTAACCCACACTCACTCTTACCTGAAGCAACAGTTCGTCCGGAAGACGTAGCTTGTCCTTTCTCAGACGATGTGTCAGCGTAGCCAAAGAGTCAGACTGAAAGAGGAAGAGAATCACATGCGCTCTAATTCACTTACTTAATCAGGAACTGAGCTTCTCAAAGAAACTCACCCAGCAACAATAAGCAAACATGCCGTTTGCAATGTCCCTTTATTGAATTTCATTCCACTCCCTTATCATTTCATCACAAAAGACTAACAGTGTAGAAGTTAAAGATTATCAGAGATTTTAAAGACAGACTAAGTCAACTACTGTAAAGCTTGGCATTGTTTGAAGAACTTTATGTCCTTGAAAGTTTGTCCTCTTGTTTTGCAGGTATGTCTGTGTTTTAGTTCCTTGCATGAATTTACAGTAAGTACTACACAAGAACCAGGCACTTCCCACTTCCTCATCTCAGTTTTTCAAAGAATTATTGAATGTGTTCAGCTGCCAGGCTGGCATTTTAAAGAGACAAAGGCTGCTTTCCACTCCATCCTCGTGGACTCAGTATCAGTTATCAGTCCCTTGAGTGAATTTCAAGCATTCAAATGGACTCAAAGATGAACTTGGTGGATTTTGGTCTCTTTATTAAAGTCACTGGGATCTCACACAACACAATTTTGGCTATAACTAAAGTATTAATGTGCTTATTGTGACTGCCATAACCTTTTAACTGTCCATGCTATCAAAAAATACTCTTCAAATTGCTGATCTGAGTAGATAACCACATGTGTTTTTACTGTACTTTTACTGTAAATGCACATTTTGACTTTCGAAAAAAAATGAAAAACAGAAGAAGAGACCAGGAAATGGTTCCTCGGTGAAAATCCAGTGTGACAACCACACAATCAAAACCAAAAACTTGATCATACATGTAATGAGCGTCAAAGTTTATTATATCAGATTGTTTGGTCATAATGTGCATCAGTATTTTCTTTGTGATTTAAAAACCACTGAAATTGCTTCCTGCTTTTTGAATTGCTGTTTATGTTTAAAATACAAAGTCATCACACAGCAGCTGGTCAGGTTATTGTCTGAAAACAGGAAGCCTTTCAGTGAAAACTAACACAATTGTGTAAAACCTTTACAGTGGGAAGAAAACACTCTGCTTGCTGCTGATTGGTGGAGGCCCAAAAATGCAAGGTGGCATCCAGTCAGACCTGTTTTGGTCCACACAAACCAGCGGCTAGTATTAGACACGATGATTCGTACGCTATTCAGTGTTTACTGCTGTTTTATGGAGCATCAAAGCAACGTGGACATCACTTACAATCTGAACAGTACTGAACTTTTACACAGTGAGAAATCTGAGGCAGCATGAAGAGGTGAAAAATGGCAGCGGGCCATGGGGTTAAAGTCTGAGAGAATATAATGATTGTGCTGAGAAGAGAAAAAGCATGTTGGGTGGATTATTAGTTTACAGCATTCCTCCTACAGTGCCTACAACTGCAACACACGAAGTAAAGACGTAGTAGGAAATAAAGTCACATGAAGAGCTTTGGTCATGTGACACACATTCTGAAGGAATTGTTGTCATTTTTCTTAAAGTCGACCACCTACAGCTGGATAGCAGATGGCCCCGCCCCTCCCTGAGCCTGGTTCTGCAGGAGGTTTCTTCCTGTTAAAAGGGAGTTTTTCCTTCCCACTGTTGCCAAAGTGCTTGCTCATAGGGGGTCATATGATTTTGGGGGTTTTCTCTGTATGCACTATTCTATAAGTTCTAGCTTACAATATAAAGCACCTAGAGGTGACTGTTGTTGTGATTTGGCTCTGTATAAAAAAAACTGAATTGAATTGATTTTAAACAGCTGCTTGTAGACAAAAAACATTTCCTTTATTCCAACCTGAAACTTTATGTCATCAGCAAATACTTGGATGATTAGATAATGAATATGAATTTAATTCAGATCTAAATTGCTGGGCAAGCTCTGTGTTAGACCCGTATTGTGTTTCTCGTGTATTGTTTTGTGAAGACATCTGCATTTAAATGGAGAGGCTATAATTAGTGTGGCAACACTACAGCTTACAGAGGACCAGCTCCAACCTGAGGACCACCCCTATATAATGAACCAGCATGGCTCATTTGCTTCCCATTTATTCAATCAGCCACAGCAGGGATAATTGAGACTTGCAGTTGTTCTGTGTCTAGCAAGAAAGAACAAGTAAGCAGCACTGTTCTGCCTTTTGTTTTCTGTAACTTTTTTCACGGACCAGGGAGGCAAGCCCATGTTTTCTGGTTTGTTATTTTCAGGCAGGTCATCTGATCTGGTATTGATGCACAGCTCTGTTTGTTGGTTGTTCTGACTTTGGCTCACCGTGAGGATTCTCTACTTCTGAATTTGTGAATCTGCTGAATAATAAATACGACACTTTTTTTCCTCTTCTCTGTGGCTTCTCGGGGAAGTGGATGCTTTTGTTTTCATGCCATGTCTTGTGGTTGTGCTAAAAAGTGATTTCCCCTGTTTCCTCTTTTATAAAGGACGGGCCTATAATCTGTAAAATATGCATCAGACATATCTCAACAAATCATATCAAGTCATTTTTATCCATAAACAACATTCCTATCACAAATTTATATATAACCCCTTAATGTAATATATTTACCAATTTAGCAAAGATGTTACACATAATTATTACACAGAAACATTGGAAATCACTTTTTTGCATAACATCGGCCGCTAGACGGGATGTAACACACGGTTGCTCAATATGCAACAGACTACAGTTAAAACCACAAACCCTCAATGAAACTCTGTGTATATGACCCCTTAGAAGGGTTCAAGCAAGGAGCTTAGATTAGTACGCACTACTTGCATGAAAAAACATCAGGTTTCACTACATAACTGTAGTGAAACAAGTCGTTACTACAGGAGACAATTTAACTGCTCTAAATGCTTTTGGCACAGTCACAGCTGCCCTGCAGAAATTGCTCCTGTCACTGGTTTGTGTGCAGAATTTCACTGTTATTCCTGAACTCAAAGGTGAGGTGACAAAAAATCAAACTTCTAGTAACAGCTTTTGTCCACTTGGTGGCGGCAGAAACTTGCTTTACACACCTTTAAGTTGTTGTTGTGGCAAACGCTCCCAAAGGGTTTGCCACAACAACACATCCAGCAGTTCTCTTTTAGCTCTATTTTTGCTTTCTACCAACTTCCTGAGGAAATATTTGGCTCTTTATCTGCTAAATTCACTATGTTCACAAGCTAGACACACAACCGTTTCTTTCTACTGTTTGATGTTTAGTGTAAGTACCATTCAGTGGCTTTTAAGACTTTTTAGACTCAAAACATCAGGATAGACTGAAGCTAAAGTGAAACCTCACTGTAAAAACAGAAAAGTAATGTGGAGTTGTTCCACTATGTTCAACATAAGCTACTAGATAATCTCTGAGATAAAAACAAATAACACATTTTCATTAGCGGCATGATGTCTTTAAAATGGATTCAAAACTTTGCTTCATCTTGATTTTCCCAAATTCCTAAACTGACCCTGATACAATGTTACTCCTTTTCTGAGAGGCCATTGGACAGTCAGTGTAGAACATCCCTTCATACAAGTGTGGTGTAATTCAGAGTGCTTTGAAGTTCTCAAAACAGGTGTAAGGTAACAGAAGACTGATGCACTCAAGAAATATGGAGCTAATCAAATCCATCCATCCTTCAACTCGGGGTCACAGGAAGCTGGAACCTATCCCTGCTGCCATATGGTGGGAGACAAGTTGCCAGTTTGTGAAAGGGCTTAAAGACAGACAACCAGTCACACCTACGGACAGTTAAAGTTAGCACTTAACTTGCACTCAGGACCTTCTCGCTGTGAGGTGACAGTACTAACCACTGTACCAAGTACTCTCCTGAAATAGCAAGATGATTGAAAACATATTGCCTGAAGATACAAGGAGCAGTGGCAGTGAAGACAGGTGAATTTAAATACCTGGGATCGACCGTCCAAAGCAACAGACAGAAGAGAGTGCAGGCAGGGTGAAGTGGGTGGGAGAGGAGAGTCAAGGGTGATTTGTTACAGAAGGGTAGCGAGAAGAGTGAAGGTGAAGGTTTACAAGATGGTAGTGGGAGCTGCTATGATGTGTGGTTTGGAGACGGCAGCACTGACAAAGAGACATGAGGTGGATCTGGAGGTGGCAGACCTGAAGGTTTCACTGGGAGTGACCAGAAATGATTATATTAGAGGGACAGCTCAGGCTGAGTGGTCTGGACATGTGCAGAGGGACAGTGGATGTACTGAACCAATGATGGTGACTATAGAGCTGCCAGGCAGGAGGAAATTGAAAGGCCAGAGTAGGGATTCATGAGTGTGACATGTAGATGGGTTGGTGTGACGGAGGATGTTAGGTATAGAGTGAAATGGAGGCAGATTATCTGCTGTGGTGACCCTCAAAGGCAGCAGCTAATAGAAAAGCCCATAAACATTGCAATCAAAAGCACAGTCATGCATGTTTTCAAGGAGAGGCTTACAGGACGGGTTTGCTATTTCAGGAGACGCTGACACTGCTGTTGCTGAGACTTCCTGAACTGGAGTGACATCTTGTGGTCACAAGTATATATAACATACACATTACTTCATATGTGGTTCTCAAAGGGGGCTCCCTCAGACAACCTCGGGATTGTGATTTAATAACATTAACATTTACAATGTTTACATGCTGTTTATGGATAAACCCAGTCTTCACGTTTGGAGAACTGCTTCCGTGATTACCCATGTTGCTGCCTCTATTAATCAAGCTAATTACACAACATCTAATGTAATTGCAACACTCCAGGTCCAGTCTGCAGCTCAATGAAAGCAAACACATGAAAAACAAGCTACGATGAGTTTTTAGTTTCACACTATCACGCATGCTGCATTCGGAGCCTGGTATGAAGTAGGTTAATTTGCAGCCAGCAGGGGTGCCTCGAGGTCTTGCTTGGGGATTTAAGAGATCACACACTTCATGCTCTGTTGTCCTTGTCCAAAAAAAGAGAGAAAAAAGCTCTTTCAGTGTTGCAGTGTGTGACGAATCAACACTGGCACGTGGACAATAAGGTCTTTTGTTTCTTGGAGGATGAAAAGTAGACAAAATGTTTCTGTCAAACTCGGTAATTCTCTTTAGTTTTTGTGACATGAATTAGCCTAATTACTGGATGAAAGATTAATGGGTAAGTTGACTGAATGCTGGCTGAACGCCTGTAGCAACTGTTGCTGAGGCTCTTATTATTTAAACCTGCTCGGTGACTCAAACGGAGTGAGTGATGCCTGCACAGCACCCAGTGGTAAGCCCACATAAGTGCTTCTCCTTGCCGTAGCTGATTTGACATCTCTGTGTAGGCACGCAGAGACCGCGCCTGACTGGCGTTCGCCTCAGTTCCCCGTCTTAGTTAAACCTGTTAGGGTGTGACTGGAACACCTGCAGG